>NC_061510.1:58030979-58368218 GCF_022539505.1 Lolium rigidum | reverse complement strand
TTATGATTACAATATGCCTCCTATATATGATGATAGCCACTTTGTTGAATTTGCTCCCACTACAACTAATAAAATTGATTATGCTTACGTGGAGAGTAATAATTTTATGCATGAGACTCATGATAAGAATGCTTTATGTGATAGTTACATTGTTGAGTTTGCTCATGATGCTACTGAAAATTATTATGAGAGAGGAAATATGGTTGTAGAAATTTTCATGTTACTAAAACACCTCTCTATATGCTGAAATTTTTGAAGCTACACTTGTTTTATCTTCCTATGCTTGTCACTTTGCTCTTCATGAACTTGTTTATTTACAAGATTCCTATGCATAGGAAGCATTTTAGACTTAAATGTGTTTTGAATTTGCCTCTTGATGCTCTCTTTTGCTTCAAATACTATTTCTTGCGAGTGCATCATTAAAACTGCTGAGCCCATCTTAATGGCTATAAAGAAAGAACTTCTTGGGAGATAACCCATGTGTTATTTTGCTACAGTATTTTTATTTTGAATTTGAGTCTTGGAAGTTGTTTACTACTGTAGCAACCTCTCCTTATCTTAGTTTTATGTTTTGTTGTGCCAAGTAAAGTCTTTGATAGTAAAGTAAATACTAGATTTGGATTACTGCGCAGAAACAGATTTCTTTGTCTGTCACGAATCTGGGTCTAATTCTCTGTAGGTAACTCAGAAAATTAAGCCAATTTACGTGAGTGATCCTCAGATATGTACGCAACTTTCATTCAATTTGGGAATTTTCGTTTGAGCAAGTCTGGTGGCCTAATAAAATCCATCTTTACGGATCGTTCTGTTTTGACAGATTCTGTCTTTTATTTCGCATTGCCTCTTTTGCTATGTTGGATGAATTTCTTTGATCCACTAATGTCC
Source organism: Lolium rigidum (assembly GCF_022539505.1). NCBI lineage: Eukaryota > Viridiplantae > Streptophyta > Magnoliopsida > Poales > Poaceae > Lolium > Lolium rigidum. The sequence continues at coordinate 58,367,333 of NC_061510.1, read as the reverse complement.
AGTAGCTTTATGCAATGTCCAGAAGTGTTAAGAATGATTGTGTCACCTCTGAACATGTGAATTTTTATTATGCACTAACCCTCTAATGAGTTGTTTCGAGTTTGGTGTGGAGGAAGTTTTCAAGGGTCAAGAGAGGAGTATGATGCAATATGATCAAGGAGAGTGAAAGCTCTAAGCTTGGGGATGCCCCGGTGGTTCACCCCTGCATATATTAAGAAGACTCAAGCGTCTAAGCTTGGGGATGCCCAAGGCATCCCCTTCTTCATCGACAACATTATCAGGTTCCTCCCCTGAAACTATATTTTTATTCGGCCACATCTTATGTACTTTGCTTGGAGCGTCGGTTTGTTTTTGTTTTTTTTGTTTTGTTTGAATAAAATGGATCCTAGCATTCACTTTATGGGAGAGAGACACGCTCCGCTGTTGCATATGGACAAATATGTCCTTAGACTCTACTCATAGTATTCATGGCGAAGTTTCTTCTTCGTTAAATTGTTATATGGTTGGAATTGGAAAATGATACATGTAGTAATTCTAAAATGTCTTGGATAATTTGATACTTGGCAATTGTTGTGCTCATGTTTAAGCTCTTGCATCATATACTTTGCACCCATTAATGAAGAAATACTTAGAGCTTGCTAATTTGGTTTGCATATTTGGTTTCTCTAGAGTCTAGATAACATCTAGTATTGAGTTTTGAACAACAAGGAAGACGGTATGGAGTCTTATAATGTTTACCATATGTATTTTATGTGAGTTTTGCTGTACCGTTCATCCTTGTGTTTGTTTCAAATAACCTTGCTAGCCTAAACCTTGTATCGAGAGGGAATACTTCTCATGCATCCAAAATACTTGAGCCAACCACTATGCCATTTGTGTCCACCATACCTACCTACTACATGGTATTTACCCGCCATTCCAAAGTAAATTGCTTGAGTGCTACCTTTAAAACTCCATCATTCACCTTTGCAATATATAGCTCATGGGACAAATAGCTTAAAAACTATTATGGCATTGAATATGTACTTATGCACTTTATCTCTTATTAAGTTGCTTGTTGAGCGATAACCATGTTTCTGGGGACGCCATCAACTATTCTTTGTTGGATATCATGTGAGTTGCTATGCATGTCCGTCTTGTCTGAAGCAAGAGAGATCTACCACCTTCATGGTTGGAGCATGCATATTGTTAGAGAAGAACTTTGGGCCGCTAACTAAAGCCATGATTCATGGTGGAAGTTTCGGTTTGGACATATATCCTCAATCTCATATGAGAATAATAATTGTTGCCACATGCTTATGCATTAAAGAGGAGTCCATTATCCGTTGTCCATGTTGTCCCGGTATGGATGTCTAAGTTGAGAATAATCAAAAGCGAGAAATCCAAAATGCGAGCTTTCTCCTTAGACCTTTGTACGGGCGGCATGGAGGTACCCCATTGTGACACTTGGTCAAAACATGTGCATTGCAAAGATCCGGTAGTCCAAGTTAATTAGGACAAGGTGCGGGCACTATTAGCATACTATGCATGAGACTTGCAACTTGTAAGATATAACTTTCATAACTCATATGCTTTATTACTACCGTTGACAAAATTGTTTCATGTTTTCAAAATAAAAGCTCTAGCACAAATATAGCAATCGATGCTTTCCTCTTTGAAGGACCATTCTCTTTACTTTTATGTTGAGTCAGTTCACCTATTTCTCTCCACCTCAAGAAGCAAACACTTGTGTGAACTGTGCATTGATTCCTACATACTTGCATATTGTACTTGTTATATTACTCTATGTTGACAATTATCCATGAGATATACATGTTACAAGTTGAAAGCAACCGCTGAAACTTAATCTTCCTTTGTGTTGCTTCAATACCTTTACTTTGATTTATTGCTTTATGAGTTAACTCTTATGCAAGACTTATTAATACTTGTCTTGAAGTACTATTCATGAAAAGTCTTTGCTTTATGATTCACCTGTTTACTCATGTCATCACCATTGTTATGATCGCTGCATCCACTACATATGTTTACAAATAGTATGATCAAGGTTATGATGGCATATCACTTCAGAAATTATCTTTGTTATCGTTTTACCTGCTCGGGACGAGCAGAACTAAGCTTGGGGATGCTTGATACGTCTCCGACGTATCGATAATTTCTTATGTTCTATGCCATATTATTGATGATACCTACATGTTTTAAGCACACTTTATGTCATATTCGTGCATTTTCTGGAACTAACCTATTAACAAGATGTCGAAGTGCCGATTCTTGTTTTCTAGCTGTTTTTGGTTTCGAAATCCTAGTAAGGAAATATTCTCGGAATTGGACGAAATCAAAGCCCGGGGCCTATTTTCTCACGAAGCTTCCGGAAGTCCGAAGGAGAGACGAAGAGGGGCCACGGAGGGGCCACACTATAGGGCGGCGCGGCCCCCCCCCTGGCCGCGCGGCCCGTGGTGTGGGGCCCCGTGCCGCCTCTTGACCTGCCCTTCCGCCTATAAAAAGTCTCCGTGACGAAACCCCCGGTACCGAGAGCCACGATACGGAAAACCTTCACCGAGACGCCGCCGCCGCCGATCCCATCTCGGGGGATCCGAGGAGATCGCCTCCGGCACCCGGCCGGAGAGGGGAATCATCTCCCGGAGGACTCTACGCCGCCATGGTCGCCTCCGGAGTGATGAGTGAGTAGTTCACCCCTGGACTATGGGTCCATAGCAGTAGCTAGATGGTTGTCTTCTCCTCATTGTGCTTCATTGTTGGATCTTGTGAGCTGCCTAACATGATCAAGATCATCTATCCGTAATTCTATATGTTGTGTTTGTCGGGATCCGATGGATAGAGAATACTATGTCATGTTAATTATCAAGTTATTATACATGTGTTGTTTATGATCTTGCATGCTCTCCGTTTCTAGTAGAGGCTCTGGCCAAGTTTTTTACTTTTAACTCCAAGAGGGAGTACTTATGCTCGATAGTGGGTTCATGCCTGCATTGACACCTGGGGGAGTGACGAAACCCCTAAGGTTGTGTTGTGCTTGTTGCCACTAGGGATAAAACATTGGCGCTATGTCCGAGGATGTAGTTGTTGATTACATTACGCACCATACTTAATGCAATTGTCCATTGTTTGCAACTTAATACTGGAGGGGTTCGGACGATAACTCTGAAGGTGGACTTTTTAGGCATAGATGCGGTTGGATGGCGGTCTATGTACTTTGTCGTAATGCCCAATTAAATCTCACTATACTTATCATGTCATGTATGTGCATTGTTATGCCCTCTCTATTGTCAATTGCCCGACCGTAATTTGTTCACCCAACATGCTTTTATCTTATGGGAGAGACACCTCTAGTGAGCTGTGGACCCCGGTCCATTCTTTAGTACTGGAAATACAAATCTGCTGCAATACTTATTTTTACTATTTTCTCTGCAAACAATCATCTTCCACACAATACGGTTAATCCTTTGTTACAGCAAGCCGGTGAGATTGACAACCTCACTGTTTCGTTGGGGCAAAGTACTTTGGTTGTGTTGAGCAGGTTCCACGTTGGCGCCGGAATCTCTGGTGTTGCGCCGCACTACATCCCGCCGCCATCAACCTTCAACGTGCTTCTTGGCTCCTCCTGGTTCGATAAACCTTGGTTTCTTTCTGAGGGAAAACTTGCTGCTGTGCGCATCATACCTTCCTCTTGGGGTTGCCCAACGAACGTGTGAAATACACGCCATCAATGACGCATTCTATCAAGAAGGCCTACAAGCTTAAGCCAGTCTCCTCTACTGTACCTCCACCTGACTCCTTCATGGGTGATGCTCGTTCTAGTGGATTTGCTCCTGCTCGCCATCCTGACCTTCCTGCTATGAAGAAACAAGTGAACAGGCTCAGTTGGTTTCAGCGTTACATCCTTTGCATGAACATTGAGATCCATAAGGAGAACTATGCGGCCAGCCGAGAGCGTTCGAGATTAAGCATACTCGGGCGGTTATTCCGCACAAGCTCGGTGGTGAGCAAGGACCCCTCCTCGGCCTCCGGTTCACCCAACTTACGGTGGGTGGCATTACTGCACGAGTTCCGTGGAGTGATCTTGATGATTGCATTCAAAGGTCCAGCCTCACTCGCCGCTCTCCGGATGCCCCTGACACTGATGAAGAAGAAGAAGAAGAGAAAGCGGCGTACGAGTCCGATGATGAAGATGCCTCCGAGTGATCCCCATGGGGCGAGTAGCATCGCGCTTGTCCCCTTTTGGCGTCTCGATGCCAAAGGGGGAGAAGTGTTCTATTAGGAACTCTCTCGGGGATTTGCATGGTTTGGGCACAAGCATATGCGTTTATCATTCCTTTATTGCTTGTGCTCCCTCTTATTTGAACTATTTGCTTTGGTTGTGTTCCCTTTAAAACTATGTGCTATGTGGTGTGAGACATTGTTATGGTTTTCGGTTTTCTATATGTTGAGATCAAGGCTATTATGTTATGTGTGATGCTATATCTCCGTATCATATATCTACACATGGGTATGATTTCTAGCATAATATCTCAACTTCATATATGTTTATGTCTCTTGTTAGAGCTCATGATGGATACCTCTTGTGTTGAGGCACCTCGCTCCTATGTGTTGTGTATTTGTATTCAAATGCAAATTACTTATATGCACACATGTAGGGGAGTGCCTCTATGTTTTGCCATCATGCTTGTCTCTATAGCGATTCTCTTGCAAATCCGTATATTGTCATCAAACACCAAAAGGGGGAGATTGAAAGAACATCTCTCATATTATGTTTTGTGTGTTTGATGTCAATGTATGTGATACACTAATGTTTGTTTAAGTGGTACAGGGATTATAGAGATACATTTGTATGTGTGTTGGATGTGGTCAGTACTGTAAAAAAGAATCAGCAAAAAGTTCACCAGGCCGGATAATCCGGGCCGGATATTTCCAAAATATCCGGCCCCCAGATTTTCGGCTAAGGACTTTAGGAAAAGCAGCTCAGTATAGGGGCCGGACAATTGCCCGGATATTGTCCCGGTTTTGTGCCAGGGCCGGATTATCCGGGCCGGACATTTCAGGAATATCCGGCCCCCTCGAAAACGGCTAAGGACCTGAAGAAAAGCAAGTGTGGATAGGGGCCGGACAATTGTCCGGACATTGTCCTTGTTTTGTACCAGGAGGCCGGATTATCCGGGGGGGCGGATTATCCGGCCCTAACTTAGGCCGGATTATCCGGCCCCCCGGAAGGCTCAACGGCTGGATTTTGGGGAGGGGTATTTATACCCCTCTTCTTCTTCCTTCCCCCTTTGCTCAATCATTACACAAGAAATCTGCCAAGCTTCACCTCCATTAGAGCAACCTCAAGAAACACAAGATTTGCAAGATCTCCTTCCTCCCCCAACCAAAGCTCTTGATCTTTGGAGATTCGAAGGAGAAGCCACCGATCTACATCCTCACCGAAGCGTTTCTCATTTCCCCCTCATTTGTTTGAGGGATCTCATGCTAGTGTTCCTATTTGGTTCCCTAGTTGATTTGTGTTGATGTGTTGTTGTTGATTATTGTATTGTTACAAATTTGGGAGCCTCCAATTCAGTTGTGGATGTGTGCCCCAAGAACCTTGTAAAGGCCCGGTTTCCGCCTCGAGGAAATCCCTTAGTGGAAGTGAGCTAGGCCTTCGTGGCGTTGCTCACGGGAGATGCGAGTGAAGCCTTCGTGGCCGTTGGTTTGGCTTTCGTAGCAACCACACTCCTCCAAACATAGACGTACCTTCTTGCAAAGGAAGGGAACTACGGGAATCATCTCCGTGTCATCGCGTGCTCCACTCTCGGTTACCTCTATCCTATTCTATCTCTTATATTGTGTAGCTATATCTTGCTTAGTTTCTTATCTTGTCATATAGGTAAATTCACTTAGTTGCATATCTAGAGAATTTACCTTTGTGTCAAGCCTAAATTGAAAAAGAACTAAAAAATGGTTAGCACCTATTCACCCCCCCTCTAGGTGCGGCATACGATCCTTTCAACATTGACCCGCCAATTCAATGTCCTTGATAAAAACACGCCTTATGTTGTCGAAGTTGCCACCGCCAAGAAGGCATGACGAAGTGTAGGCGACGATACATGGGTGGGGGGGTCTAGGGTTGATGATGCACTAACCTGCTACGAAGACCATACAAGGTGTCAAGGACACAGTTGAGAAATGGGTGTTTATTTTTGTACGACGATCTTCACCCTGGGGACATTGTCGCCAAGAACACACCAACATCTAGCATAGTGCAAGGGGTCAAAATTTCTCTCCAACATCAATTGGTGGATTCTATTTTTCTTTCCCCCAGATTTATTCATCTAGTGGCGGACTGATGTGTGATTACTTGTTACTTGAAGAAATCAAGCTCGTTGACTGTGGTTTTATTAGTTAATACCTCCGTTTTAAAATGTATTTTTTTTACAATCAATACCACATATATTCATAGTAACAAATAGTACATAGTAGAGATACATGAACTGACTCCAACGATTACAAAATAAAGTCTAAAAGATAGTAACAAATCTTCGAGGTCTTCAATTTCTTTCTTCTTCCAGAACACAATCTTGTACTCTTCGAAGGCAGCCAAAGATAGATAACGAACCATAGACCTGTAGATACCGATGAAAGTTCTCCCATAATTTTTTGAGCCGCAATGCCAAGGCTGCGTGCACGCACACAACCATTAAAGCAGTCATACAACATCGGCAAGAGTACCAACACCAGTATATCAGGGAATAATAACCAACTAGCTTTGTCATCATCGATGGAGAGCCGAGAGTACGAATCACCATTGTCGAGGACGTAGCAGCCAGGACAAAAACTGCGAGGATAATCCTCCTCGCGACAACAACGACAAAAGATCCAAAATCGATCTGGCGAAGCAAGATCCGGAGACCCATACCTAGAAAATTGTGATCGTTCAACACCATCATTGACGCCGGGAAGAAGATCTCATCGCCGAACGAAATGCCGAAGATCACTTATTGCAGATGATGCCATCTCCATTGAGGGGAAACCAACAAGAAGGCGGCTACCAAAATCCTAACAAATCTAATAAAAACAATACTTTTATTCGAAACTCCACGCATAGATCGGGTTCCCCACTCCTCCTGACATCGGCGAAGCCGACCGGAGGAGGGGAACCAATCTATGGAAGAGGATGAACTGGAGTCTGCTAGGCTTAGGATGGCGGCTGAGAGAGAGACCACGGGAGGAAAAGGTATAGACGAGATCTTACCTATCGCATAAAATTTATCTGCTCCTTCGTTTTAAAATGTAAGATAAATTAGTTGTGTTAAAAACTTATATTTCGAAACAGAGGTAATATGTTTTTAGGCTTATCGCGAAAATATGTGAGAGTATCAGCTATATTAAGCATCAGTTCCTGTCAGAAAGCTACGTGTTTTCTTAGTCATAATTTGTTTTTGTAGCGGGGTCCTCCTCCGTGGCGCTCGCGCGCTACCTGTCCCGCGTTTCGCTCAAGTATCGCTACAGTGGGCTTTCTATTACAGGCCCATCAATGTGATGGCGATGTTCTTCAGCCGAGGGTCTTCGTCTGATTGGTTCGAGGGGCGCGGCCGAGTCCCAGTACATCACGTCAATTCTGTACGTATGCCGGTATTTAAGCTGCTCGTTTTTCTTCTAAACTTTCGGTGTGGGACTAAAAAATAGAGTTGCAACTGCTGAAACGCGGACGCCGGACGGTGCCGCTCCAGACGCTATGGCCCACGTTCACACACACGTCTCACGGGCCAAATCCGTAGAAATCAGCAAGTGTAGTGAGCAAGTGAGCCCCACTATTATTAACAGCTCGCCCAATCGAAACATAAAGCGGTGCGCTAGTTTTCCGATCGTTCTATCTTTACACGTCACCCAGAATGATCTGAATATTTTTTGTTTGGCTGAAATGACCACATGCTGTCCATGTAAAGTGAAGCTGCATGCAAACACCGTGTAACGTAATTGCTTGTGAAAACATTTTGAACTATAGGCTAGCCCCTGGCATATGTCTGGATTACTTCTTTCATTTCTTCTAAAATTATTATATTTTAATATAGATGTATATTATTTAGTCAACTAAAAATATCCCCTCTATTCGCTAAAAATATAATTTAGATATTTTGGCCTAAGCCTACCTTTGACGGGCCTCGCTTCGCTCCATCGTTAGCCTCCTTATTGAATTTTGGATGATAATATATATCAGTGGGAAATAACATCCTAGACGAAAGGGAACAACATCAATGATGGTGGGGAATAATAGTCTAGAGGGAGGGAACAACAACCTCAGCGGAGGGGAACAACGACTTGGACGAAGGGGAATAACATCATGAATGCACGGGAACAACATCCTGGATGGAGGGGAACATCAACCTAATGAAAAGGGAACAACAACATGGATAGAGGAGAACAATAAACTAGACGGTGGGGAACAACATCCTAGAAAATAGGGAACAAGAGCGATGATGGTCGGAAACAAAAGCGTAGATGAAGGGGAACAAGAACCTAGACAAAAGGGGAACAAGAACCTAGAAAAAAGGGGAACAACATCGTGAATAGAGGGAAACAATAGCCTCGACGGAGGGGAACAATAACCTAAACGGTGGGGAACAACACCCAGACGAAAGGGAACAACATCGATGATGGTGGGGAACAAGAACCTAGACAAAGAGGAACAACAAACTCGATGGAAGGGAACAACATCGATGATAGCGGGGAACAAGAGCCTGGACGGAGGGGAACAACAACCTCATGGAGGGGAACAATAGTCTGGACGGAGGGGAACAACAACCTGAGCGGAGGGGAACAACAACCTGAACGTAGGGGAACAACAGTCTGGACGAAGAGGAACAACAATCTGGACGAAGGGGAACAATAACCTAGATGTGAGGAACAACATCCTAGACGAAAGGAAACAATAGCGATGATGGTGGGGAACAAGATCCTAAACGGAGGGGAACAAGAACCTAGACAAAAGAGAACAACAACCTCGATGAAGAGGAACAACATGACACATGGAAACAACTTAGATAGAGGGGAACAACATCCTAACCGATAGGGAACAACAACCTTGACAGAAAACACAAAAAGCTATCAAAACAAAAACAAAATAGAGTGTGAGGAAACAATCTCGTCGGCACATGGACCACAAAATCTCATGGAAACAAAAAATCATGTTAGCGAAAGAAAAAATTTCAACACATGAAAAAGTCTATCGAAGAACAAATATTGTTTATATAGGGAACAGAAAATCTTGCAAGAAAGAAATCTTGCAAACACATGGAACAAAAGAATAACAGCCGAAGAACCAAATTTTCATCTACACGGTGGACACAAATATAGTGTCCGAGAAGAAAAATCATGTGGCGAAAAAATAACATCACAAGAGATAAAAGTGTGTCACAAATAATAAAGTAAAAAATGTATTTATAATAAAGTAAAAATAATAAGATACAAGAGAAATACATACATATGAAACGAATAAAAATAATTCAAAAAACCTAGAAAAAGGAAAAAACAATAAAAACTTGAAACAAAGAACGAACAGCTAGGTGAAAGAACGATGGAACATAGCCAACGTGGAAATCGGAGCGAACCTCGCGAACGACACGCAATGATGAAGCCATTATGCATCCGCTGAGTTTTAGCTTTCCCAGCACCTCACGCGACCTTTCTTTTTTTGAGCGGAAGCACCGCACGCCACCAGTCCACCACGCCTCCGCCCCGTTCAGTCCGAACTCCCGAACGAACAACTACGTGTTAACGGGCCGAGCCCACTCTAAGCTTCCTTCAGCGAAACCACTGCTTCCTGGCGCGCGCGCGCCAGGGAGTCGTTTCCTTGTAGCGACTTCTTAGCCTTTTTTTTTTTTTTTTGAGAATAACTTCCACGCTTTATTGATCAACGTTCAAAGTTACAGGTATTAAAACAGTATCATGGGGTTCAAGAAGCCACATGTGGCGCCCCTGTCCTAACGATAAAGCAAAACGAGCTAAATTATGAGCTTCAACATTTGATTTTCTACTTTCAAACTTGAACACAACCTCTTCAAAATCGGAGCTGAGCATTGAAATCTCTCTCACAATTGGTGCATACTTCCCTCCCATGCCATCAGCTATGTCAGTAACAACTTGCTTACAATCACTAGCCACAACAACTCGGCTAAGCAAGAGATGCGCCGCGGTGCCAGCGCCTCACGACAAGCCAGCGCTTCGAGAGTCGCAGGATCCGTCATACCCGGGAAAACGATTGCCGAAGATCCAACATATAAACCATTACTATCCCGATAGATAACAGCAACAGCTCCAACAGTATTGTTCCTTGAAACTGCTCCATCAACATTAGCCTTGATTTGGTTTTCGGAAGGTGGTATCCATCTACGCGCAGGTACATGTTGAACTGGAGCACTAGAATTAAGGACTGGTTTCGGCATCAAAGAGAGATCATCCAGGAACCTGCGGACAAAATAATGTGTGGACAAAGGGCTTTGAAACTCCCCCTCATGGATGGCCTTTCTGCGTGCGGTCCAAATCGCCCATAAAGTAACAAGGACCTTAACAAACTCATCCGTAGACAAGGTCTCCATCATAGAAAAAATCCAGCACTTTGCACTAGGTTCAGAAGTTGCACACATATGCTCAAAAGTCTCTTCATCAGATAAAGCCCATACACATCGTGCCATAGGGCATTCAATAAGGGAATGACGCCAAGAGTCTATCCTTCCACATAGTGAGCATGAGCTTGTGTTGGACATGTTTCTGTGATGCAAAAGATCATATGTGGGGAGCGATTGCTTAGCCAGACGCCATAAAAACACTTTGATTTTTGAGGGAACATTTACCTTCCACATACGTGTCCAGCTTTTAGAATCTGCATTATCATTTGAGGAAGATGAACGTCCATCTAGCCATGCTTCTCTCCTTTTCTTTATCTCCACAAGCAACCGGTAAGCAGATCTTACCGTAAAAATACCTCGCTTGTCAAAATTCCATGCCCAAAAATCGCTCACTGGTCGAGTACAAAGAGGCATACCAAAAATTATATCGCTATCCACTACGACAAAACATTGCTTTGGACTTTCTCCTTGTCCCATGATGCGGAGGTTGCATCAATAAGTTCACTTACCAAGCTGTGGTGGATCGGTAACCCGACAAGCTATTGGTCTCATCATCTCATCTCTCGGTAACCAATTTTGAGTCCATATTTTTGTTGTTCTCCCATCACCGATCCGTCGGATCAAACCAAGCGAGAGTGACTCCTTTCCTTCCATAATAGCACGCCATATCTGTGACGGATGAGTCCCAAGTTCGGCATCCAGGAAATCAACATTAGGAAAGTACACAGCCTTGACGATCCTAGCACTAAGGGAAGTCGGCACTTGAAGAATCCGCCAGGCTTGGCGTGCTAAAAGTGCAAGGTTAAATAATTCAGTATCTCGGAATCCTAAACCACCCATGTATTTTGGCTTCGTCATTTCCTCCCACGAGATCCACGCAGTTTTACGCTCTCTGCCTTGCTTCCCCACCAAAACTTCTGATTAAGGCATCAATATGTTGGCATAAACCACGGGGAGCTTAAAACATGCCATTGAATAAATAGGGATAGCTTGTGCCACGGCTTTAATGAGTACTTCCTTTCCTCCCGCTGAAAGTATCATCTCCATCCATCCTTGCACTTTACTCCACACTCGGTCTTTCAAATATTTGAAGGCTCCATTTTTTGATTTACCTACATCCGTAGGCATTCCCAAATACTTCTCGCTAAGGCTTTCATTAGGCACATTCAGTATGCCTTTCACTTCTTGCAGGACTAAATTTGGGCATCCCTTGCTGAAGAATATAGATGACTTGTCCAAATTTATCCTTTGACCCGAGGCTTTACAATATAAATCCAAAGACTCCGAGATTTCATTTGCACCCTCACCATTTGCTTTAAAAAACAGCAGGCTGTCATCTAGCATTTGCTGGGTCGTGGCCTCGATCCACGCTGAAACTAGAAGCACTGGAATGGCCCGCAATTTGTTGGCTCGTGGCCTCGATCTACGCTGAAGAAAATGTAAAGGTGGCCTGTTTATACGGATTTTCTATACACCGACCAGGTCGGCGCGTACCGCGCGCCGCACACTCCCCGCGCGGTACGGGCTGGTCCAGTTCGGGTGTTGGGCCAGTTAGCCGCTTTTTTTTCTGAGTCATTTTTCTGTTCTGTTTTTTTCTTCCATTTCTGTATCTTTTTCCATTTCTGTTTTTTCATTTCTGTTTCTGTTTTCGTTTTTAAGATTTAATTTTTTAAATTTACATATATTTTTAAATATAAAATGTTCTAACTAAAAAAATTTGAGAAAAATTCAAATTCGAAAATTGTTCAAGTATAAAATTGTTCAAATGCGAAAATTGTTCAAGCATAAAAATTGTTCAAATTCGAAAATTGTTCAAGTATAAAAATTGTTCAAATTCGAAAATTGTTCACATATAAAAAATAATATTTTTTTTGAAAAATATTTTTTCCAATTTAAATTTTGTTCTAATTTAAAATTTGTTCCAATTTGAAAATTGTTCCAACCTGAAAAATGTTCAAATTTTGAAAATATTTAAATTTCGAAAAAACTAAAATAATTTTAAAAAATCGGGTCTAAAAGGAATCATCTTTTAAAAAACGTAAAAAGAAAAATTAAACAGAAAAAACGAAAAAGCAAAAAAAAAACAAAAATAACAAGAGTGGGAATGTGTTGGCCCGGCCCAACAACCCGCCTGGGGGGTGTGCGGCGCCTGGTCCGCGCCGACCAGGTCGGCGTACAACACCCCCTGTTTATATGCCCGTATAGGCGTAGTTACTCTGTTGTGGGCTTATATGTCTAACCACATCGATACGTCGTGGGCTTCGAGGTCGCATGTAGCCTCTGGGCAACGCCCACCACGATGACATGATCTCTCTCACGGTCACACCTAGCAACCCTTCGCACGCAGGCGGCGATAGCTTCCACGATGCATTCGCTTCCCATGGGGGAGGGGATGTCGCCGCCCTGCACTTTGGCTCACCTGTGCCACTCTCCTACAAAAACCAATCGCGCGAGATAAAGCGACATCAACGGGATGTCGCCGCCCTGCACTTTGGTGCAAAACTCTGGTTCTCTACGAAGCGAAGGCGACACGAATGCTGGAGAGTAAAATCGGTTTCCCTCTTCCACCTGTGCCCTGTGTTTGCTAGTGGTTTTTATTTTTCAGTCTTTGTTTCAGTTTCCTGTACGCATATTATCTTGTGGTTGATTGATTCTTTACTGATTTGGGGTTATTTGTAGGGTTTAGTGGTGACGCTGAATCGGGGAACAAAGGAGCTGCCGCATGCCAAAGGTTTAGTCCGCTGGTATATCGAAGTACTCCTTTCTCCGCATGCTCTAATCTTTTGGTTGGGATTAAGTTTTTACTATATCAGCCTCTTCATCAATGTACAAGTATGTTATTCAAGTTCTCATCAAGCCATTTCATGATTGCATGGTTGTATCCAAATAATGTGCTGGCTTCAAGATCTAACAGGCTTCCTCTATGATCGAATTTGCAACAATTAGCTACCTTGGACAGTGGGATTCATCCTACTCCCTCCGTCTATAAATAGATATCTAAGGTTTATCTAAATTTGATTGTATCTACACACTAAATAGCATCTAGATACATGCAGATTTAGACAAAATTCAGACGTTTATTTATGGACAGAGGTAGTACATTGGTACTGTATTTTTTACCCTCTGTAATGAGCAAGTAAGTAGCCCAAAACACCAACAACTGCAATATTTGTTTTCCCCTATGTGGTACATGTTACCGCTTTTTTGTCTGGGTATGCTTTTTTTTTGTCCTTTTCGTGGTTGAAGTATTTTTCTCTGTGAAAATATGTTGGAATTACCAAAAACGTCAATCTTCTGGAAAGCGCAGGAATAAAATGAAATTATTTTATCAGTCCCTTTTAGGAGAAGTCCACTAACAGTTTTCGTGCACGCATGTTAAGAAAACAGGCCCTGGAGCTGTATACGCAATTAAAAGGACTGTCAGCTGTTCGACTCACTACAGCTGTAGGGCTTTATATATAAAGCCAGACCGAGTGGCCTTCTGTTTAAAAAAAAAACTCACTACAGCAGTTCACAAGGAACGGCACTTCAGGGAAGTGCATTGGCTCTTGGTGACAGAACGTGCATGCTTGTTGGATGAATTCGGTAAGGTGAACAATGAAGATAGGCATGAAATACACGTTCAATGTTGAATTTAACTCTCTGCAGTATCAAATAATAATATCTTATTGTTCGGATTTTTCCAGGGTGATTATTCTTGAAGGCATGGAGCGAAGAAGTATCACTTGTTATTTCTGCAGCAAACCCACCCTGCAAGCTGATCGATGCAGTGTTATTTCTGCAGCAAACCCAGTTGAAGGTAACTTCAGTTGCTTGCATGCAAGTGATACTGACATCTTATATCTACAGACCATCAGCACTAATTAGACTCAACAAATGGAAACACTTTTTCAAGTTTTAAATAAACTTAGATGTTAGGCAGAATGTACATGGGCATTGAACAATACAAGAGCATTCCGGACATATAGTTTAAGATTTTCTGATGGACTGCTATTTTTCCACTGAGTTCTAATCAGTCCTATGCTTAGCATGCTACATTACCAAAGGTACTAACCTATGTGTTTTTGACCCTGCTTAGTGTTGGATCCATGGTTTGTGTTGATTTGAGATTATTCTCTAGCTGCGTGTGTCACACGGTGAAAGTCTTATCCATGACTAGGAAATCCAAATGATACGGTTGTTCAAGTTTTCTTAAAAAAGTGAAGCAGCCACAGCATTGGAGTATGATCGCTAGGGTTGATTGTCGAACGATGGGGACTTCCATTGGTTGTGTGTTGATTATATATGCCAACAACAGCCACGGAAAGATACAAGGAAGGTTACAACAGATGGAGAGATAAGGGGGATCGATCCTGATCTTATAGAACGATCAGGTCGTGTACAACAAGGAAACAACTCTCTTATCTCTATCTGTTTAACGTGACAAGCTACTATTGTTAACACCCCTCCTCAATCACAGCCTTCTTGAGGTTGAGATTGTGTTTGAATTCTTGAAACTTCCGTGCTGGTAAGGCTTTCGTGAAGCCATCTGCCACCTGATCCTTGGATGGAATAAATCTTATCTCTAGCTGTTTGCTTGCTACTCTTTCTCTTACAAAGTGAAAATTAATTTCAATGTGGTTAGTTCTAGCATGAAATATAGGATTAGCAGAGAGATATGGTGCACCCATATTGTCACACCACAAACATGAGGTTTGATCTTTTTGGATTCCAAGTTCTCCCAATAGAGATTCAACCCATATAACTTCGGCTGTACCATTTGCTAGAGATTTGCATTCAGCTTCTGTGCTTGACCTTAAAATTTTAGCTTGTTTTCTAGCACTCCAAAAAATCAAGTTAGGCCCAAAATATACAACAAAACCTCATGTAGATCTCCTGTCATCTACACAACCAACCCAATCAACATCTGAGAAGGAACTCACCAAAGTAGAGGATGATATTCTGAAGGTTAGCCCAAGATTTACTATTCAACCGACATACCTCAAAATTCTTTTAACAGTTGTCCAGTGTACAGTAGTAGGTGCATGAAGAAACTGGCATACCTTGTTGACAGAGAAGGCAATGTTTGGTCTAGTAAGTGTCAAGTACTGCAGTGCTCCAACAATATTTCTATACCTTGTGCTATCTTCTGGTCCAAGAAGTTCTCCTTTCGTGACAGAGAGTTTTTCTGATGCTGATAACGGTGTCGGCAAGGTTTTGCACCCCGCCAACCCCGTTGAGAAAATCTGAAGCATGTTTATCTTGAGTAAATACAATACCATGATTATACCTTTTGACCTCAATTCCCAAGAATGCAAGTCACCAAGATCCTTTGGTGCAAATGTTGAACCAAGATCTTGAAGGAGTGAAGTACGGGCCTTGTTGGAGGAGCTAGTAACTATGATATTATCAAGATATACTAGCACAAAAATAATGATACCTGACTTGTTATATATGAACAATGACGTGTCTACCGTGGATGCTAGAAAACCAAGTTCTTGTAGTTTTGAACTTAGCTTGGAGAACCATGCTCTTGGTGCCTATTTGAGTACATAGAGTGAATTGTCAAGCTTGCACACATGATGAGGTGCTTTTGGATTCTCATAATCAGGTGGCTGCTTCATATAGATCTCTTCTTTCAGAACACCATGGAGAAACACATTCTTCACATCTAGTTGCCTCAAACTACATCCTTTTAAAAATGAAATAGCTAGAACAAGTCTGATAGTAGCAGCTTTAACATCAGAACTAAACGTATCCTCATAATCTATGCCATATCGTTGTTTAAAACCTCATGCTAATAATCTAGCTTTATATCTATCTATAGTACCATCAGCCTTTCTATTTTATCCTATAGAACCATTTGCAATCTATCAAATTGCTACCAAATTTATAAGGTACTAAGTGCCATGTATTGTTGTCTACTAAAGACTTATACTCATCATCCATAGCTAGTTTCAGATTTTTATCTTGTAATGCTACTCGAAGATTCTCAGGTTCATTAGCTAAGAAGGATAAGCCATATCTAACAGTACCATTCTTATAAACTTTCGGTTTAGCATTACCAGTTTTAGACATTGTCGTGTGGATGACATCTACAGGATCAACTGCACACGGGCTTGGTGCAGAAGATCCGCCTGATCCGGTCCCCTCCTGGTGTCCAGAGGCCGCAGAAGATCCTGCCGGGGAGCCGTTCCCGCGCGCATCGTGTGATGATCTCGGTGCGCTCCGCATCTTGTCGCGCGCGTCGCTGGAGGCTCGACCCAAGGCGCCAGCGGGAGATTCGTCGTTGTCTCCTGCTCGTGCGGCCCACCGAGACAGGGACACCGCGTCTGGGCCACACGACGTGGCGTTTGGCGAGTGGCGTGCATGCATCCGAGGAAAATCGCCTTGCCCGCCTGACGCGCTCGTGGATCCCGGTGTAGATTCGCCTCTGTCGTCTGAGGTTTTTGTGATCCGAGACGGATCTGCCTCGTGCCTAACGCCTGAAGTTCCAGTTCTTGTATGTTGCCTCTGCCTCATTTATTCACCGTTTTGGACGAAATTTTATGCTGCTTCGAGGTGTACCAGAGGAGCACTAGGGACAACAGGTATCAAGGAAGCATTAGGTGTTAGATCAGTGCAAAGTTGTTCCCCCTCATGAGATGACACCGGATGATTTTGAAGTGACTCGGGAAGGAGGAGAATTTCTTTGCAAAGAAGAGCACCAACATTTGGGTGAAGATTAGCAAATGGAAACACAGTTTCATAAAAAAAAACATCACGAGATATATATATATATATACTCGCCCAGAGGTGACATCTAGACACTTGTCCCCCTTGTGCACGTGTGTATAACCAAGGAAAACACATTGCTTTGAGAGAAAGGCAAGTTTTCTTTTATTGAATCGGCGAAGGTTGGGCCAACAAGTACAACCAAAGATACAAAGTGATGCATAGTCAGATGTTTTTTTAAGAAGACGTTCCATTGGCGTTTCATTGTTGATGACTTTAGTAGAAAACATATTAATAAGATATGTGGTGGTCACAAAGGCTTCATCCCACAATTTGAGTGGAATGGATGCATTGGCAAGAATATCTAGGTCTACTTCAACAATGTGGCGATGCTTGCGTTCAGCTGAACCATTTTGCTGATGAGCATGAGGACATGATTCATGATGCTGAATGCCGTTTTTTGAAAAAATGAGTTAAGATGCTCATATTCTCCACCCCAATCAGATTGTATGCAAAGTATTTTTCTATCAAATTTACGTTCAACAAGTTGCTGAAAATTATGAAATACTTGGAAGACATCTATTTTTCTTGAGGAGATAAATCCATGAAAATTTACTAAAATCATCAATAAAGCTTACATTGTATGCGTTTCTTCCTACTAAGCTAGGTGCAGGTCCCCATACATCGGAGAACACAAGTTGCAAAGGAGAAGTAGACACACTAGTAGACTTTGCATAGGGAAGTAAATGGATTTTGGATCTTTGACAATAGTCACCACCCGACCCGACACTAGCGTTATTTGAATAAGGAAGTTCATAATTGCTAAGAACTTGTTCGACTATTCGGAATGAAGGATATCCTAAGCGACTATGCCATCTTGAAGCTAAAGGCTTAGTGGCACTGAAGATTTGTTTATTCTTGATTGGTGATGAAGAAATCAACGGGTAGAGACCACGTACGCATCTAAGTTTAAGAAGTACTTTCTTCGTTGCTTGATCCTTGACATAAAAACACCATGGGTGAAATTCAATGAAGACATGGTTATCTCTAGTAAAGTGATGAACGGAAACACGATGTTTTTGTGGCGTGTGGAAAACATGGAGAACATTTTTAAGATGCAAGGATTTAGAGTGAGTCAAACGTATCTATAATTTTTTATGTTCCATGCTACTTTTATGATGATACTCACATGTTTTATACACACTTTATGTCATTATTATGCATTTTCCGGCACTAACCTATTGACGAGATGCCGAAGAGCCGATTCTTGTTTTCTCGCTGTTTTTGGTTTCATAAATCCTACAAAGGAAATATTCTCGGAATTGGACGAAATCAACGCCCAGGGTCTTATTTTTCCACGAAGCTTCCAGAAGACCGAAAGGGAAACGAAGTGGGGCGACGAGGCGCCGACACCACAGGGCCGCGCGGCCAGGGTGGACCCCGCGCCGCCCTATGGTGTGGGGCCCCCGTCAGCCCTCCGACTCCGCCCTTCCGCCTACTTAAAGCCTTCGTCGCGAAAACCCCTGTACCGAGAGCCACGATACGGAAAACCTCCAGAGACGCCGCCGCCGCCAATTCCATCTCGGGGGATTCAGGAGATCGCCTCCGGCACCCTGCCCGACAGGGGAATCATCTCCCGGAGGTCTCTTCATCACCATGATCGCCTCCGGATCGATGTGTGAGTAGTTCACCCCTGGACTATGGATCCATGGCAGTAGCTAGATGGTTGTCTTCTCCTCATTGTGCTATCATGTTAGATCTTATGAGCTGCCTATCATGATCAAGATCATCTATTTGTAATGCTACATGTTGTGTTTGTTGGGATCCGATGAATATGGAATACTATGTCAAGTTGATTATCAATCTATCATATATGTTGTTTATGTTCTTGCATGCTCTCCGTTGCTAGTAGAGGCTCCGGTCAAGTTGATACTTGTGACTCCAAGAGGGAGTATTTATGCTCGATAGTGGGTTCATGCCTCCATTGAATGCGGGACGAGTGACGGAAAGTTCTAAGTTTGTGGATGTCTTGTTGCCACTAGGGATAAAACATCGATGCTTTGTCTAAGGATATTTGTGTTGATTACATTACGCACCATACTTAATGCAATTGTCTGTTATTTGCAACTTAATACTGGAAGGGGTTCGGATGATAACCTGAAGGTGGACTTTTTAGTCATAGATGCATGCTGGATAGCGGTCTATGTACTTTGTCGCAATGCCCTGATTAAATCTCATAGTACTCATCATGATATATGTATGTGCATTGTTATGCCTTCTTTATTTATCAATTGCCCAACTGTAATTTGTTCACCCAACATGCCATTTATCTTATGGGAGAGACACCACTAGTGAACTGTGGACCCCGGTCCATTCTTTACATCTGAAATACAATCTACTGCAATACTTGTTCTTTACTGTTCTCCGCAAACAAACATCATCTTCCACACTATACATCTAATCCTTTGTTTACAGCAAGCCGATGAGATTGACAACCTCACTGTTACGTTGGGGCAAAGTACTTTGATTGTGTTGTGCAGGTTCCACGTTGGCGCCGGAATCCCGGTGTTGCGCCGCACTACACTCCGCCACCAACAACCTTCACGTGCTCCTTGACTCCTCTTCGGTTCGATAACCTTGGTTTCTTACTGAGGGAAAACTTGCTGCTGTACACATCACACCTTCCTCTTGGGGTTCCCAACGGACGTGTGCTTCACGCGTATCAGTGAGTATAAACAATTGCATGACCGACATGACTAATGATCATACCTTGTCCATTCGCCGCATGGATCTGCTCGCGTCCGGTGTACTTCTCCTTCATGGTGAGCTTATTGAGCTTCACTGTGATGTGGTCGGTGGCACCGGTATCACCATACCAGTTGGTGTCCACTCTACAGGACACAACATTGGCGCCATTTTCCTCCTCTTCTTAGTCATCTTTGGAGTAGCGGTGCCAGCATTCCATGCTTCGTATCCTTGTTTGCCACATATTTGGCATGTGACGAGGTCGCGGTCCTTGCCGCTCCTGCCTCCTCCACGGCATGCACTGCCGCCACCGTCGCGACGACCGTGGCAACGGTTGTTGTTGTCGTTGCTGCAGCCTCCTTTGCTTCCACCATAATGTCCAAGTCCACGCGGTCCACCGCGTCCGCGCTAGGCTAAGTTGACAGAGGCGCCGCTGCTGATGCTGTCGTCGGTGAGGAGCTCGATGTGGCGGTCGTAGGAGCAGACTTGGGCGCACATATCGCTCACGGTGAGATCATCCCCACAGTTGACGCCGGTGACAAAGAAGAGGGGGTTTTAGGTGTCGTCCATGCCTGCGAGAAGGTACTCAACGAGCTCCTCCTCGTCAATCGGTTGGCCTGCTGCGGTGAGCTCGTCGGCGTGGCCCTTCATCTGGTGTAGAAGCTCGTTGTCTTGATGTTCTTCTTCCCGGTCTTGGTGAGGGTGACGTGGAGGTTGGAAACCCGCATCCTGGATTGGGAGGCAAACATGACCTTGATTGCCCCCCAGACCTCTGCCGCTGTGTCCATCCCGATGACGTAGACGATGATGTCTGTCGTGAGGGAACCGAGCAGGAAGGTGAGAACCTGCTGGTCCGTGGCCACCCATGCGTCGTAGGCAGGGTTAGGCTCCTTGGAGGGCTTACCGTCCTTGTCAGCGATGATGTATTCCGTCTGCGGCTCCGTCTTGCTGTCAAGGAAGCTCATGGGACGGGCTCCACGGATTGGGGGCAGAATCTGGGATTGCCATAGGAGATGGTTTGATCTCGTCAGCTTCTCGCTCACATTGATATCGGCTAAGGGGTTCGACATGGTGGCGAGAGATGATGGGACGAGGCACATAGATGTGTTTAGGAAGTTTTCTATGATACCATATGATCGCTAGGGTTGATTGTGGAACGATGGGGACTTCCATCGGTTGTGTGTTGATTATATAGGCCAACAACAACCGTGACAAGATACAAGAAAGGTTACAATAGATGGAGAGATAATGGGGATCAATCATGATCTTATAGAACGATCAGGTCGTGTACAACAAGGAAACAACTCTCTTATCTCTATCTGTTAACATGACAAGCTACTAGCGCTAACATGGAGAACATAAGTGATGAGGTCGGGGATTTCTCTTGATGGCGTCCGTGTTCGTTGGCTATCTGTTGGTTTGTGAATGTCGTCGGGGAGTTCTCTTGATGGCGTCCGTGTTCGTTGGCTCACTCTTGGGTGAGCTCTGGCCCAACACTATTGTTGTCCGAGTTTTTTTTTCCAATTATGCGTAGTCTTCGTAAGGATCGTTACAGTTGTTCGCGTTTCGGTTGTAGCCTTATTGGTAGTTCGTGTGGGTGTGTGGGTGTGTCTTTGTAAAATGGGTTCAACACCTTCTATCCTGTCGCCGTTAAGAGCGTTATTTATGTAATGTCAGGCTTTTGGCTTTTGATTAAAAAAAACTGCTGCTTTGCCCAGGAAGTTTGGGATGTTGTTTTTGCTGCATACGCAGGACGCATCCTTGTACACTTGAATCTATTCAACAGAGAGACACCGCGTGACCGTACGAACGGGACGACCGACAGCCCGGCCCGTACGTGCACTCGCCGCCGCTGGCGACGACGGTCCAAAGTCCGAACCCACGCGTTGCACGCGACCCAGTCCACCGAACACGTCGCCGCCGCCCCGTACCGTACGTGCACTCGCCGCCGGTAGACTAAAACCACACTACTCTGTACTCGTCGGCGCGACTGGAGCAGTGGAGCTACGGCGCGAGACGCATGCACGCGGGAACGTACGCATCAAACCTTAATCGCAGCATTTGACCAGTCGCCTCACGCGCACACGTGTGGTGACCACTCGCTCACTCCGGCCTTGTCCCGGTCTACACCCCCGGCCCAGTCCACCACGGAGCCCACGTGGGCCCAGCCGTCGCCGTCGTGGGCCACGGCGATGTCTCCCGCTAGACCACACAGCCCTACGATACTTTCTTTCTCCTTTCTTTACCTTTCATTTGCTTACTGTATGTGTTTCTTTTCTTTCTTGAGGTGGGAGAGGAAGGCAAAGCGCGACCAAATCCCACCGGAAGAGACGTGCCACTAAAACAAAGCCAGCTTCTTTTGACCGCCGAGCAAGGGCCGTGCAGGCACCTCTTCCTACCTTATCTCTCCTCGACTCGTCATACTAAAATCTGATCTTACTCTATTTTTGCTACGGTCAACACTGGCAAGAACCAAGAATGTTTTGTTTTTGTGTGGCACACGCGCGAGGTGACGAAGAGAGACCAAACCGGGACAGTGAGAACGAAACTGCGTGTGTACTTACCAAGGTTTACCAAGCGTCAGATCAGACGGTCCACCTGCTCTTCGGTCGTGGCAAAGTTCAGTCCAGGTGTTATTTTCAGTACTGCCGACACAAATTAATTGCACTACTGGTTGGTTTATTTCTTTATTTCCTTTTAATTTCGTCGCGATCCATGACCTGTTGATTGATTCTGTCAAAGAGCCATTTTGTCAAGGCTCAACAGGCCGGGGAGTAAAGTCATTGAGAGAAACTGAGAAACGCATACATTTCTTCTTCTTACAGGACAGGTTTATTATGTATAGAACCTTCATGTAGCCACCTTAACGTGCCATCAGTCCGTTTCAAAAAATAAAACAAGTGTCATCACATATTGATATATATTGATATCCCGCTCTGAAAGTTTGAAAACGTTTGTACCCAAGAGAATCGGACAAAACACTCGTGCTAGGGTGCACATGCTCCCTTTATTTAAGATGTATTTTAACGCATTTGAAAATGTCAAAAAGAAATATGTCCTTGGACATCTTGAAAACATATGTGCACACGGAATCGTTTCACGAGAAACTGAATTTGCTTGTGACCTACGTAAAAAAAATATAAAGTCCGATGCAAAAAATAATGGTTTGCACAACATAACTTTCTTGTCTTTTTATTTACATGGAGCACAAATTGTGTGTTTGCCGGGAAACTAGAACGTGCGAACGTACAATGTGGGTGTGCACGGAACTTTTTCCAGACTTTCTTTCACATTTTAAAACGTGTTTTCTCTTAAAAGGGAGCATATGCAATTTCCGACTTAATACAGGAAATCCAATTATGATCCTAGATGAATATACTCCTGCTAGCGGGAAAATATTTTAAAATATCAAGAAATTCTAAATAAAGAACGTGCGAGCATCTCGACATTCTATGTTCCCACGCTAAGGTTCGTGGAAAACCGACATCTTTTCTTATCCTGCGTAGAATAAACAAATGTCTCGTGAAGAGCTTTTTTAGCACTGAATTTTGTATTTTTTACACATAACACGTCGTCAAACGACTCTACGAGACATTGAGATATAGGGTGATTTTTTTGTTGAATTTGTTTGACATTTTGAAATGAGCTTAAAACTCATTTCAATAAACTAGGAGCATATGCTCCGGGGTGAAAAAAAGTCTTGTCATGTAATACTAGGAATCACTCTCACTTAATACTAGCAATCATAAGATGCGAGCTAAATAACATGCACATGCCTCCTCTATACATGCATATATGTCACCAAAGTCCTAAGCTATCTAGACAAAAGAAATGTCACTCTAACTTGTGTTCATGCCTTGATGGTTCATCTTGATGTTTGTTTTCACTATGAGTCTATGACCTTGCTTTCCTTGACAAATATCTGTATGTCTTTATGATTCCTTATTTCCTTAACACCCTGAAGCCGGCAATGACAGAAGCAAACAAGATACAGCGAATGCAATTCTGCGTCGATATGCTCACTGAGAATTCTTTGCTATCTCCCGAGCCAGCATTCAAAGTTATGGACGACAGGGACCACATTGATGAGAAATGGTTCATTCTCACTAGGGAGAGAAACACGTACTACCTACACCCCAAAGAACCCAAACCCTTGCGCACAGTGAAGAACAAGAACCAAATCGGCAAAGTGATGTTCTTAACTGCGGTTGTCAGGCCACGGTATGGTGCAGGCGGGGTAGTCACGTTTGATGACAAGATCGGAACTTGGGCATTTGTAAAGGAAACTCCGGCTGCAAAAAGGAGTAAGAACAGAGAAAAGGGGACACTAGAGGTAAAATCAGTGAAAGTTACCCGAGATGTCATGAGGGACTACCTCTGCCAGCTAGTGGTTCCTGCCATCCAGGACAAGTGGCCTGATGAGGATGTAGGAAGAACAATCTACATCCAGCAGGACAATGCGAAACCTCACATCCTCCCAAATGATGAGGGATTTCGACAGGCTGTAGCACAGACTGATTTGGATATTAGGTTGATGCAGGAACCTCCAAATAATCCAGACCTAAATGTTCTAGATCTATGCTTCTTCAGGTCTCTGCAGTCTCTCACCGATACATTAGCACCAAGCAACATCCGGGAATTGATAGAGGGCGTGGAGAAAGAATATAATAACTACGAGGCTGACAAACTCTCACGAAGCTTCTTGACACTCCAGTCATGTATGATTGGGGTAACGGAAAAGGGATGAGGGATAGGCTACGAAATCCCATGTATGTTTTAATGCCAACAAGGTTTAAAGACGATTTAAGCAGTATCCTTTGAGTGGAGTTTATGTTTTCTCTTAACTTTGGATGATGCACATGAGAAATGTTAAAAAAGATTGATAAATAAAATCTTTCTATTCCTTGACAAGATTTGCCAGAATTAAATCTAGGTTTTATACCAGGACAATAAGAGGATGCACATGAGTTCCTTCGTTTCTTGCTAGATAATTTGCATAAGTGTACCCTTGATAATACATTTGATGAGAAAATTATTGTCATGCAAGTGTTTGAAGGTCGATTGAAGAGCCAGGTAGCTCCACTTTGTCATTGCTGATTTGTTCTCTTTGCACTTGTGTTCCAACTAATGCAACTATCTTCGTATAGTTGACATGCCATGATTGTGGCCACTGCTCGGAGATATTAGAACCCTTCCTTGATCTTAGCTTGGAGATTGATCAGGTTGATAACCTTGTTGCTGTGCTGGAATCTTTTACCAAGGTAGAGAAAATAGAGAGAAAGCTAACCTGTGATAGTTGCAATGCTCAAGTTTGTAAGGAAAAGTGGTTCGTGATTGATAAAGCACCAGATGTTGTTGCATTTCATCTTAAACGCTTCACCACACTTGATAATTCCATTGAGAAGATTGACAAACATGTGGCATACCCATCAGAACTTGACTTGAAGCTATTCCACAATAATCCAGAGAAGGAGGTGTGTTTTTGTGCTCTTCTCTGCTTCTAGGTTTATGCATTAAGCATATTTTGATGTTTCCCTTGTATTTTCACATGCACCAGGACCTAAAATATGATCTTTATGGGGTTGTTGAGCATTCTGGCTTACCAAACTTTGGCCACTATGTGTGCACCATTCGTTCTTCACCAACCAGTTGGTACTTGATGAATGATTCACTCGTAAGTGCCAAAAGTCTGTTGTTCTTTCTTTTCATGTCACGGATATTTCACCTATTTATAGTCACGCTTATGTTGCAGGTTGATTCCGTTAGTGAGACGAGTGCACTAGGACACAAAGCATACATTCTGTTCTATGTTAGGCAGGGCAGCTTTCCATGGGTCTCAAATATGCAAGAGGAAGCTACTAAACATCAAACTAAGGTGAAGAAACAAAAGGCTGCATCTTTGAAAAGTTTTTCCCAAGATCAAATTTCATCGCGGTTAATGAGGGGCATGATAGCTCCACAAAGAAGATGCTTTGTGAAGAGACTAGATTCTTTGGATCAGAACGCATCATTCGGCTATTAGAGTGAATTCTAAACTTCATGATGTACTCGCTGTCAGGGAGTATTTGTGATATCTTTCTCTATGTAAATGTAACACTGAAAGCATCATCCATATGCTTATGAAAACAGGACACATATTTAACTCAGAGCAAACAGAGAATATGGGCATCCAACCTTATTGAGCTGTACAACTGATTTAGCATATCTTCCTTTGCTTTTCTCCACTTGGCGCACAATAGATAATTTGGAGTAAGAAACTCACAGGTTGTTACCCAGGATAGCTTTGGCAGTTTTTCTAATGTAATAACTGACGACAATATTCACTGTAAATATAGAAGTTTTGATTGGTTTCTATTTTTCTAGCTTGCATTTGAGTGTTATAAGCATCATCAATTGTACTCCAGTAAACTCGATAAAGTTCAACTGGTACGGGAGTCTGGTTCGACTATGAAATTGAGCTCTGCTTCATTTCCAGTTTGCAAGGTCTGGTTTTGGTACTGCAGGGGTTTTGGTAATGCAGGGTGGCGCCATGCAACATATAATTCTAGACCGAGGTTAGCTGAGTTAGCTTATAAAACACATGCTAGTTCGAGCATACAACACATTTGAGCACCGAATAAAATTTGTGCCATGTTATTTTTCCAAAGTTTTCTGAAGAAAGAAAATTAGTGAGGTCCGAGAACTTTTGGAGTGTGTTTCAGTCCAAGTATTTGCATCTGACTCAAATTGTGCAAGTTTGTCCAAGCCATAGTTAACTGTCCGTTGCTTATTCAGTTAGTTCAGTAAGAACATTCCACACCGTAGCATATCAACATGGGCTCTACAATTGCTTTTAAAGTTCCAAAACTTAAAAACACATATTCTCATTCATATTATCACATCAATATGCAGTAAGGACAAGGTTTGAATACATTTTCACAGAAAAAATCATGATCATCCTATAAACTCGATTGTGCAGCATGCTACCGAATTACTCCAAGTGTGGATATCACTGGAAGCATGAGACTGTCTGCAGGGATTAGACACAGGTGAAAACAAAAACAAAAATGCAGAATCCAAAGAAAATTCTGCTCATGGTTTACCTACAGAGTAAGTGCAAAACAGCAAAAGTGAGCAAATTAAGAACACGCAGACCTCAATCTTGAGCTCCGCCACCACCACCACAGCAAATTAAGGTCCCAGAACTCCGACACCGCCACAAGCACAACCACTGCGATTGGAGCTCAGCCGCCACCACCACCATTTGAGCTCCGCCGTGCCGCCACCACCACCACCGCGACATATGCGAAGCAAAATCCCAATGTTTAGCTCAAGCTCGGTCGGAGCCCACCACCCGATTGGAGCTCCATCACTAGCTAGCAGCACTGGATCTCCCCCAACCAACACCACCACTTGAGCTCCGTCGGGGCTGCCGCCACCGCGCCACCGCGCCACCGCGAGAGATCCGGAGGAAAATCTCTATTTTTAACACCACCTCGGTTGGCACGAGAGGATGAGGGCGCAGCGATGCTAGAGAGGGAGAGAGTCCTCGCGCCGCGAGAGAAGGAGAGGGCGGCGACGTGCGCGCAGGGGAAAGGGCGTGGGACGGAGGGGGAGGTGCAGGGTGGTCGGGTCAGCGCCGTTGACGAGAGCGCCGCGGTCGTCGCGGGGAAGAAGACGAGGGAGTGGGGCGGAGGAGGAGCGGAGTTGGTCGGGAATTTTACGGGGATGTTTTCACAAAAAAAAGATTGCAGGTAATTCTAGTCGGGAGGGAGTATTGATGCTACAATTCCAACAGCAAAATCACACTCCACTCGGTAGGAAAACGATTGGAAAGGAAAAAAAACAAAAATGAAAACAAAGACATCCTTTTCTATAGACGCGCAAATAAAACTGTACCACCTGGCACGGTGCACCTCCACCTTTCGCAACAAGTCTGACATTTCTACCTCCCTTGGTCGACCTCCAGTCTCCCCCCTCTTCTTATCTCCCCTCTCCACCTCCAGCTCAGGATCAACACCGCCAGAACTCGTCTCCGGAAGCAACGCAGCGGTCTATACGGAGAACGCGCAGAGATCGACAGAGCAACACGAAGGCGCGCGTATCAATCGAATTGGAGCTCTGAACATGCGGAGGTCGGACTGGGAGGACCGGTGCAGGCGGCACCCTGAGCACCGGCTGTCCAAGGGCGTGTGCCCGGGCTGCCTCCGCGACCGGCTAACCCACCTCTCCGCCAGCTCCTCCGCCACCACCACCATGACGCGGGCCTCCAACGACTCCGCCAGCACCTCCTCGCCATACTCCTTCACCGGCTCCCCTCCGCCCAACCACCACGCCGCCTCCCTCTCCGCCGACGTCAGCTCCGTCCACGTCGCCGGCGGAGGCTCCTCCTTCGTCAACGTCTCAGCCTTCTCGCAGCCGCTCATGCCGACTTCATCCAAGAAACCAGCAGGGAGGAAAGACGAGGCCGCGAGGGGGAAGGAGGGCGAGGCGAAGAAGAAAAAGAAGAGCAGCAGCAGCAAGAAGAAGATCGGGAGGTTCCTGTCGAGGCTCGTCGGGTCGGAGAAGCGGCGGAGAACAGGGGACAGCGACGGCGGCGGCGAGCTCTTCCATTCCAGCACCATGAAGGAGAAATCGTCGACCAAGTGGGTGTTCTTTTGATCGTACACCACTGGCCGCGCCGGCAGACTACGGCCACCACCCATGCAAACTATGCTTGGGTTTCTCTCGGTTCTCGGGTATCGGTCGATTTTCTTTAGGTTTCTCTGTTTTGTACAAGTATTCTTGTGCTTGATTTGATGTTTCCCCCCAAAGTTATTTTGGGACCGTGTATACGAGATCAAGTAATTGACCGACCATACATAAGAAGAAGCATACTCCTGTAATTTTTTTTGCATTCCGTAGGACAAAGCGCATGATGTAAATTAAGTTGTGCCTGTATTGTATTTAGCATAGCTTATACAAAAGCTTTTCCTGGAACTCAAGAATTACACAATAGCTCTGTTTAATTAGGTCAGTGTGGGAAGGATATATGAACTTTGGATCATGCAAAATACTAAAGAAAAGAGATGTTCATACTCCGTAGAGTATTGTTTGTATAATGACACGCACACGGATGTGCATACGAACACTGATAGCTGAGCCAATTTCCTGTTCCAATTGCTTATTTGCTACTCGATCCAGTGAGTCTTGTGCCTTTATCTTTCTTGTCATTCTGCTTTTTAGGCGGTCTGAATCCTCTTTCCTTTGTCTCAACTGCTTTTGATATTTTTAGCCGGTGATCCATCATCTCGACGTGATCTTGTCTGTACCGATTCCAGTTTCGTTTCCATACTCGCCCAATTCTGTCGGTCCGCCCTGCGGCAGCACAACACTGCGACACGTACGCCGCGCCGACACTAGCAGTGAATAGTCCCGTGACGCGCATGTTTTGTCCCCATGGCTTAACTTG
Source organism: Lolium rigidum (assembly GCF_022539505.1). Taxonomy (NCBI): domain Eukaryota; kingdom Viridiplantae; phylum Streptophyta; class Magnoliopsida; order Poales; family Poaceae; genus Lolium; species Lolium rigidum. The sequence continues at coordinate 58,337,849 of NC_061510.1, read as the reverse complement.
GTGAGCATAGTTCGAACAAAGGGTTTCCGGGCATGAAAAATATACTCACGCATATCAGAATTCTGAGGGGTTTCATACAAGTAGTGGAGCTGAGATCATACGTACGCGATTCGTATACGCAAACCTGCACCCACGGCCACGACGAAAGCAACGAGGAATATGCGTACAGACGTGTAGGACTGGAACGACAAAAGCAAGAGATGGTCAGACAAACCAAAAAACAAAGGACATGGCATACTAATCCTTCGTGTACGCCTCTAAATACCGCATACTCGATAGAAAACTCCGTTGACCGTGCGTGCCTGCACTAAATCGGTGCATTCGATCGGGTCAGATACAAGGATTTTTGTTTTGTTTTGCAGGGAATAGAAAACTCCGTTGACCGAATGTACCCTGTACAATATCAGATCAAAATAGATACCGTACTGAACTTCATCCGATTGGGTGAGATATAGCCGGGATAGTAGATCCTTGTGTGCCGAATCAGAATTATAGGAATCGTGCCGTCCATGCTCGATCGCCGGACGCGGCAGCGGCTGGAACCTGTAGCAAGGAAGTAGAGCTTTTTTATGTGTGTGTGTTTTTGCATTGCGATGACCAGGGTGCACCCTCCTGCGACTGTGTGTGTATGGAAGTTGCGCCCCTGACCCGGAACGGCGAGTGGTGGATGTTGACCTGGCAGCGACCCAGACAATTCCTTGAGATGGCGTGCAACTGAAGTCGTGGAATGGAGCCCAGCGGCGCACGGGCGCCCATTCCGGCCGGCGAAAGCACAACGGCTGTCGCAACGCCGCCGTCTGGTTCTGGGCTGGTTGGCCACACGTACGAGGGAGTTGGAATCAGCTTCTGCCGGGAAAACATGGCTAGGACCAGCAGTCCAGCACGTGTTGACTAGGACCCTAACTCAGACCATACAGGGGGGAAATATGGAAGGGCAAATACCGTTGGTTCTTCTGTGGATGGGGCCGCAGGTGCCACTTTGGGCCACACTTGGTTCGGCAAGAGTGAGGTGATGATCGTAGCTGGGGCTACCGTTTGCGAACAAACTCAGTTGGCCATCTTAAATGTAAACTTGAAAAATCCCAATCTCCTGCCTTGAGCTGCTGGTTAGTGACAGGATGTTCAAGGCCTCGGATTGAGATTTCCTCACGGTCAAGATGACTCACAAGGTAGACCCTGGCAGGGGCTATTTCGATACCGGATCCTATAAACTAGGAACGGTAGCTTAAATACCCTCACAAGGAGAAACCACTTGCCTCCGAGCCAACGATACCTGCGGTAGCCGACCTCAGAAGGGCCCTCCCAATGGAGGTTAAACATTTGCCGGAATCCTTCACCGGCATCTTGATGGGCCTAATGGCCATGACGATCTGACGGCGTGCTCTCGCTGTCGAAGACGGGCTCGAAAAGGTGGTCTTCCAACTCCTGGCCCAGCGGACGAGGTAAGCAGGGGTAGGATCTTCAATAGGGATGTAAACGGATCGGATCGGATCGGATATTGCTCTTACCATATCCTTTACCATATTTTTGTAACGGATTCGGATCGGAGCGGATAATGGTCGGATGCGAATTCGGATGCGGATTATATCGGATTACGGATATGGACCGGATTCGGACCGGACTCGGATCGGAAGCGGATTATTAAGAAAATATACACATAAAAAATAGAAGTATGATTTTTTATGTAAAATATGTTTGTAATTATAGACTATAGCTAAATGTACACACTTATTCGTACAACAAAGCAAATTGTGTGCTAATATAATACATATTTTGACCGATGAACTAACTGTATTGTCTAAATATTTAGGGTTGGGCTAATTTTCTCGGATTATCCTCTTTGTGATCCTCGGATAATCTTCAAAAAATGGCGGATGATCTATAAAAAATGGCGGATAATCTATATCCGTCGGATAATATCAATACCATATGCTCTACCGTATCCGCCGGATATCCGCTTGATTACTATCTGCATCCGTATCCATATCCAGCGGATTTCTAAAAATGCATACTATATCTTCAAAAATGGATACATATGCGGATTCGGAGCGGAAATTATCCGTACCATTTACATGACGCCGCCGAGGAGGAGCGTCCCGCTGTCAAACTCCCAGAACCTGCCACGGACAGGAGGAGGCCGGCATATGATGGTGGCCTGGAGAAGAAACTCACCCTCAGGGGAGCACGCGCACGTCCAGTCCGGGTAGGAGGCGAACCCCTTCCACCCCATAGCAGCAGGTAGCACCAGCCCTCTTGCCGGCGAAATGATAGCTCTCGGAGAAGGGGCTCCCTCAACATCTCTCGCCCGAAGACTCCACCAAGGTCGAGGCGGGTTGCAGCCAGTCTTCCCCTCACCACCAAGGCAGGCCAAAAGAAAGGAGGCAGTGCACCACGACACTTGAGGAGAGATCGGAGAGGGAGTCACCGGTGATCCAAGACCAAGGGTCCAGGGTCCAGCCGGCCATGAGCTTATTAGGGGGTGGCGCTTCGAGGTCCGAACCAGGCAACATGCGGCACCACGTCGTTGCGGCCTTGCCGAACAACTCCACGACTCCTCCGCCACCTCTCGGGGGCAGCAGAGGGTTAGCGCCAGACCAAACAGCCGCAGCGAATCCAACCCACACACCGAGCCCCTCGCCGCCACGGCCGGCCAACAAAGGGGATAGGAGCATAGACGCTACGACACAGAGAAGAGGTAGCAGCAGACGATCCCTCATCCCCGACCACCACAGCTAGGTGAAGAGGGGAGGAGAACATGATGTGGCGCCCTCCGCTGCAGAACAAGCCTCCCAGCGACAGGAGGCTCCGAATCAAGCGGATCCCCACCGATCCCGCCACCATGGCGAGCTTGAGAAGTGGGGCCCCTGTCATTGCCTATTCAACAATACCACGGAGGAGGTATCCTCACGAGGGGGAGAAGAAGTAGGGGCCATAGGACGGAGAGCACACGGGACGGTGGTACGCGATTTACCCAGCTTCGGAACACCTGCTCGAGGACAGGGCCTACTGCTGCTTGTCTGGAATTATCTGGGCGCTTTCGCGTTGTTACAATGGTTGTGGTTGTGCCTCTAGGGCTCCCGGGATCCGGCTTATAAAGGTGCACGGATCTAGGGTTTACATGGAGAGTACTAGCCGGATTACAGGTTGCCTAACTACGGTACAATGTCTTGCCGTGTATGTCAAGGATCCGCCTTCCATCTACGTCGTACTGGATCCGGGTTCCTCATGGGCCTCCACAGATCTGGCTTCCTCCGAAGGTCGGTTAGGATCCGGCTCCCTGATCCTGGGCTGAACTTCATCCTTCATGATCAACAGCAACTGGGCCGCCTGATGGGCCACATGCCACATCACCGTCTATGGGCCACCCGGGCTTGCCGGATCTAGGCACTGTCGATGGTACACCCATGAAGTATACCCACAACAGTAGCCCCCAGATTTCTCCGAGATTCATCTCTTGTTTCCGCCTTGCTGAAGCTTCACGTTTTTCGGCAATCTTGGCAACATGGAGAAACTTGAAGAACTCCAACTTCATATTTTCTTCTTTCCCAACTCTTAGTTGGAAAAATACCCTTATCTCGTGGGACTTCATCCATCGACAGCATCATTATGGCTTGTCTCTGGGTTACTCCCCTGCTTGGACAAGAGTTCACAGCTTTTAAAACTGCCACCCGGAACCTCGAAAAGTTCAAATGGTTCCGCCAATTTTGGCGCCATTTTCGGGCGATTTGAGCGGTAACTTATCCTTAGCCATTTTTACCGCTTAGGGTTTTTGACACGTGTCGTTCATCCAACGGCGCGACGCTTGCGTTCCGACCACAGGATGCGGAGCACGAATCTTCTCCCCTCGGCCTATAAATATCCTCCGTTCACCCTAATCACCCCATTCGCCCCTTTTTTCATCTCTCGCGCAACGCCGCCTCCGAGCTCCTCCTCCGCCGTACCGGAGTCCACCGGAAGTTCGCCGGAGTCGCTTCACCGCCGTGCACTGTTCTTCGAGGTCTTAAGTTCAGCGAGCCACCGCAGCAAAACCTCGCCGCCGGCGACACCGACCACCGCGGAAGCCATTCCCGGTAAGCCTTCAAGCTTCGCCTTCACGCCGTAGTTGGTAGGGATGAAATAGGGTATCAATTTCGGATCCGACTAAGTTAGCTATCTTCGCTTTTTTCTCTTTAGATGTCTTCTTCGACTCTGCCTCCCACCTCCGAGCCGATCATGGCGACACCCATTTCGTCCGCCCCTCCCCCTTTCGTCCCAGTTCAGCTGGAACCCTCCAAGGATTCCGGCAAGAACATCGAGGGAACGTCTGCCAACCCGGAGGAAACTTCGGGGGCAGAACAAATGGAAAAGAAGGCGGAAGAAACAGCCGCTAAAAAATCTAAGGCTCGCACACGAGACAGCGAAGCCAAGGGGAAATGGTGTCCTTGCACCACCACAGAAATCGAGCTCAACAACCTCGAGGCGGAGGGTTTCCTGAGACCCAGGTCCTGGCGGACCCTTCCGGGTTCATTGGATCCAGCTCCCGAAGCCGGAAAAATGGTGGTGACCAAGGCGCTCGTGGAGCGTGGCTTCTCCTTTCCGCTTAGCGACTTCTTCTCTGAAGTTCTAAAGGCGTATGGGCTCCAGCTGACGTGGGCATTACCCTTCGGGTAACCGACATTGCCCTATCCTGTATTGACTAATTGGAGGCCCATGAATACACTTGGAGGCGAGATGGGCCACCTGGGCGGCGCACCAGAGGAATCCTTGACGGGCAAGACAAGGACGCAGCCGAACAAGGAAGGATTAGATTCAAAACTATTGTAAACCTAGTCATACTCGGTTAGACTTCTTGAGACCTGGCCTCCTATATAAAGGCTAGGAGAGGGGCTGCCGAGGGACACAATCAATCTTAGCAGCCTTAGCCACCAAAAAGTCTAGAGCTAGGTTGCCGCAGCACTTAGCCTCGCAACGAGATCTCAGCCGAACTATTCAGCACCCCATTGTAACCCATTATCTTCATAATCAAGAACAGACAGGCATGACGTAAGGGTTTTACCTCATCGAGGGCCCCGAACCTGGGTAAATCGCTCTCCCCGCTTGTCTGTGAACCGATGTCTCGTGTCAGCTTGCAGGATTCCGTCAACCCTAAGCCCCAATCGGAGGGCATTGCCGAGGAGTACCCTCGACAATTTGCGCCGTCTGTGGGAACCCTGTCGGCACAAGATCGGACATCGGCGGAGCCCGTCATGTCATCGGCAACTTCATCAACACCATCATCGCCTCATCTGGGAAGCCCGATTCGTTTCGGTTCCTATGAATTCACCCCGCACAACGACTCGTCTCGCTCGACCTTCTCCGATCTGCGAGGCAACATGGAGATGACCTTCAGGAGCGTCCACTACAACGTCAACTCGGAAGGAATCCTTCGGCTGCTAGAATCGCCCATCTCCAGATCGACGAGCCCAAGCGCGTCATCATCACTCGACCTTTCGGTTGGCCTGACAGGCTCACCGAGTTCGCCCGCGCCCTCGACTCCCCGTTCGGCATCTTCCATGTCGGTTGGATCCGACAATCCCGCGTCTTTGGAGCTAACCTCGTACTACTGCTTGAACTGTGACACCAGGCACGAGCTGGGGTCGAGCGACACACCGTTCATCTGCAACGCCCAGTATTCATCGGGAGAGGACAACGTCGATAGCATCGTTCGAGGTGTCACCCGAAGAGCGGCGCCCCACCAAGTTTATGTTGCTAACAGGGGAGACGGAGATCGCACCCCCCGTTCCAGCAGGCGAGCCAATTTTGAGAACAGCGCCAGCAACAACAACAGCGACCACACCATCGCAGAGGAGGAATGGGCAGCAGCCAAGGCAGCCGTGCTCAACAACACGCAACTCCCGGCAGGAACCACGGTTGGCACCCTCAATGCTTACCGCTCCATATTGGAGAAAAATCGGGAACGACTATCCAAAGAACAAGCCACCCTCGAGAGACGCTTATCTGCGGCAGACCGATCCAGCGAACGACGAAGGGGCTCGCAAGGAAGCGCCTCTCGAAGCACTCACGGGGCAGGCAAACATCGATCAAGAATGTCCAGACTCTCGGAAGACAATGCTAGAGAAATAACATCGAATCTGACCAAGTCCTTTATGACCACGGACACCGCGGGCATGCCACGGCCAAAAACCGTCGCGGGAGCAACCGCCAACCTCGCTGCATACCTCATCAATCAGCGCCCTGAAGGTTCCATGGCTCAAGCCCACCGGGGTGCCCTAAAAAGTCTCGCGATATTGGGAGACAATCTGGTCCCGAGAAAGGAAAAGACCACGTTGCAGGCTAGTGGCTCAAAGCATCATGCGAGAGATGCTCGGGACGAGATCACCCAGAGCAGGATCGACAAAGCAAGACGACGACGTGCCGCCAGGGAGGAATACGACAGCGACTCTTCGGATGAGAGTCAGGAGAACGACGGCGAGCTTAGGGGAGCCGACTGTCTGAGCTACAAATCCGTGAGGCGATGCCTCCCAGAAAGTTCAAACCCACCCCTACTGACGCTGCCAAATACGATGGGCAGCAGGAGCCAAGGTCCTGGATAGACGACTATCTGCAGACTGTGATTCTGCAAAAGGGGAACCAGATAGCAGCAATGCAGTGCTTGCAGCTTTACCTAAAGAATTCAGCGCGAGCCTGGTTAAGGGGTCTGCCGAAGGGTTCCATCAAATCATGGGACGACCTAGTAGAGGCCTTCGTTGCCAACTTCCAAGCAACGTACAAAAGGCCCGTCGGGATCGAAGAGTTATGGCATTGCCAGCAAAAGCAGAAGGAATCGATGCGCTCATACATCGGGAGATTCACCAAACTCCTGAACGCTGCAGAGGACGTATCTGTCGACAGAGCAATTGACGCCTTCAGCGACGGCATCCGACGTGAAAGCTACATAGAAGAACTCGGACGCAAAAAGCCAAAAACCATAACCAAGTTAATGGAAATCGCCAACATCTGGGCTGATGGTGAGGACAACGTTCGAAAGCCGCGACAGCGCAGTGATGACGAAGACGATGACCAGCTGAAGCACGCTCGGGTGGTCGAAGGGATCGCAACAAGAGAAGGAAGAACCGCAGCTATGACGACAACAACCTGGTAGCCGCAGGGTATTCTGATCGGCAAGACGATCGGTATGACGACAGACGAGATGATTGACAGGACGGTAATCAGAACAACTCTGGGAACCGTGGCAACTATAAACCACGACAACAGAGGATTCTCGAACTGCCCTACGCTGAGCAGATCAACGCTCCCTGTTACTTGCACTCGTATACCAATTCCAAGGACGGCAAAACGAAGTCAAGCCACCTGCTCAGGGACTGTCGGCAGTTCATTGCCATGCACAAACTCATCCAGCAGGCAGGCCAGCAACAGCTACCGCCACCACCGCCACCACCGCCACCACCTCCACCGCAGCATTAGGTCCAGCAGGCTCAACCTCATCAACCCAATGATGCATTCCCACCACCACGTGGGCAGATGAGTATGATCCACAGGACAGATGTTTCAAGAAGAGAAATGAAGAAGCTCACTCGAGAAATCAACCTGGCAGAAAGCATCATGGCGAACATCCCTGAGTATGTCGCGTGGTCATCTCAGAACATCACGTTCAGCCGAGCAGACCACCCGATGACCATACCAAAACCAGGACATGCTGCCCTAGTAGTCGAGGCGCAAGTCGGAGGATTCAAGATGAGCAAAGTCTTCATGGATGGTGGAAGTGGACTAAATCTGATATTCCTCGACACAATTAAGAGTATGTGGATCACCATGAGAATGCTAGAAGAATCAGACACACGCTTTCATGGGATCCTCCCCACTTCACCGGCGTACTCTCTTGGCAAAGTTTACCTGAACGTCGTCTTTGGCAAACCCGACAATTTCAGGAAGGAAAAAATTGAGTTCGAAGTCGTGAACTGGGAGTCACAGTGTCACGCTATACTCGGGAGACCAGCTTATGCCAAGTTCATGGCTGTACCGCACTACGCATACCTTAAGCTGAAAATGCCTGGGAACAACGGGACAAACATTACAGTCTATGGAAGTTTCTCACGCTCGGACAATTGTGATCGGGACTTTCAGAGGATTGCTGCTAAGTTTGGTCTGAGGCAGGAAATTACTGACCTTCCATCGAAGACATCGTCACGCGATAATAAGGAAGAAGAACGCATCAGAGGAGCAAAGAAGAAGCCAGCCGACCTCGCCCTTGAAGCTTCGGCAGCACAAACTTCGGCAGCCCAAGCTTCGGTAGCAAAAGCTTCGGCAGTTGATGGTGCAGAAGACATAGGAGGCAGAAAGACACTGGCAATCGCTGCCCAGACCCCTGGTGAAATCAGCGACGCTTCGAAAAACACCAACACGGTGAACAAGCCAGAAGATGAGAAGAACCCCTTCGATGCTTAAGCAATCTACTAGTGTTTAGTTTCCCTTTCCTTTTCAAGCAGGGCTCTCCCTTTTTTCACCCTTTAGTCCCGCGTTTTTTTATTACTAATAAGAACTTAAGTTTTGATTCCTTGAAAAGCATTGCAGTTGACTAGGGCACCTAAACCGCATCTTTGTAAACCTTGCCCACACCCCGTGGTGAACGATGGTACAACACAGTACGCGGCAAAGGATCGTGCACCGAAAAAAGCCTCTACGAGTGCTACAGGATGCAAAGTACACAAGGACATCAAATATTCCCTCTGCTATAGATGCCTCTACGAGCGCCGTAAATAGCAAGAGTCCGGAAGTACACATGAACACAACCCACGTTCGATATTTTACTTATGGAAATATCAAAGAACAACGGGCTCATCGGCAGACTCATTGCACCCGAAAAATTCAGGAGTGACTGCCGAAGCATACATCGGTTGAAAGCAAAGTTGCGCATACAACGGGATTAGCAAAACCCGCAACACGAGCTGATCACTCAAAAGATTTGCTGACCAACGAATACACATACGAGCAATTAAGATTTGCTCCGTCAAAATTTGCCAACGGCATCAACACGGTAAAAATACATATACATGTATCTACCAAATAAAAAGCCTCGGCTAAACAATCCTAACACTTGGATCAAGTAGCCAAAATATCTATTTACAAAACAACTTTAATTCCTGAAGTCACCCTTGCGGAGTCTCTTTTTCTTCAGGTACCTTTGAGTCCTTCTCAAGCTTGTCGACAATCATATTGGCGGGCAGCAATACCTTCGGATACAGCGCCTCCAAATCACCAGTTGCGTTGGCGATAGACAGCAAATTCGCTGAAGGATAACGCGCAATGACAAGGGCAAGTGTAAACCTGGCCCCTGCAAAGACCTGAGCTCGCACCAAGTCCCGAATCTTCTTGGTGTTTCCAAACTCTGACATAAGAGTTAGTAGTGTAGGAGGAACCCTGTTCAAGGGAAACATCGTCCTCCAAACTACCCTCAGGGCTTTGTAGCACTTGTCGAAGAAATGGTGGACCTGTTGGACCCGATCTTGAAATTGTGCAACAGCCGAAGCCTTCGACTGATCCCGCCAGAAAATTTCTTCGGCTGATGATAACTGGGTTAATGCGTGTACACGCTCGTGAATCCGCTTGTTCTCTTCCGCATGGTTCAAAGATATGACTAGCAGAGCAATTAACGGAAGATCAGGCACTACATTTTTTACGGAAGAACAATAAATGCAAGGACCAGGGAACTTACAGTTTAAACTTTCAGTGGCTTTATGAAGTTTAGTAAGAGCATAACGCTCTACGTCAGCCGCAATCTCGCCCTTCTTCTTGATGATAGCAGCCAAGGCGTAGGTGCTGCGCAGGTCCTTTTCCAACTGCGTGATCCGTTCCTTCATACGTTGGATCCGATCATCTTCAGAAAAGGCACTCGAAGACTCTTCGACAAATGCAGGCACGGGGAACGCCTGCAAGAAACAGTGTCAAAAGCATGACAAACCGATTTGCACCAACATCGGGAGATACTCCCATCGGGAGAATGCAAGTGACAATATCATAACAAAGAGTGTGCTAGCAACATTGCCAGCACAATGTTTATTACAAACGAAAGTTATCCAGCGTAACAGTGTTTCACATCAGGTCAAAAGAAAAGTTTGTTACAAAGATCAAAGGGCTTGGGTCTGAGTCGATAAACTAGGGCCAGCCGATGTCTTCCTTGATGAAACCAACTCGAGGAGCTGGCGTGCACATTTAACGGCTGACGCCTTGAAGGCGCTTAAATCGACAAACCGCCCATCCTCCTCTTTCGGCAGCTCCTTGGACATTTCTTCAATGTTGGCCTTAAAGCCGTGACCCATCATAAGTTGGAAGGCAAGGACGGCACCATAGGTACGCGAAGTACGTTTGAATACCTCGATAACCTCCTTGGTGTCAACCGCGAAGGCGTCGATCAGCTGTCCCAGAGTTTTGTCTTGACTGATCTTGGGGAAGATCATCGAGTGCATCCGTGGCATGACACCTCTCCCCTTTTCAAGAAGCTCCCGCGTAAGCTGATGGGAGGCGAGAGTCATCGACACGCCGTTTGCCGGAGAATTGTTTGGAATTTTGTCCAAGGCATCGGCAGGGATGTTGGCGGCTTCTACAAGAGAGTAAAATGGGAAAGGTCATTGACAAAGGGCCGAACCCACAAGCGCAATAATCGACAGAGTTGTACAAAGGAGATTACCAAGTATTGCCAAGGAAAACTGACGAAGGAGTTCATCCTTTTCAGCCGCCCGAGCTTCGGCAGCCAGCCTGGTTGCCTCCTCTTCTCTCAGCCTCTCCCTTAGCTTGCCCAGTTCCTCCTTCAGGGAGTCGATTTCTTGGCGGGCCTCGACAGCTATCTTGACTGCACCGTCCAGCTTCGAGGAGGAAGATTTAACTTCCTTTTGCAGCCGAACCTTCTCTGCCTCCAGAGAAGTGAATTGAGAAGCGAAGGCCTCCAAAGAGGAGATAACTCCTCGCAGGCCCTAAAGGGAAAAGAATATTCGATGAAGAATCATTAAGCAAGATACACATCAGGAAAAGTTCACGTTGTAATCGAAAAGGACTTACAGAAGGAGGAGTCCTGGCGGTAGCAGTTGAAGGAGCATCTTTCCTCTTGGAAAGGGAGGAAGCTATCGACACCTGAGCCGCGGGGGCTGCCTTAGGAACCGAAGCTTCGGAAGCAGCAACGTCTAGGGGAGCAGCGCCAGATTTGGCTTTCTTGGACGGAGGCTTGACGAAACCTTCGTCACTGCAAGGGACATGATTGACAAAAGTTATGAAAGGAATGCAAGAAATAAAAAGGTAAAATATGACTTCAAGAAAGGAGGTGCTTACATATCGAAGAGATCGTCTTCATCGGCAAAGCCGCCGGTCGATCTCTTCATAGGCGAAGCCCTGGTCTCCTCCACAGCTGCATTAACAAAGGTATCACGATCAGCGTCATCATCACGCATTGATCCCTCTGTGTCACAAGCGTCGTCGGCTGAGGAAGGAAGATTGGTGCGGGCAGCTTCTGAATTTATCGGGTCATTATGTTCACTCTCCGGGCTTGTGGGCCCGACAGTATGAAAGTCAACAGGGATTGAGGAGCCTCTTCCCTCAGAAGTATCATTTGGCGAATCACGCAAGTCACCCGAAACTATGGGGATCTGCCGAAGGAAAAAAGCGAATGAGAACAGCGGAAATTATGTCGACTGAGAGGAAGCAGCGTAATAAAAGTATAAGAAGGAAAGTTACCTCTGACAGTGGATGATCAGCATCAAGAGGAGTGTAGGAAGATATCAGTGGAATCGAGTCTTCCTGACTAAAGAGAGTAAGGCGGCGTACTTCATCGAGCAATTCTTTTTCAGATATCTCAGCAACATTTATCCTGGTCTCATCTTTTGGACCCGTATACAACCACATTGGACAAACTCTGGCCATGACTGGTTGGACCCGACGTTTCAGGAACACCGCTGCTACCTCTGTGCCAATCATGGTTTGACCATCAGCCTCTTTGATTCGAAGAAATTTGGCGAATAATTTGTCGGCTGCTGCCTTTTTGTCGGGAGAAAGAATGTTCTTCCAAGATTCTTTCGGCTTGACTTCAAGGACGTCGGCAAAGCAAGGAAGCTGGGACTCGGTTGACAAGGAATCCTTGACATAAAACCATTTCAGTCTCCATCCTTGCACAGATTCTCTCATTGGGAAACTGAAATAGTTAACCTCCGAGCGAGCCACAAACCCTACGCCTCCAATGACAAAGGATCCATTGCTACTGCTGTACCTCTTAACATAGAAGATCTTCTTCCACAACCCGAAATGAGGCTCAATGCCCAAAAATGCCTCGCGGAGGGTGATAAACACAGCAACGTGAAGGACCGAGTTGGGAGTGAGTTGCCACAGTTGAATCTCATAAGTCCGTAGAAGGCGAAGAAGGAATTCATGGGCAGGAAGCGAAAGACCCCGATACAAGAATGATAGGAACACTACGGTAAAACCAGCAGGGGGATTGGGCCGAGAAATCGCACCTGGAAGGATCACGTTCCCCTCGTCAGAGGAGACTAATCCAAGGCTTCGGGCCCTCTTCTCATCACGTTTCGTGATGGAGGACGCTAGCCAATCCCCCGGTTTGGCTATTGAGCCTGGCGGCGCTGGCGGCGCCGGAGCTGGAGGAGGAGCGTCTGAAGAACTCTTCTTCAGAAGAGTAGAGGAAGGTTTGGCGGCGGCGCCACTAGTCGTGGAGCTGCCGGCGGCAGTAAGGCTCTTCTTCTTCACCATTGTGAGATCTGGAAAGGATTGGAAAAGCGGTGGTGGCGGCGCAGCAGTTGCGGAAGGAAGAAGGAGAAGAAAGGCAAGAAGATGCAAAGGCAGATGTGGGAGAAGATTAGGGATTTGCGTCCTATGGAGATCTTAAGAGGAGTACTGCGTGGGCACGTGTCGTTGCTGCCAGTTCGTCAAGTGGACCTTTTTCCGATTGATGGTTGCGGGAATCGAGGAGACGCCTTGGTAACTGAGCGAGAAGGGCGGAGAATGCTTGAAAACGGGGCCAGACAGAGAAAGGATGGGCCCAGCGGGTCGCGTCTTATCAGTCAAAATCAAGATGTCAGTAAGATGTCATCAATGACATCGTAAAGAACGCTCGAAGCACTCGAAGGAATAAAAAGATATTGGATGTTGAACTTGAGTCTATGCACAGATTGCGAAGCATCTGTACCTAGACTCGGGGGCTACTCCCATCGGGAGCGCTGACGCGCACCCGATAGATTGAGGATTCGAAGAAAAAAGATGGAGAAAAAAATGATTGTTCAGCTCAAGTCTGTACTCGGTTGCAAGCACCCGTGCCCAGACTCGGGGGCTACTCCCATCGGGAGCGCTGGATGCGCACCCGATAGAACTTTTTTGCACTCCAGGATCATGCCCGGGACTTGATTCTGTGTAGGGTAACGTTGTTTTGCCATCGGTACTTAACCAACAAAAGTTGGGCGCGTTACTCATCATCCCTTGCAAGCGGAAAATATATCGGATGACCTATGAAGACCTGCAGAAAACTTCGGCAGAGAAGAATGTTCGAGTGGTACAACTTGAGTCTACGCACGGATTGCAAGCATCCGTACCTAGACTCGGGGGCTACTCCCATCGGGAGCGCTGGCCGCGCACTCGACAAAAGAAGACGATGCTTATTCAAGATGAACAAGAACAATCAAGGAGAAGAACATCAGAGGGAGACATGCTTCAGTCTCTACCCGAACAATGTTCGGCTAGACACTCGGGGGCTACTGACGTGGGCATTACCCTTCGGGTAACAGTTATCACCAGATTTTAACCAAGTCCGGAGATGGGCCATGATTGAGATGGGCTTAGAGAATATGCACGGAAAATATTCATGAATCGGCCTTGTATAAGAGTTTGGGCTAGATTGCCCGTGTATCTGTAAATTATGGTAGGTTACGTGTCGGTTAGAATTAAGAGATAGAGTTTAGCTCGTACACGGTTGGGTTTATTCCCAAGTTAGAAAGTCTACAGACTATAAATATGTATCTAGGGTTATTGATAAAGGAGGACGATCACGTTCACAACAAACCAATCTAGGCGCATCGCCACCCCTTGTTTCGAGGGTTTCTTCCGGGTAAGCGCCATGCTGCCCAGATCGCATCTTGCGATCTGAGCAACATCTTGTTTATTCGTTGTTTGTGTTGCTCGTGCTGAAGCCTTTTTTATGGCGAGAAACACCGTTATCATAGATATGTTAGGGCTAGCATTGGTACTTTCTCGACGTATTTGCTTAGTTATGCTACCCCTGGATATCTAGCTGCCCTTGCACCCATCTTAGGTGCAAGGGCATCATCTTGCTTAGTCTTTATTTAGTAGATTCGATCTGTTATGGTTGTTCCTTGTTCTTCAAGGATTAGTTTGATATCCATATGGTTAGGCCTTGCAAACGGGTTGAATGATCCAGTAGTGCGTAAGGTACGGTTTGCTGATCCTAGAAGGGACGTTCCGGGAATCAACTCCATGTTGGTTTTTAGGCCTTTTCTAGGGCTGGTTTTCTGTTATCTTTCGTATCTGCCAGGCTCAACTACGTGTAGGACGTTCCGGTTATGTGGTGAAAAACCTAAATCTTCGTAGATCGTTTTAGCTTAGTATTGATCAAGCAGGACCACCATGTTATCGTAGATCCAATACGAATCATGGGTGGATCGGCTCCTTGAGACGATTCACAGGATAACCTGAGAGCCGATCGAGGCTCGTATTTAATGTTTACGTGTCTACCATGCAGGAAATTAATCGAAGCAACTCATCACCTTCTGACCAGGTATAGGTCAGGTGGCACGCCCTTGCACCAGCTAGGACGTGTGCCGGAGCATTGCGGGCCGTCACCTGAGGAACCAGGACCCACCAGCAGTCCTGGGAGCCTCCCGGCTCTCCGTGTTGCCCGTCGCTGCTCGCCGGTGGGTTTTGGCAGGCAACACATTCTGGCACGCCCGGTGGGACATTCTACATCAACTTCGTCAACATCTACAACAACTGCGTCAGCATCTGCAGCTGAGATGGCAGACGCACCGGTTACGTACGAAGATCTGACAGAGGAGCACAAGAAGAAATACGATGAGCTTAAAGCTCTCTTCGAAGCCGACCTCATCGGCTCTTTCGAAAGGACCCGTACACATGGCATTAGGTGGAAAGGGTTCTCAGCTGAAGGCGCCCTCGATAAGGTGGATCTGTCTACCGCTTCAGAGGAACGCACCAGAGCTCTGCGTCAGGAAGTTAACTACATGGTAGCTCATTCGCTACACCGTCATTCTGAGAGCCTGGTGAACGCTTTCGAGCGCGTTGCGGTTCGTGTGGTTCAGGAGATCATGAAGCATCAGTACTCCCCGTCAGGACCTACCCTAGGGACTCACCAGGGAGAAATACCGTTCCAGACCAGACCGCAGCTGCCGTTCTCGCTAGCAGCTCCAGAACCGCCGGGCTCACCGGCGTACGTCGTCTACAAGATTGGAGGCGATGCTGGTGACTACCAGTTCGTGCATGAACCGCCTAAGGAAATCCCGCATGGATACATGTGCACGTACGTGCCAGACTGCAATAACTTGGCGCGCACGAACCAGATTGCAGCAGGAGGGGTTTCTGGAGCAGCAGGAGGGATTACTGGAGTGGATGCCGATAAACAGGCGTGGCTAGCTAAATATGCCACTGCAACGAGTCATCAAAGCTCGGCCCCTGCAGCTCCTACAGTGGACCAAATCAGTGCAATTTTGAGAGATCAGTTCGGCATGGTGCCGAAAAGGAGGGCAATCGGCTATGCCAAGCCGTACCCCAACGAATATGATTTGATTCCACTGCCGCCCAAGTATCGGCTCCCTGAGTTCTCAAAGTTTAGTGGAACAGAAGGCTCCAGTTCAATTGAGCATGTGAGCCGATATTTGGCACAGTTGGGCATGATCTCAGCATCAGACCAGTTGCGTGTGAGGTTTTTCGCACAATCCCTCACAGGACCAGCCTTTGGGTGGTACACCTTGTTGCCACCAGACTCAGTTCGAACGTGGAAGCAGCTGGAAGAGCAGTTTCACATGCAATATCACTCAGAAGCTACCGAGGCTGGCATTGCCGATCTGGCGCAAGTACGACAGAAGCGTGGAGAAACGGTGTCGGAATACATTCAGCGTTTTAGGACTGTTAGGAACCGATGTTATTCGGCTCGTTTGCATGAAAAAGAAGCAGTTGATCTGGCAGTGTTGGGCCTCGCGGCGCCGATCAAAGATCTGGCTTTCCAAGCAGAATACACTTCACTGACGCATATGGTTCAGAAATTATCATTGTATGAGCAGCGCCACCCTGAATTGTATCAAGACAAATTCAAACGCCCTATAAGCCTGGTCGAGACAGAAGAAGCTGAAGACTCTGCAGAAGACCAGGAAGTAGCTGTGGCTGAATGGGCTCGGGGGGCAAACCCCGTGTCTTGCAAATGGGTGAAGCCACAAGGGCCTGCAAAAGGGTTTGACTTCGATGTAAGCAAGGCTGAGCAGATATTTGATTTACTGCTTAAGGAGAAACAGTTGAAGTTACCCGAAGGCCACAAGATCCCTACGGTGCAAGAGCTGAACGGAAGACCGTACTGCAAGTGGCATAACTCGTTCACCCATACCACCGGTGACTGCAAAGTGTTGTGTCAGCAAATCCAAATGGCGATAGAAAAAGGCCGTCTGATTTTTGGTCAGTATGCCATGAAAGTAGATATGCAACCGTTTCCTGCCGTCAACATGGTGGAGTGCAGTCACCCCACGAGGCGTCAGCCAGGTGTTATCACCAGAATTTGACCATGTCAGAGGTGGGCCGCGATCAAGATGGGCTTAAAGATTATATACAGAAGAAATACGTGGATCGGCCTTATATGCAAAGTTGGGCTAGATTTTCCATATATCTGTAATATAGTAGATCGTATCTTAGATAGAGTTTTACCCGTGCACGGTTAGGTGCACGCCTAAGTTAGAAAGTCCCCTGGACTATAAATATGTATCTAGGGTTTATGGAATAAACAACAACCAACGTTCAACCAACAAATCAATCTCGGCGCATCGCCAACTCCTTCGTCTCGAGGGTTTCTACCGGTAAGCAACATGCTGCCTAGATCGCATCTTGCGATCTAGGCAGCACAAGCTTCATGTTGTTCATGCGTTGCTCGTACTGAAGCCTTTTTGATGGCGAGCAACGTAGTTATCATAGATATGTTAGGGTTAGCATAGTTCTTCGTATAACATGCTATCGTAGTGCAACCCTTGCATGTCTAGCCGCCCTCACACCTATCTTAGGTGTGGGGCGGCACCCCGCTTGATCATTATTTAGTAGATCCGATCCGTTACGGTTGCTCCTTGTTCTACAAGGATTAGTTTAATATCTGCAATAGTTAGGCCTTACAAAGGGTTGGAGGATCCAGCGGCACGTAGGGTGTCGTTCGCTAGTCCTAGGCAGGATGTTCCGGGGATCAACCTCGTGTTGGTTTTTAGGCCCTATCTAGGATCGGCTTACGATCACCGTGCGTGGCCGCGAGGCCCAATCGTGAGTAGGATGATCCGATTATGCGGTGAAAACCCTAAATCGTCGTAGATTGTATTAGCTTTATCTTGATCAAGCGGGACCACCATATATTCGTGCACCCCGTACGAATCATGGGTGGATCGGCTCCTTGAGCCGATTCACAGGATAACCTCGAGAGCCGATCGAGGCTCGTATTTAATGTTTACGTGTATGCCATGCAGGAAACTAAGCGAGGCATCTCCATCACCTTCCCCGACCGGGTATAGGTCGGGTGGCACGCCCTTGCATCAGCATCGGACGTGTGTACCGCAGGCTTTGCGGGCCGTCGCTCAGAGGGACCAGGGCCAGCCGAAGCCCTTGGTTGTTCCCGGCTCTACTGTGTTGCCCGTCGCTGCCCGCCGGTGGGTTTTGACCGCAACACATTCTGGCACGCCCGGTGGGACGAGCTTCGACATCAACCACCTCGCCATCTACATCTGAGATGGCGGACGGCACTCCAGTCACGTACAAGGATCTGACCGACGAGCTCAAGAAGAAGTATGACGAGGTCAAAGCCATCCTCGAAGCCGACCTCATCGGCTCATATCACAGAACCCGTTCACATGGTATCAGGTGGAAGGGGTTCTCACCGGAAGGCGCGCTCGATGGAGTGGACCTATCCGTCCCGTCGGAAGAACGTACCGTGGCCGTGCGCCAGGAGATTAGCGGCATGGTGACTCACTCGTTGCATCGCCATTCTGAGAGCCTGGTGAATACTTTGGAGCATGTCGCCGTTCGGATGATCAAGGAGGTCATGAAGTATCAGCACTCTATATTAGAACCAGCTCCCGGGACGTACCAAGGAAAAGTGCCACTTCAGTCCCGTCCACCGTCGTCATTCGCATTGGCGGCACCAGAAGTGCCTAATTCACCGTCGTGCGCCGTTGACAGGGTTGACGACACTTACCCTGGGAGGTGCCAGCCAAGATACTCGTTCAACATCAACATGATAGAACTGGGGCACCGCCCTGATGAGGGTAGAGACGAGGGCAAGCTGCTCTCATAGCGAAGATAAGGAAGAAGCTGCTCCACGCGATCGGCCCCGACACTGCCAAAAGATCCTGGTGATGATCAAGATGGAAGCCGATTCTAGCGATCGGCCCGTATTATCCGTACCACCTGCTCTCCCAGTATATGGCGTCGACCTCACAGGGGACGGAAAGCTAGGGTATGGGTTTACATCGGTTGATGAGCTAGAGGAAGTCGACATTGGTCCTGGGGATAAGCCGCGACCGACTTTTATCAGCAAGAAGTTAGATCCACAGCTCAGGGGACAGATGATAGCTCTGTTAAAAGAATACCCAGATTGCTTTGCATGGGATTACACGGAGATGCCTGGGTTGGACCGAAGCATCATTGAACATCGGCTCCCCCTTAAGAAAGGATTTCGGCCGTTCCAACAACGAGCACGTCAGATGAGGGCCGAAATTCTGGAAGAAGTCAAGAAAGAGATCGAGAAGATGTTGGCCGCCGGGTTCATCAGGCCATGCAGGTATGCTGAGTGGATTTCTAGTATCGTTCCTGTAGAGAAGAAGGACGGCCGATGGCGTGTGGCCATCGATTTCCGAGATCTCAATAGAGCTACTCCAAAGGACGAGTATCCGATGCCTGTGGCAGAAACGTTGATAAATGCCGTTGCTGGCCACAAGGTGTTGAGCTTCATGGATGGCAACGCCGGCTATAACCAGATCTTCATGGCTCCGGAAGATATACACAAGACCGCATTCAGAGTGCCAGGGGCAGTAGGCTTGTTTGAATATGTGGTCATGACCTTTGGGTTGAAGAATGTCGGTGCAACGTACCAACGAGCCATGAATTATATATTTCATGATCTGATCGGAAAGTTGGTGGAGATCTATATCGACGACGTAGTAGTCAAATCTGTCTCCATGGAGGGACACTTGGATGATTTACGGCGCGTCCTAGACCGAACTCGGAAATTCGGACTGAGAATGAATCCGAAGAAGTGTGCCTTTGGCGTGACGGCTGGTCAATTCCTAGGTTTCCTGGTTCATGAACGGGGAATTGAGATCGGCCTGAAAAGTCAGGAGGCGGTGCGCACCATGCAGCCGCCAACCACGAAGAAGGAGCTCCAACGTCTCATCGGCAAAATCAATTTCGTCCGACGATTCATCTCTAATCTGTTAGGGCGAATCGAGCCGTTCATGGCGCTGGTGAAAACTAAAT
This sequence comes from Lolium rigidum, assembly GCF_022539505.1. Classification (NCBI taxonomy): domain Eukaryota; kingdom Viridiplantae; phylum Streptophyta; class Magnoliopsida; order Poales; family Poaceae; genus Lolium; species Lolium rigidum. Next base: position 58,318,142 of record NC_061510.1, on the reverse strand, counting down.
CTGACGACGAGTTTCACTGGGGGGCAGAACAGCAACAGGCGTTTGATGAGATTAAGCGGTATCCGACGACGCCGCTCGTGCTAGTTCCGCCCCAAGCAAGACAGAGCCGTTCTACATCTACTTGTCGATAGCCGACACATCCATCGCTTCGGTAGTGGTGCAACTCTACGAGGGCGTTGAAAAGGTCGTTTTCTACCTCGGCAGAAGGATGCTCGGACGCGGAGACAAGATATCCTGAGGTCGAGAAACTTTGCCTCTCGCTCGTTCTTTACCTGCACCAAGCTTCATCACATCCTTTCGACGGCAGAGATCATCGTCATATGCAAGTCAGATGTTGTCAAGCACATGTTGTCGGCCCCTGTTTTGAAAGGCCGACTTGGTAAGTGGATGTTTGCGTTGTCAGAGTTCGATCTCCGGTATCAGCCTGTGAAAGCAGTCAAGGGACAAGCATTGGCCGATCTTATCGCTGAACGGATCAGTACCAATATAGCAGCACTATCTATATGTGCATGGGCTATGTTCTTCGATGGATCGGCTTGCGACGATGGTTGTGGCATCGGCATTCTGCTCGTATCGCCTCGGGGGGCAGAATACTCCTTCTCCATCAGGTTATCTACCCCTTGCACCAACAATGTAGCAGAATATGAGGCAATACGGAAGGGAATGGAGTTACTACTGGAAGCCGGGGCAGAAGCAGTAGAGCTTTTTGGAGACTCCAAGTTGGTGATTAACCAGCTCACGGATGAATATAAGTGCGAGAGTGAATCGCTTTTCCCATATTGGATGGAATGCCGTGAGTTGATGACACAGTTTCGGTACGTCAACTTTAATTGGGTCCCAAGATCCCAAAATACCGAGGCCAACAATCTCGCACAAATGGCGTCAGGCTACATAGATACAGCTGACGGGTCAGAAGTTCAGGTACAATTCCTGGAACAGGATGATTGGAGAGCCGAAATCTTCAATTACTTAAAAGATTCGGCTCGGGGGCACCTAAACGGATAAGATACAAAGCCATGAAGTATGTCCTCATAGGAGACGACATGTTCTACAGGACGTTGGAAGGGTTGCTACTCAAGTGCCTGGGACCAACTGAGTCTAATCGGCTCTTACATGAGGTGCATGAAGGCGCCTGTGGAACGCATCAGTCGGCTCATAAGATGAAGTGGCTGATCAGACGATCAGGGTTTTATTGGCCCACCATGCTTGAAGATTGCTTCAATTATTACAAGGGGTGCCAAGCGTGTCAGATGTTCGGGAAGATTCAGATGGTACCAGCATCAGCGATGAACCCCATCATCAAGCCTTGGCCGTTTCAGGGATGGGGCATGGATATGATCGGCAAAATCCATCCGGCGTCGAGCAAAAAACACGAATGGATTTTGGTTATCACAGATTACTTCACCAAGTGGGTGGAAGCCGTCCCTATGAAGAAGGTAAAATCAGAAGATGTGATCAAGTTTGTGAAAGAACACGTCATTCATAGGTTCGGGATTCCCCAAACTATCACGACCGATGGAGGTTCGGTCTTTGTTTCTAAGGAATTCAGGAAGTTCTGCGATGACATGGGGATTAAACTGATCCGATCATCTCCATACTATGCTCAAGCTAATGGGCAAGCTGAAGCGTCCAATCAGAGCCTGATCAAGCTGATCAAGAGGAAAATTGACGAGAACCCTAGGGATTGGCATGAGAAGTTATCAGAAGCGTTATGGGCCTACCGCATGTCATGCCATGGAGCTATAAAGACTTCGCCGTACCAGCTTGTCTATGGACAGGAAGCCATATTACCTTGGGAAATTACGGCTGGATCAAGACGTGTCACGTTTCAGAATGATCTGACAGCTGAAGAATATGCAGCCTTGATGAGTGACACTATTGAGGACGCAACGTGAACTTAGGCTTTGGTCGTTGGAGAAGATTAAGGAGAACAAAGCCAGGGTGGCTCGTGCCTACAATAAGAAAGTTAGACCAAAGGAGTTTCAAATTGGTGATCTAGTATGGGAAGCTGTGTTGCCGTTGGGAACCAGGGACAAGGCATATGGCAAATGGTCTCCTAATTGGCACGGTCCGTACAAAGTTGTCCAGGCCTTGAAGGGTAATGCATACATGTTGGAAGAATTGAACGGCGAGAAGTTCCCAGTAGCTGTCAATGGTCAACACCTCAAGAAGTATTTCCCAAGCATGTGGGATGATGGGCAGTAAGATGTGGGGGCCGACTTTAATCGTCCAGTAAAAAAAATTTTTTTTAGCCGATGCGCAGGACATCGACTTGAGAAAACATACGGAGATAACAGTATGCAAAAACAGCCGACGCACGGGCATCGACTTCAGAATAACAAAGCCGATACGTTGATATCGACTCTAGAGGAATAAGCTCAAATTAGCAAGTTGACGGAATCGGTTTAGACCAGAAATCTGATGGTGTGGACGAGAATTAGGCCTATTGAGGCCTGTTGGACTGCGTGTTTAGGCAACAGCTTGGCCTTAGATCACAATGCGAGCCGATGTTTTGCTATCAGCTCTCTGTATGGCAACTCCATTCGACGATCGGCAAAGTTGACAAAGAAGCAAAATTAATGGTGGGACATTTTCTTCATTAATAGAGGGATTTCTTACAAAGAAAGAGCCGATTGCTCAGGGAAGAGGAGGGCAAAAGCCAACTACTACTACTGATCCCTAATCTAGGGGCCGTTGCTGCCCTCGTCGTCGCTGCCTCCGGCGCAGCTGCTGAGAGGCTCCTCATCAGAGCTTCCGTAGCCTTCTACGGGAGCCTCATCTTCCTCATCGTCGTCATCGCTGTCGTCGTCCCACCAGGTGCGGAGGCGCTTCGCTGGTGGGTAACCTTCGAGGGAGTCGTCGTCGTCCTCCTCCTCCGCCTCTTCCTCAGAGGAGGTGAAATCGTCCCAGGAGAAGCGGTCATCCTCGCTCTCCGCCTCCTCTTCCCCTTCGACGAGGAATTGAAGGTCACCCTCTCCGTCGGTCAGAGATTTGTCGTCCTCAGACCAGATGGAGGAATCATGTTCCTCCTTGTCCCACGTCGTTGGGGCGAGAATGTCGTGCGCCGCCAACGAGCCCCACTCCGGCGTCGGCTCGCGGGATGAGGAGGAGTCAGAGAAGACCGACGAGGTGGAAGAGGAAGAAGAGGAAGACATGGCTATGGGAGATTGGGGGTTTTTTGGGTGCCGATGGCCAGAACAGAGCAAGGTGATGAAGTGGCAAACTGCTCAGAGCGGTTAAATAAAGGGGCTATAATTCAATGCCACAGCAGTTTCCGAGGAGGCGGTGCCCAAAGACAACGGTCGAATCACGCGGAATAGTTGAGAAGATAGGGCACCATGATGAAGAATGCTGCGACGGTTCTGCTCTGCCATGACATGACCTGACGAAGAAAGAACAGAGTGATTTTGGAATTATCAATTCCAAAACCAGGGGGGCATGTGTTATCACCAGAATTTGACCATGTCAGAGGTGGGCCGCGATCAAGATGGGCTTAAAGATTATATACAGAAGAAATACGTGGATCGGCCTTATATGCAAAGTTGGGCTAGATTTTCCATATATCTGTAATATAGTAGATCGTATCTTAGATAGAGTTTTACCCGTGCACGGTTAGGTGCACGCCTAAGTTAGAAAGTCCCCTGGACTATAAATATGTATCTAGGGTTTATGGAATAAACAACAACCAACGTTCAACCAACAAATCAATCTCGGCGCATCGCCAACTCCTTCGTCTCGAGGGTTTCTACCGGTAAGCAACATGCTGCCTAGATCGCATCTTGCGATCTAGGCAGACTAAGCTTCATGTTGTTCATGCGTTGCTCGTACTGAAGCCTTTTTGATGGCGAGCAACGTAGTTATCATAGATATGTTAGGGTTAGCATAGTTCTTCGTATAACATGCTATCGTAGTGCAACCCTTGCATGTCTAGCCGCCCTCACACCTATCTTAGGTGTGGGGGCGGCACCCCGCTTGATCATTATTTAGTAGATCCGATCCATTACGGTTGCTCCTTGTTCTACAAGGATTAGTTTAATATCTGCAATAGTTAGGCCTTACAAAGGGTTGGAGGATCCAGCGGCACGTAGGGTGTCGTCTGGCTAGTCCTAGGCGAGGATGTTCCGGGGATCAACCTCGTGTTGGTTTTTAGGCCCTATCTAGGATCGGCTTACGATCACCGTGCGTGGCCGCGAGGCCCAATCGTGAGTAGGATGATCCGATTATGCGGTGAAAACCCTAAATCGTCGTAGATTGTATTAGCTTTATCTTGATCAAGCAGGACCACCATATATTCGTGCACCCCGTACGAATCATGGGTGGATCGGCTCCTTGAGCCGATTCACGGGATAACCCGAGAGCCGATCGAGGCTCGTATTTAATGTTTACGTGTATGCCATGCAGGAAACTAAGCGAGGCATCTCCATCACCTTCCTGACCAGGTATAGGTCAGGTGGCACGCCCTTGCATCAGCATCGGACGTGTGTACCAGAGGCTTTGCGGGCCGTCGCTCAGAGGGACCAGGGCCAGCCGAAGCCCTTGGTTGTTCCCGGCTCTACTGTGTTGCCCGTCGCTGCCCGCCGGTGGGTTTTGACCGCAACACCAGGTTTCTCGTTCGATATTAACATGGCAGGGCCTGTATACCACCCTGGCAAAGATAAAGAAGAGAGCAGTCGTTCTCGTGGCAAGGACAAGGAGGAGGCCGGCCCACGTGACCGGCCCCGATATGATGACAAACGGTACATCACAAAGGAACAAGTGAGAAGCGTGCGGTATCAACGACCACTCTCTGAGCATCTTCTTAACAAATATGAGCATCAGTATGACCGATGCCGGCGGTATGACACAACCGACGAAAGATATCGTCGGTCTGACGCAAACAACAGAAAGTATCGTCGGTATGATAGAGACGACGAAGGATATGAGCGCCGCGCTAAGGGAAAGTCAAGAGAGCAAGAAGACATGGACAGACACTGGGATTGTCCTTTCTTTAAGCATTGCTGGGATTCAGGAATGAGCCGATTGCCTACGATCGACAACTGCCCAGAGTGTAGCCAGAAGAAGAAGGACACAAGTGACGTTTCAGTGTTCAAACGTCTAGGCCTCTAGGGCCTCTCCCATCTCGGAACAAGCAAGCTGAGTCATCTCGGGTGGAAGATCTCGAGGAGTTAGAAGATGAATCAGAAGAAGAAGATAGATACCACCGGCCAAGGTGGTGCCCTGATGGACTCAGTCACTCCCAAAAGCGTAGGGTTCAGCGTCTACGAAGCTTGGAGGAAGCCGAGAGGCAATACCTGCACACGTTGAGGAAAGCGTGGCCCGATCTGGCCGTGAAAATTCAGCAAACTTTGGACGAGGAGAGTCGTCCACAGAAGAAAGAGTGGCGCCCCAAGCAAATGAAAGCCGATGAGAAGACATCGGCTGGCACAAATATGGTGTTCATCCTTCCGGCGGAGTTTTGTGCTCCAAGAACAGAGGAAGCGTCGGTAGCTCAGTTTGACTGTGGCCCACGGCCAGTCATCTTTGAAAAGCCACAGGAGAAAGGCTACAAACATCTAAAAGCCCTATACCTAAAAGGTTACATCAATGGGCAGCCTGTCAGATATTGGTTGACACTGGAGCGGCAGTCAATACAATGCCGTACTCCATGTTACGACGTTTGGGACGCTCCACAGAAGATCTGATCAAAACCAACGTCACACTAAGCGACTTCAACGGCCAAGCATCAGAGACGCAGGGCGTTCTGAACGTGGATCTAACCGTAGGCCGAAAAACCATCCCTACAGCGTTCTTCATCGTCGACAGCAAAAGCACCTACGCTGTCCTATTAGGAAGGGATTGGATTCACGCCAACTGCTGCATTCCATCCACAATGCACCAATGCCTGATACAGTGGGATGGGGATGAAGTGGAGGTCGTCCATGCAGATGACTCAGTCGAGGTCTCAATAGCTGGCATGAATATTTGGGACGCGGAAGACCAAGGGCCGCTCTCTGGAATCAGTTTGGACGGCTGTGAGCGTATCGAAGTTACAAAAAACGGGGTGAGGGTGGTCTTATCCACCGGCCTGACAGAGTAGCAAGAGCAAAGTCAATGGACGTACGTGGCAAGGCCGATCCCTGCGATCGGCCCCAAAAAATAAAAAGCAATGATCTAACCTCAAACATGTCACGTAGTCCTAGCAGGGAGACTCCCTCCCGTAGTAGAGCACGAACAAGTTGTAAACCTTCATTGAGCAATGCAATCAAAATGGGGGCCGATTCCAGCAATCGGCCCAAATTATCCTCTCCATACGTTTTGCCTGTGTTCAGCATTGATCTAGTAGGCGACGGAAAGCTAGGATATGGGTTTACATCAGCTGATGAGCTAGAAGAGATTGACATTGGTCCTGGGGATAAGCCACGACCAACTTTTATCAGCAAAAAGTTAGATCCGCATCTGAGGAGCCTGATGATAACTCTGTTGAAAGAATACACAGATTGCTTTGCATGGGATTACACAGAGATGCCTGGGTTAGACAGGAGCATCATTGAGCATCGGCTCCCTCTCAAGAAAGGATTTCGGCCGTTTCAGCAGCGAGCACGACAGATGAAGGCCGACATTTTGGAAGAAGTCAAGAAAGAGATCGAGAAAATGTTGACCGCCGGGTTCATCAGGCCATGCAGGTATGCTGAGTGGATTTCTAGTATCGTACCTGTGCAGAAAAAGGACGGCCGATGGCGCGTCACCATAGATTTTCGGGATCTCAATAGAGCCACTCCCAAGGATGAATATCCCATGCCAGTGGCAGAAACATTAATCAATGCAGCTACTGGTCACAAGGTTTTAAGTTTCATGGATGGCAATGCCGGTTACAACCAAATTTTCATGGCTCCAGAAGATATACATAAGACTGCATTCAGAGTGCCAGGTTCGGTTGGCTTATTTGAGTACGTAGTCATGACATTTGGACTGAAGAATGCCAGCGCAACATACCAAAGAGCCATGAATTACATCTTTCATGATCTGATCGGCAAGTTGGTGGAGATATACATCGATGACGTGGTAGTCAAGTCTGTTTCACTAGAAGGACACTTAGAAGACTTGCGACGCATCCTGGACCGAACTAGAAAATTTGGACTAAGAATGAATCCAAAGAAGTGTGCCTTTGGTGTGACAACCGGTCAATTCTTGGGTTTCTTGGTTCATGAACGCGGAATTGAGATCGGTTTGAAAAGTCAGGAGGCAGTGCAAACAATGCAGCCACCTACCACGAAGAAGGAACTCCAGTCTCTCATCGGCAAAATCAACTCCGTCAGAAGATTCATCTCTAATCTGTCAGGGCGAATTGAGCCATTCATGGGACTTGTAAAAATTAAATCTGATGAGGAGTTTTACTGGGGGGCAGAGCAACAGCGAGCGTTTGACGAAATTAAAGAGTATCTAACGAAGCCACCTGTGTTGGTTCCGCCCCAGCAAGACAGACGATTCTATATTTACTTGTCGATGAGCTGACACTTCCATCGCCTCAGTGGTGGTGCAAGTTTATGATGGTCTAGAGAGAGTCGCTTTCTACCTCAGCAGAAGGATGTTGGATGCAGAGACGAGGTACCCTGAGATTGAGAAGGTGTGCCTCTGCCTGTTTTTTACCTGCACCAAGCTTCGTCACGTCTTGCTGTCAGCAGAAATCATCATCATATGCAAGTCAGACGTCGTCAAACATATGCTGTCGGCTCCTGTGCTGAAAGGCCGACTCGGTAAGTGGATGTTTGCATTATCGGAATTTGATCTCCGGTATCAACCTGCGAAGGCAGTCAAGGGACAAGCGTTGGCCGATCTTATTGCCGAACGAATTAACACTGATATAGCAGCCCTGTCGGTACATGCATGGGCCATGTTTTTCGATGGATCGGTTTGTGACGATGGTTGCGGCATCGGCATTCTACTCGTGTCACCCCGGGGAGCAACATATTCTTTCTCCATCAGGTTATCTACCTCTTGCACCAACAATGTTGCTGAGTATGAAGCAATACGCAAGGGAATGGAGTTGCTATTGGAAGCCGGTGCAGAAGCAGTGGAGCTTTTTGGAGACTCCAAATTGGTGATTTCCCAACTCACGGAGGAATACAAGTGTGAGAGCGAGTCGCTCTTCCCATTATGGATGCAATGTCGTGAGTTGATGGCACAATTTAGATACATAAACTTCAATTGGATCCCAAGGTCACAAAATACCGAGGCCAACGATCTCGCACAGATGGTATCAGGCTATAAGGACGTAACAGATGGAGCCGATGGTCAGGTGCAGTTCCTGGAACAGGACGACTGGGGAGCCGATTGATACGTCCAATTTGCATCACTATTTTATATCATAATTTGCTGTTATTCATTGATATATTTCATATTGGGACACAATACTTATGTTATTTCATCTATTTTGCATGTTTCATCATTATTGGAGGATCAAGCACCGGAGTCAGGATTCTGCTGGAAAAAGCACCGTCAGAACGCGATATTTCGGAAGATCAACTGTGGAAGGAAATTACACCAAAAATCCTATTTTTCAAGATGACGAAGGAAGCCAGAAGGAGGAGCCAGGAGGACCCAGGGTGGGCCCACACCCTAGGGCGGCGCGGCCCATGCCCTGGCCGCGCCGCCATGTGGTTTGGGGGGCCCACGACCCCTTTCGCCTCCTTTTCTTCGCGAAATCCTTCGTCCCGAAAACCTAAGCCACAGAGGGTACCTCGCGAAGAGTTACAGCCGCCTCTGCGGGGCGGAGAACACCAGAGAGAAAAGAGCTCTCCGGCGGGCAGGAATCCGCCGGGGAAATTCCCTCCGGGAGGGGAAATCGACGCCATCGTCACCGTCATCGAGCTGGACATCATCTCCATCACCATCATCATCATCTCCACCATCATCACCGCCGTCTCCACCGCTGGACACCATCACCGCCGTAGCAATTTGGGTTTGATCTTGATTGTTTGATAGGGGAAACTCTCCCGGTATCGATCTCTACTTGTTGTTGATGCTATTGAGTGAAACCATTGAACCAAGTTTATGTTCAGATTGTTATTCATCATCATATCACCTCTGATCATGTTCCATATGATGTCTTGTGAGTAGTTCGTTTAGTTCTTGAGGACATGGGTGAAGTCTAAATGTTAGTAGTGAACTATGGTTGAGTAATATTCAATGGTATGATATTTAAGTTGTGGTGTTATTCTTCTAGTGGTGTCATGTGAACGTCGACTACATGACACTTCACCATTTATGGGCCTAGGGGAATGCATCTTGTATTCGTTTGCCAATTGCGGGGTTGCCGGAGTGACGAAACCTAAACCCCGCTGGTATATCGATGCGGGAGGGATCGCGAGGATCTCGCGAGTTTAAGGCTGTGGTTAGATTTATTCTTAATTACTTTCTTGTAGTTGCGGATGCTTGCAAGGGGTATAATCACAAGTATGTATTAGTCCTAGGAAGGGCGGTACATTAGCATAGGTTCACCCACACAACACTTATCATAACAATGAAGATTATTTAGCCGTATGTAGCGAAAGCACTAGACTAAAATCCCGTGTGTCCTCGAGAACGTTTGGTCATTATAAGTAAACAAACCGGCTTGTCCTTTGTGCTAAAAAGGATTGGGCCACTCGCTGCAATTGTTACTCTCGCACTTTACTTACTCGTACTTTATTCAACTGTTACACCAAAACCCCCTGATACTTGTCTCGTGAGCATTTACAGTGAATCCTTCATCGAAACTGCTTGTCAACACCTTCCGCTCCTCGTTGGGATCGACATTCTTACTTATCGAAGATACTATGATACACCCCCTATACTTGTGGGTCATCAAGACTATTTTCTGGCGCCGTTGCCGGGGAGTGAAGCGCTATTGGTAAGTGGAATTGGTAAGGAAAACCTTTACTGTTGTGCTGATTTTATTTCCGCCTGCTGCTATAAGTCATTATGGAGAGATCTTCTCTTCAATTTCTATTTGGGAAATCTACTACTACTGCAACGGTAGTGGATGAGGCGCCAGGTGAGGAAGTGATACCATATAAAATACCTATGAAAATTATTGAACGTGTTATGGATAACCGCTATGAAGGGGATGGAGCTGTCCATCCTGGTGATCATTTACTGTTTTTGCATGAATTATGCGGTTTATTCAAATGTGCAGGTATTGCTATGGATGAAGTGAGGAAGAAACTATTCTCTTTATCGCTGTCCGGTAAGGCGGCGCATTGGTATAAATTACTTGGATAATGGGGATTCTCTTGAATGGAATGATATTGTGCCCCGGTTTTATTCTAAGTTCTATCCTCCAAGTGAAATTCACAAGGATCGGAATCGCATATATAATTTTTGGCCTCATGATGGAGAGAGTATTGCCCAAGCTTGGGGAGATTGAAGTCTTTAATGCTCAAATGCCCCATTCATGAGCTTCCTGGTAATGTTATTATTGATAATTTCTATGCAAGACTTTCTTTTCAAGACAAGACCTTGCTTGGATACTTCTTGTTCGGATCATTTACACGCAACAAAGAAGAGTTTAAAAGGGACCTTCTTGATCGGATCCAAGAAAATACTGAAGGTTGGGAGAACGACAAGGATAGAGAATCGGGTATAATTTATGATTATAAATGCATTGAAGCTTTTATGGATGCTTGATAAATTTCGTAATATGAGTGCTACATATGGTCTTGATTCTCAAGTTGCTTGCAAATCTTTATAAAGCTTTTGCCTCTCATTATGAATTGCCAAAGAAGAATTTTGATAAGTATCATGAACCTTATAAAGATAAAATTGATTCATCTATTAATAAATGCGTTGTAGTAGAAAGCTGCCGATCATGTTATTCCTGAAGCTTATATTGAAAAAACTCCTTTCCCTGCTAAAATGAAGGAGTACTCTGTTATAAATAGTGCGGTTCATAAAAGTGAAAAGAAACCCGTAGAACCTGAAGAACAAATAAAAGTTGAACCTGCTGTTGCAATAGTTAAAGATCTTGTGACTGAAAATGTGGAGGATGGTCATATTATTTTCTGTGAAGATGCTTCTAATATTGTTTCACATCCTAATAAACCCAAACAAGTTAGTGTTCCTATGCTATCTGTTAGAATTGGTGATCATTGCTATTATGGTTTATGTGATATTGGTGCAAGCGTTAGTGCTATTCCTTATGAGCTTTACACGGAGATTATGCACGAAATTGATTCGTGTGAACTTGAAGATATTGATGTGGTTATTCAGCTGGCTAATAGAGAAACTATTTCTCCAATTGGTATTGTTCGAGATGTGGACGTTTTATGCGGTAAGATTAAATATCCTGCTGACTTTTTGGTACTTGGTTCTGCTGCTAGTGATTATTGTCCTATTATTTTTGGTAGACCTTTTCTAAATACTTGTGGAGCTATTATAGATTGCAAGAAAGAGAAAATTTTGACTAAATTTGCTTGGTGAATCTTATGAGTTTAACTTCTCTAAATTTACTAAAACTCCTTATAAAGCTGATTTGCCTAGTAATGATTTTAAAATGGAGCAGTGTGCATCTATTGTTCTTGTTCCTAATAATCCTTTGCAGCAACATTTGGAGGATAGCGAGAGTGAAGTTTTTAGGAAAGAAAGAGATGAGCTTGAGGAAATTTTTCTTCGCCAACCTATTCTCAAGCATGATTTACCGGTGGAAGATCTGGGTACAACACCGCCACCAAAGGAAGATCCTGTTTTTGATTTAAAGCCTTTGCCTGATAATCTTAAATATGCTCATATTGATGATAAGAAAATATATCCTGTTATTATTAGTTCTAAGCTTTCAGAGATTGAAGAAGAAAGGTTATTGGAAATATTGAAGAAGCACCGAGGAGCTATTGGCTACACTCTTGATGATTTGAAGGGGATTTCTCCATCTATTTGCCAACATGCTATTAATATGGAAGATGATGCAAAGCCTGTTGTTGAACATCAGCTTCGTCTAATTCCGAAGATGAAGGAAGTGGTAAGGAATGAGGTATTAAGACTTCTTGAAGCAGGTATTATATATCCTATTGCTGATAGTAGATGGGTTAGTCCTGTGCATTGCGTTCCCAAGAAAGGAGGAATGACTGTTGTGCCTAATGATAATGATGAGCTCATCCCTCAAAGAGTAGTTGTAGGGTATAGAATGTGCATTGATTTTCGAAAAGTTAATAAAGTCACTAAGAAAGATCATTACCCTTTACCATTTATTGATCAAATGCTTGAAAGATTGTCTAAAAATACTCATTTTTGCTTTCTTGATGGTTATTCTGGGTTTTCACAAATTGCTGTTAAAGCTAAAGATCAAGAGAAAACCACTTTTACTTGTCCCTATGGAACTTATGCTTATAGACGCATGCCTTTTGGTTTATGTAATGCTCCTGCTACTTTTCAAAGATGCATGTCTGCTATTTTTCATGGTTTTTGTGAAAGTATTGTAGAGGTATTCATGGATGATTTTTCCGTCTATGGGAATTCTTTTGATAGTTGCTTGCGAAACCTTGATAAAGTTTTGCGAGAGATGTGAAGAAACTAACCTTGTTCTTAATTGGGAGAAATGCCACTTTATGGTTAACGAAGGAATTGTATTGGGACATAAAATTTCGAGAGAGGTATTGAAGTTGATAGAGCTAAAGTTGAAGCAATTGAGAAGATGCCCTATCCAAGGGATGTTAAAGGTATTCGTAGTGTTCTTGGTCATCGTTGGGTTTTATAGGAGATTTATTAAAGATTTCTCCAAGATTTCAAAGCCTCTTACTAATCTTCTTCAAAAAGATGTACCATTTGTTTTTGATGATGATTGTAAGGAAGCTTTTGAAACTCTTAAGAAAGCCTTAACAAGCTGCTCCTATAGTTGAACCTCCCGATTGGAATTTACCCTTTGAGATTATGTGTGATGCTAGTGATTTTCTTTGTAGGCGTTGTTCTTGGACAGCGAGTAGATAAAAAACTGAATGTTATTCATTATGCTAGTAAAACTCTTGATGCTTGCTCAAAGAAATTATGCTACAACTGAAAAAGAATTATTAGCTGTAGTCTTTGCTTGTGATAAATTTAGATCTTATATTGTTGATTCAAAAGTTACTATTCATACTGATCATGCCTGCAATTAGATACCTTATGACAAAGAAAGATGCTAAGCCGAGGCTTATTAGATGGGTACTTCTTTTGCAAGAATTTGATTTACATATTATAGATAGGAAAGGTGCTCGATAATCCTGTTGCTGATAATTTGTCTAGATTGGAAAATATTGCTTATGATCCTGTTCTCGTTAATGATAGTTTTCCAAATGAACAATTGGCTGTAATAAAGGTGAGCTCGCGAGACTAGTCCTTGGTATGCTGATTATGCTAACTTTATTGTTTCCAAGTACTTGCCTCCAACCTTTTCAGCTCAGGCAAAGGAGGAAATTCTTTTATGACTTGAGGCATTATTTCGGGATGACCCACACTTATATAAAGAAGGAGTGGATGGTATTATGCGAAGATGTGTTCCCGAATATGAACAACAAGAGATATTGAGTAAATGTCATGGTAGTGCTTATGGAGGACATCACGCCGGAGAAAGAACCGCGCAAAAGGTTCTACAATCAGGTTTTTATTGGCCAACTCTCTTCAAGGATGCGAGAAAGTTTATATTATCTTGTGATGAATGCCAAAGGGTTGGTAATATCTCCAGACGTAATGAAATGCCTATGAATTATACTCTTGTTATTGAACCGTTTGATTGTTGGGGATTTGACTTCATGGGACCTTTTCCCTCTTCAGAAGGTAACACTCATATACTTGTTCGTTGTTGATTATGTTACTAAATGGGTGGAAGCTATACCTACAAAAAGTGCTTGATGGTGAGACCTCTTTAAGAATGCTTTTAGATATTATTTTTCCTAGATTTGGAGTGCCTAGATATATTATGACTGATGGAGGTTCTCATTTTATTCATGGAGGTTTTAGAAAAACTCTTGCTAGGTATGGTATTAATCATAGAATTGCTTCCGCTTATCATCCTCAAACTAGTGGTCAAGTAGAATTATCAAATAGAGAGATTAAATCTATTTTGGGAAAGACCGTTAATAAAACTAGAAAGAATTGGGCTAGTAAATTGAAGGATGCACTATGGGCTTATAGAACTGCTTATAAAAATCCCATGGGAATGTCACCTTATAAAATGGTTTATGGGAAGGCTTGTCATTTACCTTTAGAACTAGAGCACAAAGCTTATTGGGCAGTTAGAGAGTTAAATAAAGATCCTAAACTTGCCGGTGATAAGAGGTTGTTGCAATTAAGTTCTCTAGATGAATGGAGAAGTGAAGCTTATGAAAATGCTAAACTCTTTAAAGAGAAAGTTAAAAAATGGCATGATAGAAGGATTATCAAAAGAGAATTTAATATTGGGGATAAAGTCCTATTGTATCGGTCTCGTCTCGGATTCTTTGCGGGAAATTACTCTCGAAATGGGAAGGACCGTATGTTGTCGAGGAGGTGTATCGTTCAGGAGCAATCAAAATTAGCTCTCTCCAAGGCAACGCTACGCAAGTGGTGAATGGACAAAGACTCAAGCATTATATCTCGGGTGATTCTTATAATGTTGATGTTGATATTATTCAAGTGGAAACACCGGAGGCTTTCATCAAAGGGCAAATTGACGATCCGCGTGAACCCGACTTTGAATAGGTAACGATGCTTGGTAATGAAAAGTTCGCAATTTACTTTCCGAACAATATTTTTGCTGTTTTTGGAAAATATGAAAAATTACGAGTTCGAAACGGAGTGGAAAGGACGCACGAGGGGGCGCCACCATAGGCCGGCGCGGCCTAACCTGGGCCCGCGCCGCCCTATGGTTTGGCCGCCCCGTCGCCCCTTTCCGACTCTGGTTCGATCTGGTACTTTCCTTTTGTTGTGAAAATTTTTGCTATATAATCCCCCGGACCCCTGGAGGTCCGTATATCGTGTTCTCGACGTGTTTTGTTTCGAGCTGTTTCGCCCAGGATCTGTTTTCAGTTTAGAAGCACCATGGTCTCCAAGAACAAGGGCAAGGAGCTTCCGGATGAAGATGATCGAGATCTTGGGTGGAAAGAGGAAGACAAGGACGTCAAGGAAGAGGATGAAGAAGAGGTGGAGGAAGATTCGCGCGCACACCCGCGTGCTACCATCGCAAGCATCAAGGTGGTGGACAACCCTTTTAGTGCAAACAAGAGCGCAAGAATTCGCACTGGAGGAGCGGTTCCACGTCATTACCTAGCTCCGAAAACATCTCCATCAGGCATTCACCATCCCTTCCACAATCTAATTTTCAATAATCAAATCGAAGGGACTCCAAAGGCAGCATTACCTAGTCAGTGGGATATAGATCGTTCTAACACTGCAGGAGAGAAGGAGCCTGAGGCTGAAGAGTGGGGAAATAACTCCAAGAGCTGGGACTCGCCGTCGGACAGACTCCTTAACCGCGTCGAGCACAATTCGGAGATGATTCGCAATCTCATATACGGGGTTGATGAGCTTCGGGAGCTTATTGAGAAGCTTGTCGGGAATTCTTCACCACCATCGCCGAAGGAGTAATTCATCATCGGTATTGGCATCCCCTTGGTTTGTTCCAAGCTTGGGGGAGTGCCGCGGTATCACATTATCACTACCTTTTACTTTTATTGTCAAGTAGTGTCGTATCATGAGTAGGGAAGTTATCTATTGGGGGGATAACCCCCGGTATGCCAAAGGCATGCCAAACCGGATGGTTTAAGCCATCGAGATACCGGTTTAACTTTCTTACCGGAACAGAGGTAGGAGTTTGGCTAAGTGAAGCCAAGCCGGCATCCTTAAGGGGTATGCCAGAACCCGATAAAGAAGATACCGGAGTGAAGGGCCTGTCGGCAGGACTGGTCAAAGATTCTCTTCAGGGCAAGAAGACAAGGATGAGCTAAGCAAAGTGGCTTTAATCAGAGCCCTGGCGCCAAAGAGAGGGATGACACTCAAAGAAGCCGGAGGACATCGGCAGCCTCGATTAAAGAGGACCCGGCGTCATCCGTGATTAAAGTAGCTTTGTAAAGTAGTTTGTCCAATCAAAGATACCATTAGGGTTTCTTGTTCGTAAGCCACCCTCTCCCCTATATAAGGAGAGGGGGTACTGCCTCTTACAGGCGCGAGGCCACAGGAAGGATTAGGCAATCGAACTTGTAACCATGTTGAGATCAATGAAGCTAGCGATCTAGTACATAGTTCTTCCTCTTGTCTCTCTTCTTGTATACCGGCCTCTGGTTGTGTTCTTGAGGAAAGCATCCGGAAGTTCTTCCCATCTAATCGCAAACCCTCCCCCGAATCCTCTAGCGTCCATTCGGCCCCAATCTAAGCCATCCTATGGCATCTGCTCGTTCACCACGACGACAGTTGGTGCCCACCGTGGGGCTGGAAGTGGCGCTTGAAGGAGTTCACATTCGGGCGGGCATCCTCGAGGTCGCCGGCGGGCGCACGGTGTCCGCGTTGGTGCAGCGCATCTACGCCATGGACTTCATCAACGACAACGCGGGCTGCTTCGCCAACGGCGGCATCTTCCCCAAGAACGGCCGCATCATCGAGTTCGGCAGCCACCGCGTCTACTTCGGCACCGTTCCTGTGCGCCAGTGCCTCTCGCCGGTGCTGGTGGCGCCGGATCCGCCAAGATGGCTACATGCAGGCCGCGCTCCAGGGAGCGTGGAGGTGATGATGGCAGGCGCGGTCGACGCCGGCAAAGAAGCTGTGGGTGAAGGCGCTGGGCGTGCGGTTTCGACCCGTGCAGCCAAGCCACCGCCGGAGCGAGGCGCGAGCGCAGCGGGAGCACCGTCCGCACCACCGGAGACACCGCTCCGGGCGGCGATGAACGTCCTCGCCACCCCCATCGCGCGGAACATCGACCCGGCAGCGGCTCAGGGCGGAGCCGGAGGCGCAGCGCCGAAGATGCTCGAGAGCGGCAAGGACATCGTCGGGGCGCAGCGCGAGCTGAACCTAACCGTACGTGAGTATAACGCTGCCCATGGCTTTGCTTACGTTAGCGCGCATGCTGCCAGGATGCCGGAAAACCGGCTAAAAGCTCGCAACCTAGATCAGGATTTGCGCAAAGAGATTCATGCCGGCAAGAGTACCTCTGCATCTGTTAGCATCGTGGAAAAACCTAAGTACAGTAGCCCGGATAAAACTATAAAAGCTGCTAAAGCTGCGAGTAGAGCTATGCGAGTCGCTTCCGGAGATGCTTTGGCAAAACAAGCAAGAGCGTGTTAGAGAGTCTGCTGGAAACTATTGAGCGGCGAACGCCGAGCAGCCGGCTAAGCTGAACAAGGCCGCGGCCTCAAAATCCGCGCGTTCAACAAAGAATGCCGGTAGCAAGTCCCATGGGCAGGCTTCGTCCCCCATCCGGACAGAAGAAGGGAAAAAGAAGTGAATGCGCGAGCGAGATGATCGTGTACGATCCGGTTCTTGCCTGGGAAAGCAACAAGCCGGGCAACATGATGCCGGTAGAAAAAGCCAAGGGGCAGAACGAGGCTACGCCAAAGGAGGCTATGCCGGAAACAATCATGCCGGTAGATATGAGACCGGGCAAAATTATCGAGCTGCAAAGGCAGCGTACGATGAGGAGGAAATAGATCCCCCGAGGTACCGGCAGGCAAGGGCCGCGGTACCGGAATGTTATGATGAAGCTGATTCTGCAAGACCGGCAGCATACCGGAACGCATTGGGAGAACGCTTGGGAGAGAGATACTTACCGGAACGGGATGCGAGGCACCGTCTGGATAGAGTGTACTTGTCAGAAATGATCGAGGAGGAAGGTCCTCCAGGCCCAAAGTGCTTTGGCCCAAGGATCATGAAAGAAAAACCACCAGTACGCAACTTTATGTTGCCCCGTGACACAAAAACATACGATGGCACTACGAAGCCGGAAGATTGGCTCGCGGATTACGTGACCGCGGTATACGTCGCGGGCGGTGGAGGAACCGTAGCAGGAGGAGGAAACAGGCGTTGGGCCGTGAGAATCATACCATCGTTTTTGGTTGGACCGGCAAGAATCTGGCTAAACAACTTGCCGGCAGGAAGTATAAATGGCTGGCTGGATTTTGAGGAAGCTTTTGTGAGCAATTTCAGCAGCACCTATCAGAGGCCAAACAGGCCGCAGCAACTTGCTCTGTGCGTACAGCGCCCGAACGAAACAGACCGGGATTATCTGGCCCGGTGGAACACTACGAGGAACTCCTGTGAAGGAGTAATCGAGGCACAGGCCATTGCTTGGTTTAGCAGTGGGTGCAGAAGAGGTTCACCGTTGTGGCAAAAGCTGCAGCGGAACATGCCGACAACTTTGGCAGAGATGATACGTGTGGCGGATAGCTATGCGTTGGGAGACCCAACGCAGCCGGCAGTGCAACCTGAGCCGGAACAGCTACGCCAAGAGCAACACCGGGATAACCGGAATAACAAAAGAAGGGAAGATTTTCCGGATCGAAGGTACGGTCCGCAGCAAGTTGCTGTCATGTGCAGGAAAACTCAGAGGCCAGCGGCAGTCAGAGGCAAAGAACCGGATCGCAGCCGTGGGCAGGTCCTAAGAAACAATGGGTAGAAAAGAAACCCTGGGTCCAGAAAAGAAACTGGCAAGAACCCGCAAAATACACCATGGAAGCTGCCATGGACCAACCATGCCGGTGGCACACACCGAATCCGGCACACCCGTCAAACCACCTGACGAAGGATTGTACTCGGACAAAGTACTTGATGCAAAAGGGAGCGGTAAAAGATGTACAACCACCACAAGACATGCCGCGGCAACAACAGCTACCGCCACCACCGCCGCTTACCGGGGCAAACGCCTTACCGGTACAACCAAACCGGCAGCGAGTATCCGGCAAGTTAACCGGGTGGAGCAAAACGATAACCAACCACCTCCACCGGCACCTTTAGGCCGGAATGTTTACGAAGACCCGCATCTGTGCTGTGTTGTTTTTGTCACTGAGCCAACAGACAGGCAAAGTGTGCATCGCCGCTCCATGGAGGTAAACGCCGTGATGCCGGCAGTTCCCAAATACATGATGTGGTCCAATCAAGAAATTACCTGGTCATCTAAGGATCACCCCAAAATCATGCCGAATCCGGGTGGATATGCTCTTGTTGTGGACCCAATCATGAAAGGGCCACAAGCTCGAGTAAAATTCAGCAAGGTGCTGATAGATAACGGCAGCAGCATAAACATCATGTACAAGCATACCATGCATACGCTGGGCATAACAGAAAACATGATTCAGCCAACGCGCACAACGTTCCACGGAATCGTTCCGGGTTTGTCCTGCGCCCCGATAGGAAAAGTTCGGGTGGACGTAGCATTTGGAGGCCGTGACAATTGCCGGGTTGAAAATGTTGAGTTTGAGGTGGTGGATCTAGACAGTCCCTACCATGCATTACTGGGGAGACCGGCATTGGCAGCCTTCATGGCCACAACTCATACGGCTTACCTCAAGATGAAGATGCCGGCACCTCGTGGACCGCTGATCGTTGTGGGAAACTATAAAGTCTCACCGGAAACCGCATCTCGCCGGATCAAACCTAGCGGAATCGCTGGTGATCGCGGAGGAAAAGAAGAGGATGCAAACAGCTGTTGCGCTGGCTCAGTCCTCACAGTTGAGCTTAGCGGCAATGAGTGGAAACTTGGGCTCACCGGCATTCAAGCCAACAAATGAAACAAAGGACATTGTGCTGGATCCGGCTTACCCAGAGCGCACCGTTCGCATCGGTGCCGGCATGAATGAGGCATAGGAAAGCGCGCTCGTCAGCTTCCTCCGTGAGAATCGGAATATCTTTGCCTGGTCCACTGATGACTTGGTGGGTGTTCCGAGGGAGCTGGCTGAGCACTCTCTAAACGTCCGAAAAGATGCTAAGCCGGTGCGACAGCCCTTGCGCCGGTTCGCTGAAGATAGAAGGAAAATCATAGGAGAAGAGGTAACCAAACTGCTTGTTGCCGGATTCATTGTGGAGGTCACGCACACAGAGTGGCTGGCCAATCCGGTAATGGTTGAAAAGAAGAAAGATGAGAACCTGGAGGCAAAAGCTCCGAAGGTGTGGCGCATGTGCATCGACTACACCAACCTAAACAAGGCATGCCCAAGAGACCCTTTTCCTCTGCCACGAATCGATCAAGTGATTGATTCAACTGCTGGGTGTGAATTGTTGTCCTTCCTGGATGCGTATTCCGGTTTCCACCAAATTCCCTTGAAAAAGGAAGATCAAATAAAAACTGCGTTCATTACCCCGCACGGGGCTTATTGCTATGTCACTATGCCTTTTGGGTTGCGCAACGCTGGTGCAACGTACCAGCGCTGTATGCAAAAATGCTTGTTTGATCAAATCGGAAAGAATGTGCAAGTCTATGTGGACGACATTGTGATAAAAACTAAGGTAAAAAACACCTTAATCGATGACATCCGGCAAACATTCGACAACCTAAGACGGTTCCGGATGAAACTCAATCCGGCAAAGTGCACCTTTGGTGTCCCTGCCGGCAAGCTGCTCGGTTTCCTGGTATCAAGCCGGGGCATAGAAGTCAATCCGGTAAAAATCCGGGCAATAGAAAGAATGACTGTCCCTCGAGAGCTAAAAGATGTGCAAAAGTTTACCGGAAGCTTGGCATCGCCGAGCCGGTTCGTAAGCAGTGTTGGGAGAAAAAGCTCGCCACTATATGCTCTCATGAAAAAATCGACACGTTCGTCCGGACCCCTCGAGCGTACGCAGCGTTTAAAGAGCTAAAAGCAATGCTGGCCACAGCACCCATACTGGCTTCACCTTTAGAAAGAGAGCCTATGCTATTATACATAGCGGCAACAAACCGGGTTGTGAGCGTAGTGGTGGTGGTTGAAAGAGAAGAGGAAGGAAAAACCGTCCAGAGGCCGGTATACTACCTGAGCGAGGTGCTCTCCCTCTCAAAACAAAACTACCCTCACTTCCAAAAAATGACTTATGGCGTGTACATGGCCGCCACAAAACTCAAGCATTACTTTGAGGAGCACCCCATGAAGGTGGTGAGTGAAGCACCAATCTCCGACATCATGTGCAACAAAGACGCCAGCGGTCGGATTGCAAAATGGGCAATCCGAGATATCACCATACGTGCTCGGTATATGAAAGAAGAGATGCCATAAAATCACAGTGCTTTGGCTGATTTCCTCGTTGATTGGGCGGAGATGCAATACAAACCGCCAGATCAGAGGATAGAGTACTGGAAAATGCACTTTGATGGATCCAAACTCAAAGAGGGTCTAGGTGCTGGTGTGGTGCTTACCTCGCCAAAAGGGGATCACCTCCGGTATGTTTTGCAAGTGCATTTCAGGGCATCGAATAATGTCGCTGAATATGAAGCTTTGATCCATGGGCTTAAGGTCGCAAAAGAAATCGGTGCGCACCGGATCATTTGCTATGGAGATTCAGATCTTGTGGTACAGCAGTGTTCCGGGGATTGGGATGCAAAAGATGCCAACATGGCCTCGTACCGGTTCCACGTGCAAAAGATTGCCGGATTCTTCGAAGGCTGTGAGTTTCACCATGTGCCACGCGCGAGAAAATGAAGCCGCGGATGCTTTGTCCAAGCTGGGCTCATCTAGGCAAGAAATTCCTCCCGGAATAGCTTTGGCTCACTTAAGAGTACCATCGATCAAACCAAGTCCAGAATCGGAATCAATTTTCGTACCGGAATCACATGTAGTACCCATGGATATTGATGAAGGAAACCCGGGGACTGTAGCAAACTCAGGGACTGTTCCGGCAAGCTCGGGGACTGCTCCGGCAAGCTCGGGGACTGTTGCACCCATACCGGAAGAAATGATGCTGGTAGATAGCATGGAGATAGATGCACCGGTGTTTTTGGTTCGAGAGACACCGTCATGGGTTAAACCTATTAAGGAATTCCTGATCAACGGCACCTTGCCGGCTGACGAAAATGAATCAAGGAGGATACAAAGAAGGTCCAAAGCTTACACATTCATCAATGGTGAGGTGTACAAGAGAAGCGTTACCGGTGTCCTTCAAAGATGTGTGGAACCGGAAGAAGGGAAAGAAATGCTCGAGGAAATTCACCAAGGAGAATGTGGGCATCATGCCTCATCAAGGGCGCTAGTAGCAAAAGTATTCCGGCATGGGTTTTATTGGCCCACTGCTTTGGAGAACGCTGAGGATTTGGTAAGAAAGTGCAACGGCTGCCAGAGGTACGCCAAGCAAAATCATACCCCAGCGTCCGGTTTAAAGACAATACCATTAACATGGCCGTTTGCCGTTTGGTGCCTCGATATGGTTGGCCCATTCAAAACTGCAAGAAGCAGCATGACTCACATCTTGGTTATGGTGGATAAATTCACCAAGTGGCTAGAAGTGAAACCTATCGCAAAATGTGATGGGCACACAGCGGTGAAATTCTTAAAAGATGTCATTTTGCGGTATGGATACCCCCACAACATCATCACTGACAATGGAATCAACTTTGCTCAAGGTGAGTTCAAAAGGTTCTGTGAAGACAACAACATCCGTTTGGATTTGTGCTCAGTGGCACACCCACAAGGCAATGGCCAAGTGGAAAGAATGAATGCTTTGGTACTTTCCGGTATCAAACCTAGACTCATTGATGCAGTGGAAAAGTCACCGGGATGCTGGCTCGATGAGCTACCATCAGTACTATGGAGTATAAGAACAACTCCAAACCGGTCTACCGGATACACTCCTTTCTTCATGGTTTATGGAGCAGAAGCGGTCATACCGACCGACATCATTCATGATTCACCAAGGGTACAGCTCTATACTGAGCAAGAGGTCAAAGAGGCCAGAGAAGATGACGTGGACTTGCTAGAAGAAGCAAGAGAGCTGGCTTTGGCAAGAACAGCCATTTACCAGCAAAACCTAAGACGCTATCATAACCGGAAGGTTAACCCGAGAGTTTTCCGGGAAGGAGATCTTGTGCTTCGCCTAGTGCAGCGCACTGAAGGCCGGCATAAGCTTTTGCCACCATGGGAAGGTCCCTTCATTGTAAGCAAGGTGCTTCACAATGATGCGTACTACTTGATCGATGCGCAAGAGTGGAAGAAAGGAAAGGCGGACAGAGTCCGAGAGGAGAGCAAGCGTCCATGGAACGTAGCTCGTTGCGTCCTTTCTACTCTTGAAGTGGTGGTGTAAGAAGTTCCTTTTTGTACCTTATATGCTATGAATAAAAGATGCCGGAACCTTGAATGAATCTCGGGGACTACCCCAATAAGGTTGCATGTAACTTGTTTATTTTTTCAGTTTACCGGTTGCTTATTGAATGTTTTTTCTTTCCGGTTTAGTAGTGTGCTAAATCCTACCGGAGTCTTCGACTCTGCTGCTGTCCGCAAACCGGCTTCATGGCAAGCAAGATAAACCGGTAGGAGATAAGCACATGAACTGCGAAGAGGAGAGCAGGAAAGAACAATCCGGAAAATTTAACTAACCCCGGTTTAACCGGTTTTTTGCAAAATTTCGAAATTATTTCTAAGTTCAAGAAAATGCTTGTTTGGTGAAAGAACCTTGTGCTCATACGCCAAAGAACGCCCAGAGAAGGCAGGCAGAGCCAAGGCAAAAGAACCAAGTGTGCATCAAATTGGATGCGGAAACAATTTGGAAATCTTTGCAGTGCAGGATAAAATCAAAACCAAAAGCAAGTAGGCTAAGGTAAACATAAGATAATTAACACCGGCATAACTTACCGGCATAAAATGTTGTACGGCAACCACAAGCAGACTTAAAGTTTTACATCATAAGCCCCGGCATCCCGGGGCAGAATTTAACAGAACATTGTCTTAAGGCACGCAGGGCCAAGCAGCACGACAGGGTAAATTTTAAGGCAGGTAATCAGGCAGCAGGAGCTTCCGGAGGAGCGTCGCCAGCATCAGCGTCGTCTAGAGGCTCCTCCTCGGCTTCATCCTCCTCCTCATCAAGATAATCTTTGACGTCAGGAGGGGGGGGATGAAGGTGCGCATTTCGGCGTACTCCGCGATATGGTACGCACGATCCTGCCGCTTAGCGGTGAGAATCGGGTCCGAGATCGGTTTCCGCGCCTTCGCGCACTCCGGTGAGGGCATCCAGGTCGAGCTCCGGGTACCGGGAACAAGCGACGCGGAGGGCAGAATCCGCTCCAGGCACGGGCAGCGGAGCACCGCCACTCGCGGATCCTCCCGCCGGCGCCCTTGAGACGGTCGGCGATGAGGGAGAAGGTATCCGGCACCTCTTCGCCGAGGCCACAGGGTCCTGAAGAGCTGGGTAGCTACATCAGGAATGTCAGATAGATTGCGATCTATGGCGCGCATATGAGACACCCGCGCATTCAGCGCGACCAGATGGTCATAGGGCGTCCATGGCACGGCGAGATTCGCTTGGCCTTGGGCAGTGCGGTGCTCGTCAACCTTCTTGACAGCGTACCTCTGGGAGTCCGGAAAGAGGCCTGTGCGAAGAAAGAAAAAGGCTAAGAAAAAGAATCCGGAAGAAAAAGAGGCCGGAAGGAAAAGAATCCGGAAGAAAAAGAGACCGGAAGGAAAGATAACGGAAAGAAAATGGGGTCGGAAGAAAAAAGGCTCGTATGCAGTAGTCAAAGTATGTAAAAGAAAAGGACTCACGGTAGGCAAGTGTGTCAGTTTGCAGGATCAACTGGTTGCATTCCTTGTGCTCCTCCTCCAGCCGCGCGGCCTTCTCCTCAGCACCCTTCCGGGCCTTGGCCAGCTCCTCCAGCTCAGCTCGCAGTACAACGGTGGCGTTGCTGGCGTCCTCCAGAGCCTCGTCCATCTTGGCCGCTGCATCAGCTTCAGCGGCTTTGAGGGCCTTGGCGTGGTCAAGCCCCAGCTGAATGAGCTGGGACTTGAGCTCCTGGTAGCTGGTCTTGTGGGCGCTCAGCTCCTCCTGATGCTGCCGGATGAGCTGGTCTTTCTCCCCTGCAACCCGGAAAAGAAGATGTTAACAAGGTTATGCTAGTAAATATGAAAAGGAAACCAAGTTAACAGGAGAAAGTAGAAAAGTTATACGTTGGGCGGCGGCGAGCTGCTCCTTGAGAGCGTCAATGGAAGCTTCCGGGATCACTGTTAAACAGAAATTGCGGATGTTAGGAGGAAAAAAGGTTTCCGGTAAGAAAGATGCCGGTAGAACAAAAACTTACCTTGGCACTTATCGTGTGCCTCAGCCGAGCTCCCGATGCTCCCATAAGAGCTCCTCAAAGAGGGCCTTCCGAGCGTCGGCCGTGAGCTGTTCAAGAAGAAGAAATGAGTTAAGTTTTGCGCTAAGAACAAAGTTCTTAACCCGAAACTCGGCGGATGCTTTCGAAGGCTAAGAACGTGCTTGCTGGGTTTCGCGCATTTCTAAGATAAAGTTTTGCGCTGAGAACAAAGTTCTCAACCCGAAACTCGGGGACTGGCAGTGCCGGTTTTGCGCGTTTCTGAGATAAGTTGTGTGCTAAAAACAAGGTGTTTAACCCGAAACTCGGGGACTGGCAGTGCCGGTTTCACGCTAAGTTTTAGAAAATAAGTTTTGCGCTAAAAGCTGCGCTCTCACCACAAAACTCGGGGACTGGGAAGATAGACAAGAGAGAAACCGGCATGAACTAAAGAAAAGATAGAGCAAGATGGAAGCAAAGAAACCGGTAAAGATTGAAAAAAGTTAGTAGAACATACCATCAGATTGTTCGTGGCATCGTACCACGCGGCTGTCGAGCTCCTTCACGGCGCCGCGAAGCCGCATGAAGTGCTCCTCGGAAGACCGGTCCCCGACAGGTCGGGTGCCGGCAGCCTGTCCTGCCTGCGGACCGCAGGTCGCCGGAGTCATGTCCGCGGCGTTCCACTTTTGGGCGTAGGGCAGGAGATGCCCCGAGTCCCGGCCTTGGCGTTGGAACTCGGTAACACGGCCAAGAAGACCGGTGGCCTTCGTGGCGGTATCCCCGGCGGCCTTGGAGACATGCAGCACCAGAGGCCGCTGGCCGCCGGAAGGGCGCGCGGAGGCCGTCGCCTTCCCCTTAATGAGCTTGAAATCTTGGGCGGCGGCGCGCGGAAGGAGCGGCCCCGAAGTCTTGGGCGGCGGCGCAGCTTGGAGCGGCCCCGGAGGGTTTGGCGCGAGGACCGTCCGGCGGTGGCATGAGGATAGTTCGTGGAGAAGGGGGAGCGCTAGGCGCGTCACCCGATTTGGAGCCTTCCGGCGCGGAAGATTCCGGCGCGGAAGGTGTCGTCTTTTCAAGGACGGGAGGAGCCGGAGGCTCCGCCCGCCCGGCAGCTTCTTCTTCTTCGGCGCCGATGTTGCTGGCGCCGGTGTCTTGTTTCTCTTGGAGAAAGGAAAGATCCTCCTCCGTGCGGTGATCTGATGATGAAGGGGCCGCACGCCCCGAGTTTGTTGTGCCCCCGAGAGGGAGGCAGAGGTGACGCACGGATGGTGCCGGGCTTGAGCGAGGAGGAGGGGTTGAGGTCCTTGCGGAACCCTCGTGAGCCCGATGGCTTTGAGCCAAGCTTGAGCGCGGGGCTGAAAGAAAGAAAGAAGGATGGTTGGAGAAAAGCAACCGGAAAAGGAACTTGGCAAAAGAGGCAAGCAAGAAAATAAAAACTCACCCGGAAGCGGTTGGCATCACCTTGCGCCCGTAGCGGCGCACGCCCACTTCCTTCTCCCCAAGGGCTCAGTCCCGAAGCGCTTGGAGGGAGGGGCTCGGCTGGAACCAAGCATTAGATGCCAGCTGCTTGTTCTTTTGACCTTGGGCCATGAGTTTGTCCACAAACTCCTGGCCGGCCTCAGCGCGCAGGGGCGGCGCGCGCTCGTGGATCTGTAAGTTAAACTTAGCTAAGGAAAAATTCGCAAGAGGGCGATAGCGGAAAAGTACAAGAAACCGGAAAAGAAAGTACCTCGAGCATGGTCAGGTCATCGGAGGACCCGGTAGGCTCCGGCGGGTCCCGGCCAAGGCGCGCGGCCGGAGTCTTGCCCATCTTCAGATCCTTCCAGAAGATGTAGGGATCTGGGTCGAAGGAGTCAAGGCCACGCTTCCGGCAAATTCCTCGTCGCTCTGCTTCGATGAGGGGGAGCGGTCCTTGGCCTCGAAACACGAAAAAAGGAAAGTTAACAAAAGCAGAAAGTTATCGGCAAAAAACAACCCCAATTGCGTAATCTCTTACTTCTTGAGTCGGAGGGTTAGTAGTGCTGAGGGGAAGGAGGCCCCATTCCCAGGCAAATGGCATAGCAGTTTGGCAAATCTGCTTAGCCTTGCGAACGACATCTTTCTTGCTAAGGGGACGGCCTGTGATCTTGGTAGGATCGCCGGGGCCGTACATCTCGCTCATCCTATGCACGCGGCGCTTCAGAGGAAGCACCCGGCGCGATATAAAGGTGCGGATGATATCATCCGAGCAGATGTTGGTCTCCTTCTTCAAAGAGGCCAAGAAGCGCACCACCCGGTTGGTTTCAGCGTGATCCGTCCTTGGGTTGTAGCTCCAATTGGCTCTGCTAGGAGGCCCCGCTTGGTATGGAGGAAGATCGATAAGATTGGCGCGGCCGTTGTTCTTCACATAGAAGAAAGTTCCTTGCCGTGCGCGGCAGGACTCGAGGCCGGAAAACTTAAGGAAAGTGCTCCTTGGCGGGAGCCAACGATACAAGATCCGCACTCCACGGGCGGCTTGGGCTTAGGGATCTCCTTGCCCCGGACGGAATTAATCCGCAAACAAAGAAGCGGGCAAACGTCTCACGAGTGGGACGAATGCCGATATAGGCCTCCATGAAGGTGGCATAGCAAGAAAGGTAGAAGATGGCGTTGCCAGGAAGGTGGTGAGGTTGGAGTTCGTAAAAATCTAAAAACTCCCGGAAAAAAGGGGAGGCAGGAAGGCCGAAGCCACGCTCAAAGTGAGCAAGGAAAACAACATGTTCACCGGGTTCGGGGTCCGGTTCGATTTCGTCACCAGGAATCCGGCAAGTGACTCCTTCCGGAATCCTTCGAGACCGGTATAACCAGTCGATCTCAAACTCAGTAACGTTAGAGCCCATCCAGGCTCCGCGAGTGATTGGGGAAGGCTCTGCGCCGGAAGATTGGCTAGAGCTACTAGAGGCTTGGCCAGAGCTACTCGTTTCTTGGCTACCGGAAGCTTGGCTAAAGCTACCGGATTCTAGATGGCCACCGGACTCTTGGCGGCTACCGGATTCCTGCTGGTTGCCGGAATCGGTCTCCATCGGATCTGAAGCCGTGGATTCGCCGGGAGATTGTCTACGGCGCTTAACGGAAAGAGAAGAAGAAGAAGATGCGGAGGAAGATTCCTCGTCAGACATTGGATGGCTAGGCGGAAAAACAGAAATCCCACTCTTGAACCCCGCGTGAAGATCTACGAGTAAGAAGAAAACCAAAGAAAAAGAGGAAATAAGAACACCGTAGACCCAAGATCTGAAAAGCAAGCAGATGGCGAGCAAAGTAAGATTGCTACCAACCTTGAGTGGCGCGGTCGCTGAGGAAGACTTTCGCCGGCGACGGAGAGGATCTGCGGTCGCCAACGACCACCGTCGACGGCGAGGCGGAGAAGCTTGCGAAAAAGTGCGAATGCGGCGGGCGCGGTGAAGGTGCTGCTGAAGATTTCCGCGCAGCGAAGTCCGGCGGAAGCACGGCGTGAGTTCGCCGGGCGCCGGAGCTTGAGCGAGCGACGGCGGACGAAGAGCGGCGGAAGCGCAAAGGCGAGGAGCACTGTGCGCGAAGGATGAGGAATGCGAAGAAGAGGAAGAAGAAGGGGCGGTTGTGCTTATAAAGGAGAGAGAAGATGGGCTGAAAACCGCTGGGCCGCGGCGGTTCGCCTCGCGGCCCGCGACGGTTCGCGCCTTGGGCCGCCACGTGGCGAAGAGGTACACGCGAGAAAAGGGGAGGCCACACGGGAGCGCACACGGGATCCCGAGTGGGTAGTGGGATCCGCAGCGGGGCATTTAATGACCGCGCGGGAGTCGAAGCGAAGTGACAACTGACACTAGCGTGGCAGTTAACAGTGCGCATGTCACTGACAGGCGCGGGGCCCGAAATATTCTCGACTTAGCCGAGGAAAGAGTAAAGGCACATGATACCGGAAAAGAGAGATGCCGGAACATGCCTTGCGAAGAGAAGAAAATGAACAAGGGTAAAGGTGCCGGAACCAAGCTCTAGGCATTAGTGATTAAACCGGTATCTTAAAAAGATGAAAACCTGGCATGGTCTGTAGGATAGAATCCTCCAGACTATACCAGCTTCGGGGACTAATGTTGGGGGATAACCCCGGTATGCCAAAGGCATGCCAAACCGGATGGTTTAAGCCATCGAGATACCGGTTTAACTTTCTTACCGGAACAGAGGTAGGAGTTTGGCTAAGTGAAGCCAAGCCGGCATCCTTAAGGGGTATGCCAGAACTCGGTTAAGAAGATACCGGAGTGAAGGGCTCCGTCGGCGAGGACTGGTCAAAGATTCTCTTCGGGGCAAGAAGACAAGGATGAGCTAAGCAAAGTGGCTTTAATCGAGCCACGGCGCCAAAGAGAGGGATGACGCTCAAAGAAGCCGGAGGACATCGGCAGCCACGATTAAAGAGGACCCCGGCGTCATCTGTGATTAAAGTAGCTTTGTAAAGTAGTTTGTCCAGTCAAAGATGCCATTAGGGTTTCTTGTTCTGTAAGCCACCCTCTCCCCTATATAAGGAGAGGGGGTACTGCCTCTTACAGGCGCGAGGCCACAGGAAGGATTAGGCAATCGAACTTGTAACCATGTTGAGATCAATGAAGCTAGCGATCTAGTACAGAGTTCTTCCTCTTGTCTCTCTTCTTGTATACCGGCCTCTGGTTGTGTTCTTGAGGAAAGCATCCGGAAGTTCTTCCCATCTAATCGCAAACCCTCCCCCGAATCCTCTAGCGTCCATTCGGCCCCAATCTAAGCCATCCTATGGCATCTGCTCGTTCACCACGACGACATTATCGTATAAGATGGGTTGCAGTTGGAAGTATCTCTCCTTTAGTTGGTTATCTATGTATCCCTTGGTGTGAGTTATCGTTATGGAATATTAATGAGAAGTCTTATCATTTACATATTGCACATCTTATTCTAGTCTGCAATCTCTATCATATGATTTACCTTGTTGTTAGTATTGGTATCACTTTGGGAGCATTGAATAAATCTATTTGGTTTTGGCAAACTTAGCATTGGTCAATAGCAACAACACTTTGAGGTTTAAGTAGAAAAGAGAAATACATGTAGTTGTTTCATGTCTTTCTTTCTTGTTAGCTCATAGCTTATTATTCTGAAGTTAAAATTGTTTGTGCTTACAAGGAAGATGCATGATTGTTTCTATCACATGTATATTTGTTTGTTTCCCTCAACTCTTATGCTTGCTAATTAACCTTGCTAGCCAAAGACCTGTACTGAGAGGAAATACTTCTCGTGCATCCAAACCTTAGCCCAAACCTATGTCATTTGTGTCCACCATACCTACCTACTACATGGTATTTTCTGCCATTCCAAGTAAATACTTCATGTGCTACCTTTAAACAATTCAAAATTAGTATCTCTTATTTGTGTTAATGTTTTATAGCTCATGAGGAAGTATGTGGTGTTTTATCTTTCAATCTTGTTGGGCAACTTTCACCAATGGACTAGTGGCTTCATCCGCTTATCCAATAATTTTGCAAAAAGAGCTGGCAATGGGATTCCCAGTCCCAAATTAATTAAACTAAATAGACACTCCTCCATGGTATGTGATTGATGGACGGCACCCGAAGGATTCGGTTAGCCATGGCTTGTGTAAGCAAAGGTTGGGGGAGTGTCATCATCATAATAAAACTAAAATAAAAAGGCACTCCTTCATGGTATGAGATTGTTGGCAGGCACCCGAGGATTCGGTTAGCCATGGTTTGTGAAAGAAAAGGTTGGAAGGAGTGCCACACAAAATGAAAATAATATGGGAGCCGCTCTTTGGAGGTTGTCTGGCAAGGGGGTTAGAGTACCCGCTACCAGTCGTTGACAACAACAAACACCTCTCAAAATGTTACTTTTATTCTCTTTATATGATTGCAAAACTAAAAAAGCTCTAGCACATGATTTAATCCCTGCTTCCCTCTGCGAAGGGCCTGTCTTTTACTTTATGTTGAGTCAGTAAACCTATTTCCCTCCATCTCAAGCAAGCATTTGAGTAGTTGTGATCAAACCATTATATTGTGATTTGCTTCATCATGTCTTTTATTCTTCCTTGTTTAGTACAATTTTTATCTGAATGAATATAGCTTTGCACGTTATCAATGATTATGAAGAGACCATTATGATTGAGTATGCAAGTTGTGCCTTATAAACTTTTAACATGAGAGCTTTGCTCAATGAGATAAATATAATCTGTTAATTATTCTCCGACCAAGAACGAAGTTTGCCATCACCAATTATGATTTCTTATGCACCTTTATTTGTGATTACCTTATACTTGTTTCAAGTTGAGTTATAAGAGGTTGTTTACTATAATGTCTTGTGTGAATGAATATGATGCTTCTTGTCCGTATTTTATTTATCGACTCTTCACTCCATAAACATGTGGTCCTGTCTATCGAGCTCAGTTTCGCTTGGGGACAAGCGAAGTCTAAGCTTGGGGGAGTTGATACGTCCAATTTGCATCACTATTTTATATCATAATTTGCTGTTATTCATTGATATATTTCATATTGGGACACAATACTTATGTTATTTCATCTATTTTGCATGTTTCATCATTATTGGAGGATCAAGCACCGGAGTCGGATTCTCGTCGGAAAAAGCACCGTCGAACGCGATATTTCGGAAGATCAACTCGTGGAAGGAAATTATACCAAAAATCCTATTTTTCAAGATGACGAAGAAAGCCAGAAGGAGGAGCCAGGAGGACCCAGGTGGGCCCACACCCTAGGGCGGCGCGGCCCATGCCCTGGCCGCGCCGCCATGTGGTTTGGGGGGCCCACGACCCCTTTCGCCTCCTTTTCTTCGCGAAATCCTTCGTCCCGAAAACCTAAGCCACAGAGGGTACCTCGCGAAGAGTTACAGCCGCCTCTGCGGGGCGGAGAACACCGAGAGAGAAAGAGCTCTCCGGCGGGCAGGAATCCGCCGGGGAAATTCCCTCCGGAGGGGGAAATCGACGCCATCGTCACCGTCATCGAGCTGGACATCATCTCCATCACCATCATCATCATCTCCACCATCATCACCGCCGTCTCCACCGCTGGACACCGTCACCGCCGTAGCAATTTGGGTTTGATCTTGATTGTTTGATAGGGGAAACTCTCCCGGTATCGATCTCTACTTGTTGTTGATGCTATTGAGTGAAACCATTGAACCAAGTTTATGTTCAGATTGTTATTCATCATCATATCACCTCTGATCATGTTCCATATGATGTCTTATGAGTAGTTCGTTTAGTTCTTGAGGACATGGGTGAAGTCTAAATGTTAGTAGTGAACTATGGTTGAGTAATATTCAATGGTATGATATTTAAGTTGTGGTGTTATTCTTCTAGTGGTGTCATGTGAACGTCGACTACATGACACTTCACCATTTATGGGCCTAGGGGAATGCATCTTGTATTCGTTTGCCAATTGCGGGGTTGCCGGAGTGACAGAAACCTAAACCCCCGCTGGTATATCGATGCAGGAGGGATCGCAGGATCTCAGAGTTTAAGGCTGTGGTTAGATTTATTCTTAATTACTTTCTTGTAGTTGCGGATGCTTGCAAGGGGTATAATCACAAGTATGTATTAGTCCTAGGAAGGGCGGTACATTAGCATAGGTTCACCCACACAACACTTATCATAACAATGAAGATTATTTAGCCGTATGTAGCGAAAGCACTAGACTAAAATCCCGTGTGTCCTCGAGAACGTTTGGTCATTATAAGTAAACAAACCGGCTTGTCCTTTGTGCTAAAAAGGATTGGGCCACTCGCTGCAATTGTTACTCTCGCACTTTACTTACTCGTACTTTATTCAACTGTTACACCAAAACCCCCTGAATACTTGTCTGTGAGCATTTACAGTGAATCCTTCATCGAAACTGCTTGTCAACACCTTCTGCTCCTCGTTGGGATCGACATTCTTACTTATCGAAGAAACTACGATACACCCCCTATACTTGTGGGTCATCACCGATATCTTCAATTACTTGAAAGATCCAGCTCGGGGGGCACCTAAACGGATAAGATACAAGGCCATGAAATATGTCCTCATAGGAGATGACATGTTCTACATGACTCTGGAGGGGTTACTTCTCAAATGCCTGGGACCAGCCGAGTCGAATCGGCTCTTACACGAGGTACATGAAGGCCCCTGTGGAACTCACCAATCGGCTCATAAGATGAAATGGCTGATCAGGCGATCAGGGTTTTACTGGCCCACCATGCTTGAGGACTGCTTTAGGTACTATAAAGGATGTCAAGCGTGTCAGATGTTTGGGAAAATTCAGATGGTACCCGCGTCAGCAATGAACCCCATCGTCAAGCCTTGGCCATTTCGGGGTTGGGGCATGGATATGATCGGCAAAATCCATCCTCCATCGAGCAAAGGCCACGAGTGGATTTTGGCCATTACAGATTATTTCACTAAATGGGTGGAGGCCGTCCCTATGAAGTCAGTGAAATCAGGAGATGTTATCAATTTTGTGAAAGAACATGTCATTCATAGATTCGGGATTCCCCAGACCATCACGACCGATGGAGGTTCGGTCTTCATTTCTAAAGAGTTCAGAAAGTTCTACGACGACATGGGAATCAAGTTGATCCAATCGTCTCCATACTATGCTCAAGCAAATGGGCAAGCTGAAGCGTCCAACCAAAGCCTTATCAAGCTGATTAAGAGGAAAGTTGACGAGCACCCTAGACGTTGGCATGAGGTATTGTCAGAAGCTTTATGGGCTTATCGCATGTCATGTCATGGAGTTATAAAAACCTCGCCATACCATCTGGTCTATGGACAAGAAGCCGTATTGCCTTGGGAAATTACGGCTGGATCGAGACGAGTTACGTTTTAGAATGATCTAACAACTGAAGAATATGCAGCCCTGATGAGTGATAGTATTGAGGATCTAACGGAACTCAGACTTTGGTCGCTGGAGAAGATTAAAGAGAACAAAGCCAAGGTAGCTGGCGCATATAATAAGAAGGTGAGACCAAAGGAGTTCCACGTTGGTGATCTAGTATGGGAAGCTGTATTGCCATTAGGAACTAAGGATAAAGTGTATGGTAAATGGTCTCCTAATTGGCACGGGCCGTACAAAGTCGACCAAGTTTTGAAGGGTAATGCATACATGCTCAAGCAGCTGGACGGTGTCAAATTCCCAGTAGCTATCAATGGTCAACATCTCAAGAAATATTTCCCAAGCATGTGGGATGACGGACAGTGAAATATGGGGGCCGATGCATAAAATCGGCCAGTAAAAAAAATGTAAATGTACATACAAATCACAGCCGATGCACAGACATCGACTTTAGAAAAATATGCAAAAATAGCAAGACACAAGTACAGCCGATGCACAGACATCGACTTCAGACTAAAAAGCCGATGCACAGCCATCGAATCTAGAGGTACAACCTCAACTGAGCAGTTACCAGATTACATGGAGAAGCTCTACTGAAGGAATGCCTCGAGGGCATGAAGCACGTCAGCACGGACATGATCCACCTCGGCGATCTCGGCCTCATCATCTTCGTCCTTGCCTGTCACCAGCTGTCTGTTCAGGGCACGTATCTCGGCCAGATCAGTCTTCAGTTCAGCTTTGAGGCCTTCTGCTTCCTCTTGGGAGCGTGCAATGTGGGCTTCCTTATCATGGATGAGCTGTTTGGTTGCCCGGACCCTCTCTTCAAGGTCCTCCAACTCCTTTCGCAAGGCCTCAAGTTCAGCAGTGCTGACAGAGGTGTCAGTTTTGGCGTCCAAGGCTGACTTTTTCTCATTAAGCCGCTGACATTTGTCTGCAATATCGGCTTTCAACGGAAGCTGGGCGTGGCGTAGGTCGATTCTCTGATGAGCCGACTTCACCCTTGACCTGAAGACAGACAGAGTCACCACTGGCCAGAGCTTCACCTGCAACGGCACTGGGAGATGGAGCTGGACGTCTTCAAGAATGCTCTTCACTTCCTCGGGGTTTTCAACCAATGTCTCAATTGAGGAGGAGAGCAGGGCTTTGAGACGCTGGAGTTTACCATGGGTAGCGCTGGGTCCTGGCTCTTCACTTGCCCTAGAAGTAGCTGGTTCGATGGATTCAGGGTCGAACACTAGCAAGCTTGAGAGGTCGTAACCCTGACAAACAACAAGAACAGCGTCAGTATGTAGCAAAAGAGAAGGGTAGAGCCAAGGGAGAGGAGTGTACCTCTCCTAAGACCAGAGGACAGCCGATGATGAGATGATCGGCTCTTGTGTTTCTGCTATGGGCTGCGCCAAGTTGGCAACCTTGTCAGCTACACTCTTAGAGGTGGTTAGGTCCAAGGTGGCGGATGGCATCAGTACCTCTTCAACTTCCCCACTAGAGGTGTCATCAGTCTGCAAAGGAAGTGGTTAGCCAACGCGAGCAGTGATGGGTCAGCATGGAATATGAGCCGAGGGGAGTATGGAGAGTAATTACATTTGAAGCTTCTTGATTTGATACAGGGGCTTGCGGTTCCTTTCGAGCTCTCTTGATGCATCGGCTCTTTGTGCGTACTTTGGTTGGAGCCTGGGGAGCAACAAGTTCAGTAACTGACCTTTTCTTCGAAGCCGATGGTGGCAAATCTGGCTGGCTCTGCATGGTGATTTTCACAGAGTGGCCCGAACTCGAATTCCCTCGACTAGAGTGGGTTTCCTCGCTGGAGTTGTCTTCAGTGGAGGCCTGTAGAAGAAGATTTAGTAAGCACAAGCATGTCCATAACGTTAAATGAAATCAGCCAAGGCATGGATCAGCTTACGTGCAAACTTTCTTGAGCTGGAGTAGGGGTTTGGCGCTTCAAGGTCTTCCTGGCAGCTACTTTCCTCACTGCTGTTCTCGCCTGGGTTGAGGCTCGGGGGGCAGCTGGCCCAGAAGACACTTTACTCTTAGGAGCCGATTTGGGTGAAATCGGCTGGCTCTGCATCACAACCTTCTTCAGAGGAGGAGAGCTTTTGCAGAAAAGGACCACCGGAGCTGGTGGGAGGAATTTGAAGGGGGAGCCGTCATCATGTGCAGGTTCTGGACCATCTTGTTGCTGCAAAGAGACAGAGCAAGGTTACAAAAAATCATTGTGAGCCGCTGCAAGAAAATTTGTGAGTGGTGGTACCTGTTCTGCAGGGATATCATATTCAGTATCAAGTTGCTTCAGCAACGGTCCCAGAGCTCTTCTGAAGGCATGAGTCTTCCACATAGACCACCAGGCCTCAAAACCGTCAGTTGATGAGGTGAAAGAGAGGTTGTGAGGGATTGGGATGGCCAGAGCATCAAAGAAAGAGTAACACCTCTGGCCAGTAAGGACATTAGGCAACTCAGCTCTGCTCTCTATCAGGTGGTGGAGGAAGAAGTGTGGAGACACCTGCCCAAGACCAAACTGTCGGGCTACTACGACCGGCTGATAAGACTCATAACCAGGTTTGATGATCCTGTTTGAGGTGCTCATGCCAACTGGAAGGAAGCAAGGACGGATCATCATCGAATACAAGTGCCGAGTGCTGGGGTCATCGGCAAAGCTATCTATCCTGAAGGAGACTGGATTTTCAAAATTTCCAGATTCAGTGTAAGGAAAGAACAGAGGGTTGTCCAGGCCTTGGAAGAAAATCCTGAACCACTCTGATGCTTCCCTGGGGATCAGTTTACTGCCTGGAAGGCTATATAGAGCTTGGCCGTAGCTAGTGCATCGGATCTGCTTCCCATTAGCATCTGGGAAGGTGCAAGTGGCCAAAGGTGGAAAATTTGGGATCTGGTTTTGAAAATACAGCTGCGCCCATAACTGAATAAACCACCAAGGACCTCCTGTTTTGACTGTCTTTTGGGAGAACAGGTTGACAAACATCAGTTGGAGATATCGATAGACCTGTCCAAGGAATAGTTTGCCGATGCCAAGTTGGGTACCTCTGGCAAGTTCATAGGCCAAGGAAAGATAGTTCTTGGTTGGAGCAAGTGAAGGGCCACAGAAGATGAAGTGTTCCAACCAGAAATTCAGGAAGGCCGTGTGTTATTTCTCTGTTACAGGGCCTTTGGTTTTCATGTGGCGTCTAAGGTAGGCACCCCAATTTGTACACTCTGTTTTGGAGGAGAGTGTAAAAGGAACCTTTGGCAGCATAAAAGCAGAAGGGCTTGGGGATGCAATGTCTAGACCAGTGATCATGGCCACATCTAGCAGAGTTGGTGTCATGGGGCCGTGGCCAAACATGAAGCAGTTCAGAGCATCAGACCAAAAGTAGCCGATGGTTTTCAGAAGGTTTTCATATTTCTCAAGGGGAGACAGTGATAAGGATAAAGCATCGGCTATTCCTGTGGTTTCCCATGTGGCTTGGTGAGTTTTAGATACTCTACTGTACCATGACACCCAATCTTCTGGAGGATTAGGCCAGGCTCGTAAGCAGTCGGCCCAGGAAGTTAGATCTAAGTTCTGGTTGACAAAGGGAATCCTATTGGCCTCGCAAGAAATCAAATGGGTAGGACTCTCGGTAGAACGAGGGCCAAGACAGAGAGAATTTGGAAGAGAAGGATGCGGCAGCAGAATGTCTGAAACCTAAAATTAATAACGGAATGAGGCATTAATTCAGGTGTTTGCTGTTAATTCTAATACCATGCTCGGATGGCGAGGAGCGGTTGAGGATTACCTTCAGGCCAGAGACCGTAGCGTTGGCGTTGGATGATTCCGCCATTGGATTTACTGCGGAGTTGAATTGGCGCGGTTGAGATCTGAGAGTCGCGTGGCCGTGAATTGGATCTGTTCGAGCGGCGGTTTGGGGATCTGAGTTTACTCCTTCAGACAAGGGTCGCAGGTTACCGTTTGAACAGGCAACTAAGTTTGGCCTTACTAGCGTTTTATGGCGAAGGCCGATGCGCTGCCATTGTCTCTTTGCGCGTTGACTTGCTTTGACAATCGGCAGAAATTGACATCGGAACTTTCTTCATTAATAAAGGGGGTTTTTTTACAGAGAAGAGCCGATTGCTCAGCAAAAGGAAGAACAAAAGAAAGGTCCACTGACCAATCTACTACTACTAGTCCTATACTAGTAGATGCTAATCTATGGGCCATCGCTGCCCTCGTCGTCGCCGTCGTAGCTGCCGTCGGCGCTGCTGCCGGCGAGCTCCTCGTCGCTGCTGCCGTAGCCCTCGGCAGGAGCTTCTTCCTCTTCATCATTGTCGTCGTCGTCGTCCTCCGACCCGGCGCGGAAGCGTTTCGCCGGCGGCTCGTCGGAGGAGGCGTCATCCTCCTCTTCCTCCTCCTCGTCGTAGGAGGTGAAGCTGGCCCAGGAGAAGAGGTCGTCCTCGCTCTCCGCCTCCAATTCCCCATCGACGAGGAACTGGAGGTCCGCCTCCCCGTCGGTCAGGGATAGGTCGTCGTCTGACCCAATGGCGGTCAGGGGTAGGTCGTCGTTCACCCTGACGGTGAAGTCCCACTCCCTCTCGTCCCAATGCTCGGGAGCCTCCTTCTCGTATTGCGCCATTTGGTTGTACTCTGGTATCGGCTCGCTGGAGGAGGAGGACTGGAAAGAGAGACCCGATGAGGCAGAGGAGGAAGAGGAAGACATGGTTGTAGAGGAGAGGGCTTTTCGACTGCTAATGAGGAAGAGGATGAAGAGGCGAACTGCTCGGTGCGGTTAAATAAAGGGGATATAGTGGAAATTTAATGCTGCGGCGGTTTCCGAGGAAGTGGTGCCAAAAAACTGTCAAATCGTGCAGAGAAGTTGAGAAGGCAAGGCATCATAATGACGGATACTGTGACGGTTCTGCTCTGCCACGACATGACCCTACGAAGAAAAACAGGGTGGTTTTGGAATTATCATTGCCAAAACCAGGGGGCATGTGTTATCACCAGATTTTAACCAAGTCCGGAGATGGGCCGTGATTGAGATGGGCTTAGAGAATATGCACGGAAAATATTCATGAATCGGCCTTGTATAAGAGTTTGGGCTAGATTGCCTGTGTATCTGTAAATTATGGTAGGTTATGTGTCGGTTAGAATTAAGAGATAGAGTTTAGCTCGTACACGGTTGGGTTTATTCCCAAGTTAGAAAGTCTACAGACTATAAATATGTATCTAGGGTTATTGAGAAAGGAGGACGATCACGTTCACAACAAACCAATCTAGGCGCATCGCCACCCCTTGTTTCGAGGGTTTCTTCCGGGTAAGCGCCATGCTGCCCAGATCGCATCTTGCGATCTGAGCAGCATCTTGTTTATTCGTTGTTTGTGTTGCTCGTGCTGAAGCCTTTTTGATGGCGAGCAACACCGTTATCATAGATATGTTAGGGCTAGCATTGGTACTTTCTCGACGTATTTGCTTAGTTATGCTACCCCTAGATATCTAGCTGCCCTTGCACCCATCTTAGGTGCAAGGGCAGCATCTTGCTTAATCTTTATTTAGTAGATTCGATCTGTTACGGTTGTTCCTAGTTCTTCAAGGATTAGTTTGATATCCATATGGTTAGGCCTTGCAAACGGGTTGAATGATCCAGTAGTGCGTAAGGTACGGTTTGCTGATCCTAGAAGGGACGTTCCGGGAATCAACTCCATGTTGGTTTTTAGGCCTTTTCTAGGGCTGGTTTTCTGTTATCTTTCGCATCTGCCAGGCTCAACTACGCGTAGGACGTTCCGGTTATGTGGTGAAAACCCTAAATCGTTGTAGATCGTTTTAGCTTAGTATTGATCAAGCAGGACCACCATGTTATGGTAGATCCAATACGAATCATGGGTGGATCGGCTCCTTGAGCCGATTCACAGGATAACCTGAGAGCCGATCGAGGCTCGTATTTAATGTTTACGTGTCCGCCATGCGGAAATTAATCGAAGCAACTCATCACCTTCCCGACCAGGTATAGGTCGGTGGCACGCCCTTGCACCAGCTAGGACGTGTGCCGGAGCATTGCGGGCCGTCGCCCGAGGGACCAGGACCCACCAGCAGTCCTGGGAGCCTCCCGGCTCTCCGTGTTGCCCGTCGCTGCTCGCCAGTGGGTTTTCGCAGGCAACAGTAACCGACATTGCCCTATCATGTATTGACTAATTGGAGGCCCATGAAGACACTTGGAGGTGAGATGGGCCACCTGGGCGGCGCACCAGAGGAATCCTTGACGGGCAAGACAAGGACGCAGCCGAACAAGGAAGGATTAGATTCAAAACTACTGTAAACCTAGTCGTACTCGGTTAGACTTCTTGAGACCTGGCCTCCTATATAAAGGCTAGGAGAGGGGCTGCCGAGGGACACAATCAATCTTAGCAGCCTTAGCCACCAAAAAGTCTAGAGCTAGGTTGCCGCATCACTTAGCCTCTCGACGAGATCTCAGCCGAACTATTCGGCACCCCATTGTAACCCATTATCTTCATAATCAAGAACAGACAGGCAGGACGTAAGGGTTTTACCTCATCGAGGGCCCCAAACCTGGGTAAATCGCTCTCCCCGCTTGTCTGTGAACCGATGTCTCGTGTCAGCTTGCAGGATTCCGTCAACCCTAAGCCCCAATCGGAGGGCATTGCCGAGGAGTACCCTCGACACCACCCGCACAACATATCTCCGAATAGCATCCTGGCCATCAGCAACCATGTGACTCTGTGTGAAGGCCACCTCCGAGTAACCCCAGAACTTTCCCTTTTTCAGTACTTCTTCTCAGTCAAAAAGGAGAAGATTCCTCAAACTTCCGAGTTGGCCACCTGCGGGACAATCACATTCATGCTCCGCCCCGGCCGTGTCTATCCTCCCACCGACCGCCACGAATCCGCGCGATACTGGTCCGGAGGCTTCTTCTATTTGAAGGACGTTTCCGACCCGGTGAGCACGAGAGTGTTGCCAGCCTTCAAGAATGGCCCCGCCAGCGAGACTCCGGCCTGGACACAATGTCCTCATCTCTCCGAGTCACCTCTTCTGACCCGCGCAGTTAGGCGGATTGGCAAACTGTCAGAAGATGGTCTGTCAGGGAAGGACCTAACAATGTCCTGGTTCTCAAAGCGGATCCAACCCCTTCAGCATCGGGACCGCCTGATGTTCCAGTACACGGGGCGCGACGATCCTATGCGCGCCTCCAAGGACAACCTTTCCGCTGACGCCATCGACAAGCGGATCCGACTCCTGATCAAGATTCTGCGTGATCTTCGGATTCACGTGTGCAATATGGATATTCATACCAACGGCTCCGGGACCGCGGTATGTTTCCTTGACTCAACTAGTGATTCCTTTTTCAGTCTTTTCCTAAATTTGTCTAAGTGTTGGCTGGATTAATTAGCTCGAGGCCCTCGAGGAGAACGATCTCAGAACTCTCCTCCGAGTCCCTCACTCGGGTAACACCGACCCAGAGGTCGCGTCCGACGCGGAAGTTCCCAAAGCTCCGCGTCCCTCTAAGAGGAAAAGGGTTGCTTCCTCCAGCCCAGCCGTTAAACGTGCCCGCGAAGTGCCTAGCACCGCGGCTACGCGAAAGGCGGAGGCGGAGAAGAAGCGCCTCAAGCTCATCGACACCAGCAACCGAGCTCAACCCAACATCCACCAGTTTTTTAGATCATCCGAGTAAGCACTTGATTTCCGTATGAAAACTCTTTTGCTACTGTGAATCAACATATGCTAATGTTATTGTTGTTTTATTTTCCAACAAAAGCTCCGCAAGCCAGCCCCCCAAGATCCCCAAGAAGAAAGCGAAGCCATCTCCGGCTTCTGTGCCCGTCACATCGGAAGTGGAGGTTCCACCCAAGGCCTCTTCCACCGCCAAGCCAGATCCCAAGGATGTCATCAACCTTGATGATCTCCCAGAGGATCCAACTGCCGAATCTGGCAAAGGTGATTCCGGCAAGGGCGCGTCCTCGCTCTGCCCCTCCGCCTGATCAGCCTACAGTTACCTCAGCTGAAGCTCTGACTGATGAAGTTAAGAAGTTGCTCCTAAGTCGTGCCACTAGCACGCCCAGACTCACCCTCATCTCTTTCCGATTCTGCAAAAAGTCCCCCTCTCACTGCGCCACGCGGAGATTTCTGCCATGATGGACCAAGTGTGGGGGCCTGCGAACACGGAAGAGCAAGAACTGGACGAACTGGAAAGTGATCTCAAGATTTTCTTCACCAAGCACAAGAACGTGCGCCAGGTAACACTAGCCCCCAATCATTGGGTTGGACATTTTTCCGAGAACATGTGTGAGCCAATGCTTTTAAATGCGCACCTTAGCGGAAATTTAGAATTTTCTCTATCTAAGGATTTAAACTTCGTCGCCCCTGTAATTTTGAATTTCCGGCTAACTACTGCCTGCTTCTCAGAACACGCGGAAACTGCACGAAGATTTGCGTATCCATATGCTGGAGCAAATGACAGAGATTGAAGGGCTGCGCCAGAACGCCGCAAATAGCCAGAAAGCCTTATCACTCCTGGAGACCCGCGTTAAGAATTACGAAGGTACGAGCTCTGAGTTGCTCGCGTGTCTTATCATGAACAATCAGTGTATAATTGTGTGGATTTCTGCCTTACAGATGAAATTGCCAAGCGCCCGTCCATCGACGCCCTCTCCGCCAAGATCCAAGTTTTGGAAGCTGAGAATGAGTCTCTCAAGAACTTCCTAAAAGAGTCCTCCGAGAAGGAAACCACGAAGAAGAAGGAGCTCTTGGAGAAGCATACTCAGGAACTGGCAGATCTTGCTGATAAGCTTAAGAAGAGCCAGCAAAGGGCCCTGATACGTCTCCAACGTATCGATCATTTCTTATGTTCCATGCTTGTTTTATGACAATACCTACATGTTTTGTTCACACTTTATGATGATTTTATGTATTTTCCGGAACTAACCTATTGACGAGATGCCGAAGTGCCAATTCCTGTTTTCTGCTGTTTTTGGTTTCAGAAATCCTAGTAAGGAAATATTCTCGGAATTGGACGAAATCAACGCCCAAGATCTTAAAATCCCACGAAGCTTCCAGAACACCCAAGAGCCGCCAGAGGGGAGCCCTGGGGGCCCCAGACACCAGGCTGGCGCGGCCAGGGGGTGGGCCGCGCCCCCCTGTTGTGTCGTCGCCTCGTCGACCTTCCGACTCCGCCTCTTCGCCTATATAAAGGTCCCTGAACTAAATCTTCGATACGGAAAAAGCCACGGTACGAGAAACCTTCCGTAGCCGCCGCCATCGCGAAGCCAAGATCCGGGGGACATGAGTCTCCGCTCCGGCACGCCGCCGGGACGGGGAAGTGCCCCCGAAGGCTTCTCCATCGACATCGCTGCCATCTCCACCGCCATCTTCATCACCGCTGCTGTCTCCCATGAGGAGGGAGTAGTTCTCCATCGAGGCTAAGGGCTGTACCGGTAGCTATGTGGTTAATCTCTCTCCTATGTACTTCAATACAATGATCTCATGAGCTGCCTTACATGATTGAGATTCATATGAGTTTTGTATCACTATTAATCTATGTGCTACTCTAGTGATGTTATTAAAGTAGTCTATTCCTCCTCCACGGTGTAATGGTGACAGTGTGTGCATCGTGTAGTACTTGGCGTAGGTTATGATTGTAATCTCTTGTAGATTATGAAGTTAATTATTGCTATGATAGTATTGATGTGATCTATGCCTCCTTCATAGTGTGATGGTGACAAGGTGCATGCTATGTTAGTACTTGGTGTAATTGCAATGATCTATCATGCACTCTAAGGTTATTTAAACATGAATATCGAATATTGTGGAGCTTGTTAACTCCGGCATTGAGGGTTCGTGTAATCCTACACAATTAGTGGTGTTCATCATCCAACAAGAGAGTGTAGAGTATAGCATTTATCTATTTTGTTATGTGATCAATGTTGAGAGTGTCCACTAGTGAAAGTATAATCCCTAGGCCTTGTTCCCAAATACTGAAATCGCTGCTTATTTACTGTTCTACTGCATCTGTACTGCCTGCAATATTCCCACCATCAATCACACGCCAATTGTAGCATCAAGCTATTTTCTGGTGCCGTTACTACTGCTCATATATATTCATACCACCTGTATTTCACTATCTCTTCGCCGAACTAGTGCACCTATACATCTGGCAAGTGTATTAGGTGTGTTGGGGACACAAGAGACTTCTTGCTTTGTGGTTGCAGGGTTGCATGAGAGGGATATCTTTGACCTCTTCCTCCCTGAGTTCGATAAACCTTGGGTGATCCACTTAAGGGAAACTTTCTGCTGTTCTACAAACCTCTGCTCTTGGAGGCCCAACACTGTCTACAAGAATAGAAGCACCCGTAGACATCAGGTCCATACCTTGGCGGCGAAGAATAAGAGTCTTGAGGCGGAGCGGAGGCTGTTGACAAGATGATTTTCCGTAAGGACCTTTTTGTTTACCTCCGTCTTCCTTATACTTTGCTTTGTCCGCGGAAGAAACTGACCGTGCTTTTTGCAGTGAGTCTTGGCTTTGAATGGACCAAAGATTCAACCCTCAAAAGGACTGAAGCGTATGATGAAGCGCGGAACTCAATCGATGACCTCTTCGAAGCATGTCGCGGAGTTGCCAAAGCGCTGTCCCTGAAGAGAGCCAAAACCACGGTGATCGACACCATGTCTAAGCTGATGCGGCAGGTGCCGGAATTCATCAAGGATTGGCAGGAGTCTTCCGCCCGCGGAGTTGCTTCCCTTGTGTTGGCGACGTGCAAAGCGCATTTCCCAACCATGAATTTTGCGGATGTTGCGCGCGGAACTCCCAAGGGCACCAACATGAGAGCCGTTCTCGCGGAGACCCAAGGATACGATCGACTGTTTATTGGACGAGTTAACCACTCGTTCTGGTATAACAAGCACGATCTTTC
Organism: Lolium rigidum; assembly: GCF_022539505.1. NCBI lineage: Eukaryota > Viridiplantae > Streptophyta > Magnoliopsida > Poales > Poaceae > Lolium > Lolium rigidum. The sequence goes on along the minus strand of NC_061510.1, from coordinate 58,273,283 downwards.
CGAGGGTTTCTCTGATGCGGAGGATGAGGAAGAAGAAGGTACCGAGGAAGGCGACGAGGAAGGTTCCGGGTCAAGCGCTTCCAAAGAGGGTTCCGGTGACAATTACGGCAATGGCTCTGCGTACGTTGCTTCAGATGAGGATCAGTCCTCCGAGTGAACCCTGTTGAGCAAACAAAACAGATGTATCATTTTGTCCCCGGAGTGGGTTTGTAATAAGACTTAAGTATTTTTAAGTAGCTAGGGACGAAACAGTTGTGCATGTGGGCGGAAACTTATCCTGCGATCCTTTAACTTATGAATGCATGTTTCGTTTGTTAAGAAAGCAAATGCTAGTTTCCAAATATTCCGGCTTGCTCACTTGACCTTCCACGAGCCAGAAAACCTTTAGCCGGAAACGATCGCCTGCGGCGACGAAGCCCAATGAATCCGTCAATAACCGCGGAAACAAGCCCCCAGCCTAGGTGCCGGAAGTCGTTACCAGGAATCCATGAGTTCGCAACGAAATATTTTTCCACCAGAAAACTTAAGCTTACATCCTAAAGGATGATTTTGAAAATCACAACTTTCATACACGCCTATGCGGAAATATCCAGCTCCGCGGTTTTAGTCGGAAAACATACACGATCTAAAAATGAACAAGTAAAGGAGGTAAAAGACTCAAAGAGTGAACCAAATGCTTTATTTCATTGATCATGTATAACTATTACAGAGTATGTAACTCGAAAAAATTTCTAAGTGTGGAAAGGACGTAGTTGTGCAATATTCCAGGGACGATCTGTCTCGTCATAGATGTCACCCGGATCCTCTCGCTTGCGTTTCCGGTACCAATTAGCAGGTCTATCCTTTAGCTCCCGGAAATCAACAAGGTAGTACGATCCGTTATGAAGCACTTTGCTAATGACAAAGGGTCCTTCCCATGGAGATTGCAACTTGTGATCTTTCACCTGGCGTAGGCGGAGGACCAAGTCTCATGCCATGAACGAGCGGTTCCGAACTCGATGGCTATGATAGCGTCTGAGTTTCTGCTAGTAGATGGTGGAACGTTGGTCAGCTTGGTTCCGAGCTTCTTCGATCAGGTCCACAGATAGCTGTCTGGCCTCGTCACCAGTTTCTTCATTGCAGGCAGAGACTCGTGGTGAATCGTGGATGATATCGGAGGGGAGCACGACTTCGGATTCGTATACCAGAAAGAACGGAGTAAATCCAGTTGACCTGTTAGGGGTAGTTCGTATACTCCATAGAACAGAGTCCAACTCATCAGCCCAAGCTTCAGCTGCGCGTCGCAGTGGCTCTTCAAGGCGTGGTTTAATTCCGGATAGTATGAGACCGTTGGGTCTTTAAACCTGGCCATTGGATTGTGGATGAGCTACAGAAGCGAGGTCAAGTCGGATCCCCATGTCATGGCAATAATCCTTCAATTCTCCTTGTGCGAAATTCGTGCCATTATCTGTGATTATGCTGTGTGGGATGCCGTATCTCACAATGAGGTTGCAGACAAATTTTAGTGCCGTAGCACCATCAGCTTTTCTCACTGGCTTTGCTTCGATCCACTTACTGAACTTGTCAACAGCGACCAAGAGGTACTCAAAACCGCCAGGAGATGATTTCTTTAACTTTCCAACCATATCGAGCCCCCAGACCGCAAATGGACAGGTGATAGGGATGGTCTTCAGCTCTTGGGCTGGAGCGTTTGGTTGAGTAGCATAGTACTGACAACCTCGGCAAGTTTTTACCAGCTTATCGGCATCTTCTTTAGCTGTGAGCCAGTAAAATCCAAGCGGAAAAGCTTTTGCAACGAGGGACCTGGGGGTGGCATGATGCCCGCAATCCCCTAGATGGATTTCCCTAAGGATTTCAATGTCGTCTTGATTGGAGACGCATTTAAGAAACACCCCAGTTGCACTTTGTTTGTAGAGCTGTCCATCAATTATGTAGGATCTTGCTTGTCTGATGATCTGTCGTGCGAGGACCTCGTCCTCTGGCAGCTTCTGATCAATGAGGTAGTCCAGGAACGGCTGTGTCCAGGCCGGAATGATAGCCATCACTTCCTTAGCCGGAGATACTGCCAGATCCGGGTTTTCCGGGTTAGCGCCCTTCACTGAGGGTATCCGTAGGTGCTCCAGGAAAATACTAGGCGGAATTGGTTTTCTGCCGGATCCGAGCTTGGATAGCATGTCTGCCGCAGTGTTATCGTCTCTCCTGACGTACTTGACTTCGTATCCGAGGAAACATTTGGCGATCTCGTCAACTTCGTCTCTATAAGCCGCCATGACGGAGTTTCTGGCGTTCCAGGTTCCAGCTACTTGTTGTGCCACCAGGTCGGAATCTCCACAGCAAATAATGTGCTTATCCCAATTTCCTTAGCTATGCGCAGACCGTGTAGTAGAGCCTCGTATTCCGCCATGTTATTTGTAGCTTCGAAGTGAATCTGCAGAACGTACTGCAGTTCTTCTCCGTTAGGGGACTTCAGGGTGACTCCGGCTCGTGAGCCTTGATGCTGTTTGGATCCATCGAAGTGCATAACCCATGTTTCTGGTTCCGGCTCCAAATTTGCATCCGGAGATTTTGTGAAATCTGCGACAAAATCTGCCAAAATCTGGGACTTGATCGCAGTCCTGGCTTTGTAATTGATGTCGAAGGCATATAATTCAATGCCCCATTTTGTTGTGCGTCATGTTGCGTCAGCGTTGTTGAGAATCGTTGAGCGGGGCCTTGCTCACGACTGTTACTGGATGCTCCTGGAAGTAGTGCCTCAGCTTCCTGCTACCTAGGAATAAGCCATAGGCTAGCTTTTGAAAGTGAGGATATCTTTGTTTGGATTCCGTCAGTACCTCGCTAATGTAATAGACTGGCCTTTGGACTCCATACTCGTGACCTTCTTCCTTTCGCTCCACGACGATGACGAGACTGATGACTCTATTGGTAGCTGCCAGGTAAAGGAGCATATGCTCTGACTCTTCTGGAGCTCCTAGGATAGGTGGGGAGGTGAGTATTTCCTTGAACCCTTTGAGTGTTGCAACGGCCGCTTTGTCCCAGACAAAATTGTCTGTTTTCTTCAGCAGCTTGTACAGGGGTAGCGCCTTCTCGCCAAGACGGCTAACAAACCTACTGATTGCTGCAACACAACCAGTTAGTCGTTGCACATCTTTCAGACAAGTTGGTCTTTTTATGCACAAGATTGCCTTGATTTTTTCCGGGTTAACTTCAATGCCCCTATGAGAGACTATGAAGCCAAGGAGTTTTCCGGCTAGGACGCCAAAGACGCACTTCAGTGGATTCAACATCATCTTGTACCGTCAGAGGTTCTGAAAGGTTTCTGTGAGGTCGCTGATCAAGTCGGATCCTTTCCGGGTCATGACCGCTATGTCGTCGACGTAGGCGTGTACGTTCCGGCCAATTTGGTCCTTCAAGCACCGCTGCATCGTACGTTGGTAGGTGGCACCTGCGTTTTTCAAACCAAAAGGCATGGTAACATAGCAGTAAGTGCCAAACGGGGTGATGAACGAGGTCGCCTTTTGATCGGACTTCTTCATCCTGATCTTGTGATACCCGGAATATGCGTCAAGAAAACACAGAAGTTCCGCCCCAGCCGTCGAATCAATGACTTGGTCAATGCGAGGCAAGGGGAACGGATCCTTCGGACAATGCTTATTCAAGCCGGAGTAATCGATGCACATTCTTAGTATTTCAGAATTCTTTTTGGGTACAAGGACGGGGTTTGCGACCCAATCAGTATGGATAACTTCTACTACAAAACCTGCCTCTAGTAACTTTGCTAATTCCATTCCTATGGCGCGGTGCTTCTTATCTCCAGAGCGTCGCATAGCTTGCTTCAGCGGTTTAGCCCCCGGATTTATGTTAAGGTAGTGCTCGGTGAGTTCCCTTGGTACTCCAGACATGTCAGAAGGCTGCCATGCGAAGATGTCCATCTTAGCGCGGAGGAACTCGACGAGCGCGTCTTCCTATTTGGGGTCCATGTTGGCTCCGACCGAGACCTGTTTAGTGGAATCTCCTTGCTTGAAGTCGATTTTCTTGGTCTCTATCGCGGCCTTGAACGAGTTTTTCTGTTCGGAGATCTACTTCTTGGTGGTCTGCATTTCTGTTGGATCCACCGTGGCTCTATAGCCTCGCATCTCCTCTCCAGATATCACAGACTCTGCAAAGGTAGCTTCGCCTATCTCGCACTCCCGAGCTTTCTGGTAGTCTCCGGATACGGTGATCATACCGTTAGGACCCGGAATCTTGAGCTTGTTGTAGATGTAGCATGCTCTTGCGTGAAACTTGTGGTAGGCGGGCCTGCCGAAGATGACGTGGTAGGAGCTCTTGAAGGGCACGACTTCAAACATGATCATCTCTTCGCGGAAATTATGGATATCGCCGAAGGCCACGGGAAGCCTGATGCTGCCAAGGGAATTCGCCTTTTTACCTGGAACTACACCATGAAATTCAGTGGTGCTGTGCTTAAGCTGCTCCTTGGTAAGGTTCATCCGCTCCTGAGTCTCCAGGTACATGATGGTCAAGCTAGCTCCGCCGTCCATGAGGCACTTGGAGAAGTCATATCCGTCGATGCGGGGACTCACTACCAAGGCGTAGCACGCTTTCGGAATGATAGCAGGGTGATCCTGCCTATCAAACGTACACGGAGTTTCCGACCACCTGACATACCGCGGCACAACCGGAACTGTGGCGTTCAGGATCCGGATAGCTGATTTGCTAGCGCGGACTGTTGGGGTTCCGAGAAAGGTGTGGTATGCACTGATGACCCACAAGTATAGGGGATCGCAACAGTCTTCGTGGGAAGAAAAACCCAATTTATTGATTCGACACAAGGGGAGACAAAGAATACTTGAAAGCCTTAACAGCGGAGTTGTCAATTCAGCTGCACCTGGAAACAGACTTGCTCGCAAGAGTTTATCAGTAGTAACAGTTTTATAGCAGTAGCGTAGTGAAATATCAACAAGCAGTGTAACAAAGACAGCAATAGTGATTATAGTAAACAACAGGATTAAAATACTGTAGGCACAGGGATGGATGACGGGCGTTGCATGGATGAGAGAAACTCATGTAACAATCAAAGCAGGGCATTTGCAGATAGTAATAAAACGGTATCCAAGTACTAAGCAATCCATAGGCATGTGTTCCACATATAGTCGTACGTGCTCGCAATGAGAAACTTGCACAACATCTTTTGTCCTACCAGCCGGTGGCAGCCGGGCCTCTAGGGAATCTACTGGATATTAAGGTACTCCTTTTAATAAAGTACCGGAGCAAAGCATTAACACTCCGTGAACACATGTGATCCTCACATCACCGCCTTCCCCTCCGGTTATCCCAATTTCTGTCACTTTGGGGCCTCGGGTTCCGGACAGCGACATGTGTATACAACTTGCAGGTAAGATCATAAAACAATGCATATCATCATGAAACAATAACATGTTCAGATCTGAGATCATGGCACTCGGGCCCTAGTGACAAGCATTAAGCACAAAAAGTTGCAACAATATCATAAAAGTACCGATTACGGACACTAGGCACTATGCCCTAACAATCTTATGCTATTACATGACCAATCTCATCCAATCCCTACCATCCCCTTCAGCCTACAGCGGGGGAATTACTCACACATGGATGGGGGAAACATTGCTGGTCGATGGAGAGGCGTCGGTGGTGATGATGGCGATGATCTCCTCCAATTCCCCGTCCCGGCGGAGTGCCAAAACGGAGTTTCTGGTCCCGAGACGGAGTTTCGCGATGTGGCGGCGTTCTGGAGGGTTTCTGGCGACTTCGACTTCTCGTCTCGTGTTTTTAGGTCGAAACCCCTTAAGTAGTCCAGAGGAGGGCGTCGGAGGCCAGCCGAGGAGGCCACACAGTAGGGCGGCGCGCCCCCTCGTGGACCGCGCCAGCCTAGTGTGTGGGGGCCTCGGGCCTCCACCTGGCTTGCCCTTCTGGCTCCGTAATTCTTCTGGAAAAATAAGACCTTCGACATAAATTCTGGGGATTTTCCTGAAAGTTGAATTTCTGCACAAAAACGAGACACCAGAGCAATTCTGCTGAAAACAGCGTTAGTCCGTGTTAGTTGTATCCAAAATACACAAATTAGAGGCAAAACAATAGCAAAAGTGTTCAGGAAAGTAGATACGTTTTGGACGTATCAACTCCCCCAAGCTTAGCTTATTGCTTGTCCTCAAGCAATTCAGTTAACAACTGAGTGCGATAAAAGAACTTTCACGAACACATTTGTTCATATGATGTAAATATTCTCATGATATGGGCTAGTACTTAGGCAATTCATAATAAGATACATGCAAATAAGATCATCCAATAGCTATTTCAATCATGGAAAGGTACCAACAAATTAATAATAAGCATCATGAACCATGTCTATCAGCAGGATTGCAATGTTCATAAAAGGGTATGATAAAGTGGTATCTCGCTTGCCCGTATTTGAATCAGCAAAACATAAATGCTCAGGCACCTCTGAAGTTCATGGAAAGACTAGAAATAGAGATAATCAAAGATAAAAGCATCAAGGTTATACCACAGTCAATCATATTTTGGGACAAGCATATTATACTAAGAATGACAGTTGTGCTCTCAAGAAAGTGCTCAAAGAAAGGATGGTGACACAACATAAAAGTAAAAGATTGACCCTTCGCAGAGGGAAGCAGGGATTAACATGCGCCAGAGCTTTTCATTTTTAAAACAGGAGTCAAATTATTTTGAGAGGTGTTTGTTGTTGTCAACGAATGGTAATGGGTACACCAACTACCTCGCCAACCAGACTTTCAAGAGCGGCTCCCATGAAGGACGTTATTTCTACCAAGCAAGGTAGATCATCCCTCTTCTCTTTTGTTTACACATGTACTTTAGTTTTTATTATGAGTGACACTCCCCCAACCTTTGCTTACACAAGCCATGGCTAACCGAATCCTCGGGTGCCTTCCATCAATCTCATACCATGGAGGAGTGTCTATTTGCAAAATTAAGTTGCTTACTGATGAATCAGAGCAAAACATGTGAAGAGAATTATTAATGAAGTTATTAATTGGGGCTGGGCACCCCGTTGCCAGCTCTTATTATGAAAGTCCGTCAAAAGTAAATGACAAGGTTGAAAGATAAACACCACATACTTCCTCATGAGCTATAAAACATTAACACAAATTGAGAAGCATTTTGAATGTTTAAAGGTAGCGCATGAGAATTTACTTGGAATGGTTTGAAATGCCATGCATAGGTATTTATGGTGGACACTTTGGAATAACTTGGTTTTTAGGAGTTTGGAAGCACGAGCAGCGTTCCCGCTCAGTACAAGTGAAGGCTAGCAATAGACTGGGGAGCGACAAATCAAGAGAGCAGTCACTGTCATAATCATGCTTGCGGCAAAATAAATTAACGGAGGCATAAAAGTGATACAAGAACTCTGAGGCAAAGTAAATCATTGAGGCTTAATTGACTTTTGTTCAGTCATATGCATGCGCGAGCATGTGCCAAGTCGATTCAAATGAATTATTCAGAGGAGGATACCACAATGTCATACCTATTCATGAATAAAACAATGCAAGCAAACATCCATAACATGCTACTCATATTAATAAATTGGAGCTAAACATGAGAGATCATGAACTACTAGACTTTCTTAAATGACATATACCTCACATGAACCAACTAAGCATGCTCACATGGATGAGTATATGTACAAAAATGAAAACAAATAGAGTTCATACCAGCCTCTCACCACAGTCGAATTGTCGTAGATCGTCATTATTGCCTTTCACTTGTGTAGCTTGAATAATATGGAATGAAAACCACGCTCCAGACACCAAAGACCATTGAACTCCAAAATGAACTTTACAAAACCAAAGAAGAACAGAAAATATTTTTGGTGTTTTCGAATTGTAAACAAGAACAAAAGGAAACAAGCAAACAAAGCAAAATCTTTTTGGATTTTCTTATAGCAAACCAACGATAGCAAATAAAGCAAAATAAATGCAAGAAACCAAAATAAGAAAATGGTGAAGAGAAACAACAGAAATATTTTTGGTCTTTTTTGTGTTTTAGGAAAGAAACAAAGCAAAAACAAGAAAATGAAAACTAGAAAAGTCACATAAACACAAAGCAGCAGGAATTCATCAAACTTGACAGCAGTACAGTAATCGATTTTTAAGAAATTCTTACGCTGCTCAGCTCGAAAAGTGTTCAGCTAATGAAAGTTAGATAACAACCTGGGGAACATGGAAAAAAATTGGCTTCGCAAAATAATGTTCTGGCTGTTTTTGAGAATTTTTTTGGTATCAGTCCAGAATCTGTTTTCAGGCAGCACCTCCCCAAATATCATCTCCCTCTTATTAGAAAACCACTCAAAGAGGCTAAACAAGTATATACAAGTATCCAGCAACCATAATATGCAAAGAATGAGTGATGCCGGTATACCTCCCCCCAAGCTTAGGCTTTTGGCCTAAGTGGAGATCAACCCCAGCGAGGGTCGCTGTTCCACTCCGGTGGATCATACATGGCGTAGTCATAATAAGGTCCCGGTGCAGAAGAAAAGGGTGAAGGCTCCACATGCCCAAAATGTTGATGCGAAGAGCTTGCTGCATCGGATGACGAGTCGAGGTGTTCCTCGGCCTCCTCCGTGTTGTCTCTTGCATGATGGCCTCCTCCCTCTATGTATGCATTCAGTGCACCTTCCGTGACTGACCAATCCTCCCTGGAATCAAGGTTAAATAGAACAGGTGCAGGCAATCCTAATAGTTTTTCAGTTTTCTTAGTTGTTCTCCAAGTTTTCTTGTAAAATGTTATCTTGTAAGACAGGTTACCCAAATTAGATGAATCAGAAACAAATTCATGTTTAATCATGGATACTATGTCAAGTTTCTCTATGGGAAGCTGAATATCAAGATGGTGAGGTTCTACACCATGCATAGCTAATAAACGAGAGGCGATGAGACCTCCACAAATTCCGCCCTTCTCACGGTTAGTAGCAAGTCTATAGGCTATCAAAGCACCCAAATTATAGGTCTTATTACCTTGCAATGCAGCAGCTAGAAAAGCTAAATCCTGGACAGATAATTTACTTGCATTCTTTCTAGCAAGAACGCACTTAGTAATGAAATAAGCAAAGTAGCGAATAGCTGGGAGTTGAATGCTACTGATTTTACCACCATCCTCTGAGAAGCTTCTTCCATGACAAATCATCTCGAAGAGGTTCAAGAGCTCTTGCGGCGATCCCCTTATCTTCTCGCATGATCCCCATTGCGGCACTCTAATTGCTGCACAAAAATCATCGAATGGCAAGTTGACAGTTTTATTATAAATTTTGTACCAAACCATGGGGTTAGATTGCGACCAATTGAATTCAAAATCCTGCACAACAGACATAGTCAATTTTGCATATTGGCATGGTTCTCCAACAACAAAATCATCCAACCCTACACGAGAAATTAGATTCTGAACATCTCGCAAGATTCCTGCACTTCTCATGAAATCTGTGCATGGGTAGTAAGAGGGGTATACTCCCTCTTCGTGGTTAACTCTCATGACTTGTTGCACCTCCAATTCTTGTTGGTTTAGTTGATGCCTATTCCACTCCATTTTCTGAAATTTTCAACAATCAATATAAAATTTGATTTGGTGACATATAATTGAGGGAAACTACTATAGGAACTTGCTAGGGTACTAATCATGCATCAAAACTAGTTTCTACAACTTAGAACAAGCATGCAAGCTCACTAAACATGTTACCTACAGCAGCAAAATATTCAAGATATACTCAACCAAATAAAATTCTACTTGGATAATCGGAGGAGTCACATACCGGAGAGCAAATGTGCCAAATTTCAGACAGAAATCTAGGCTGAGCAAAGAGATCGAGAAATCTTGAGCTCTTGAGCAGAAACGCGAGTGAGAGAAAGCTGGTGCGAGTTTTTTTTGGGAGAGAGAAGAGAGTGAGAGGAAAAGATGAAGTAGTGGGGCAAGGAGGGGCCCACACGCCAGGGTGGCGTGCCCCCCCTGCTGGCCGCGCCGGCCTATGGGGTGCCACCCTGGGGTGCCCCACTGGTCATCCCCAGGTGCTCCCAGGTGCGTCTTCGAAAAATAGGACCAACGGTATAGTTTTTGTGAATTTTTGAAAACTTTGAAAAATGCACATTTCTGGGTATTAAATTTATTATTACTAGGCAGAAAAAGATTTTGAAAACTATAATTGACTAAAGAACTTTACAAAACAAAAGTGCTACAACAAGTAGAACAAGTGGAGTAGGAAAGAAATGTTGTTTACCTCCTCTATGCATACAAAAAGTATTTGTTAACAAGGTTGATCAAGTCTTGCCACCAAATAAATTTTACATAGCATAAGAAGAAATAAACCTCAAATCAATCATGTTACCTTGAATTGTATTGATATGGATCCAATCATAAGATTTTGATATCCTTCTTTAGGCTCATATATAGGACAATCAATAGTTCCCACTTTGATAGTTCTCACATTAGAAATGGTATTAACTCCACATACTTTATCAATCCTCTTGGGAAAATAAACGGTATGCTCCTTGTCATCGACATTGAAAGTAACTTTTCCTTTATTGCAATCAATAACAGCCCCTGCGGTGTTAACAAAAGGTCTCCCAAAAATAATAGACATATTATCATCTTCGAGCATTTCCAACACAACAAAATCAGTTAATATCAAGCACTTATTAGTAACTTGAACAGGAACATCCTCACATATACCAACAGGAATAGCAGTAGATTTATCAGCCATTTGCAAAGATATATCAGTAGGTATCAACTTATCTAAATAAAGTCTCTTATAAAGAGAAAAAGGCATAACACTAACACCGGCTCCCAAATCACATAGAGCAGTTCTAACATAGTTATTCTTAATCGAACAAGGAATAGTCGGTATACCTGGGTCACCCAACTTCTTTGGAACTTTGCCATTGAAAGAGTAATTAGCAAGCATAGTGGAAATCTCCTCATTAGGAATTTTCCTTTTGTTAGAGACAATATCTTTCATATACTTTGAATAAGGAGGCAATTTAATTGCATCAGTCAAAGGGATTTGCAAGAATAAAGGTTTCATCCAATCGCAAAATTTATTATAATGTTCTTCTTCCTTTGATTTTAGTTTCTTAGCAAGAAAAGGCATTTGCTTATGCACCCAAGGTTCCCTTTCATTACCATGTTTCTTAGCAATAAAATCTTCTTTAGTATACTTTTTATTTTTAGCACGCTTTTCAGGTTCATCTTCAACTTCTTGTTTATCAGAAGCATCATCCTTATCATTATCTTTATCATGTTCATTACCACTTTCAGTTTCAGCATCAGAAATAGAAATACTATTAGGATCATTAACAGGTTCAGAGGATTCTACAACATTTTTATGTTTCTTCTTCTTTTTCTTAGAAGGAGCACTAGGTTCAGTTCGTTGAGAATCTTGTTCAACTCTTTTGGGATGCCCTTCAGGATATAGAGGATCCTGGGTAGAGACACCGCCTCTAGTTGTTACTTCATAAGCATGTTTCTCTTTAGAATTATTTTTTAACAAGTCATTTTGCACTTTAGTGAGTTGATCAATTTGAGTTTGAACCATTTGAAAATGTTTAACAAGCATCTTAACATCATTGGAGGTTCTCTCCACAATATCATGCAAATTACTAATAGCTTGAGAATTTTCCATTAGATGATTCTCTACTCTCATATTAAAATTTTCTTGCTTAACAATATATTATCAAACTCATCTAAGCATTGAGAAGGAGGTTTTGAATACGGAATATCTTCCCTAGTAAAGCGTTGAACAGAGTTTACCTCAATCATGGATGAAGGGGGAATTATCTTGCATAAATCTTCTATGGGGGGTAAATTCTTCACATCTTCGTATTTAATACCTTTCTCCTTAAGAGATTTCTTGGCTTCCCTCATATCTTCATCATTTAATTTAATTAAACCCCTCTTCTTCAATATTGGCGTCGGAGTTGGTTCGTGTGTAGTCCAATCATCATGATTCGGCCTATTTTAGCCAATAATTCTTCGACTTCGTCCGGAGTTCTTTTCCGAAAACACAACCAAGCACAACTATCCAAATATGCTCTAGACTCAACGGTTAGTCCACTATAGAATATATCAAGTAAATCATGCTTTTCCAAATCATGTCCAGGTCGAGCTCTGATAAGAGAGCAAAATCTTGCCCAAGCTTCTGGCAATTTCTCTCCATCTTCCTGGTCGAAGCTGTAAATTTTTTGTAAAGCAGCATGTTGAGCACTAGCAGGAAAGTATTTCCGAAAGAAAACATCAAGCAAATCACCTGGACTATTAATAGAACCAGGAGGCAAACTGTTATACCAAGTTTTAGCATCATCCTTTAATGAGAAAGGAAAAATTTTAGCTACAAAATATGTGCGCAACTTGACATCATCAGAAAACAAGCTACTCATAGAAGAAAGTTCATTTATATGTTCTACATCACTTTCTTTTTCAGTACCACAAAAGGGTGTTTTCTCAATAATAGCTATATGAGATAGATCAAGAGAAAAATCATAATCTTTATCCTTAATGTTTATAGGAGATGTGGCAAATTTAGGATCAGGAGATAGCTTATATCTAACAGTATGTTGTGCGAGAAACTTTTTAATTTTTCTTGCATCAGTAATAGCATTGCATTTATCAATAAAATCATCATTAAGCTCCACATAATCCTCATCAGGATCATCACTAGAATAATCAACAGACTCAGGTGAATTAACAGGTGTAGCAAGCATTTTCATTAGGAGTTTCAGCATTTTCAATTTGTCTAGACCTAGCAATTGTAGCATCTAGAAAAGATCCCAATGAACCACTATCATCAAGCACAGCAGAAACATCATCAATATTATGAGAATTTTCAGATTCAGTAGAAGTACCAGCAAGTGAAGCTTGCGGTGGTGAAACAAGTTGACTTGTCACAGATGGTGAATCAAGAGCAGCAGAGATACTCAGAGTTGTACCTTTTATTGTAGTGGATGGTAATATGGCGACTTTAGGATCGCGAGATTTACCCATGATGGAGAATTTGCAGCGAACAATATCAATCCAAGTGAACTTCCAAATAAATCTATGCTCCCCGGCAACGGCGCCGTGAAAATAGTCTTGATGACCCACAAGTATAGGGGATCGCAACGAGTCTTCGCGGGAAGTAAAACCCAATTTATTGATTCGACACAAGGGGAGACAAAGAATACTTGAAAGCCTTAACATCGGAGTTGTCAATTCAGCTGCACTGGAAACAGACTTGCTCGCAAGAGTTTATCAGTAGTAACAGTTTTATAGCAGTAGCAGTAGTGAAATATCAACAGCAGTGTAACAAAGACAGCAGTAGTGATTATAGTAAACAACAGGATTAAAATACTGTAGGCACAGGGATGGATGACGGGCGTTGCATGGATGAGAGAAACTCATGTAACAATCAAAGCAGGGCATTTGCAGATAGTAATAAAATGGTATCCAAGTACTAAGCAATCCATAGGCATGTGTTCCGCATATAGTCGTACGTGCTCGCAATGAGAAACTTGCACAACATCTTTTGTCCTACCAGCCGGTGGCAGCCGGGCCTCTAGGGAATCTACTGGATATTAAGGTACTCCTTTTAATAAAGTACCGGAGCAAAGCATTAACACTCCGTGAACACATGTGATCCTCACATCACCGCCTTCCCCTCCGGTTGTCCCAATTTTTGTCACTTTGGGGCCTCGGGTGCCGGACAGCGACATGTGTATACAACTTGCAGGTAAGATCATAAAACAATGCATATCATCATGAAACAATAACATGTTCAGATCTGAGATCATGGCACTCGGGCCCTAGTAACAAGCATTAAGCACAACAAGTTGCAACAATATCATCAAAGTACCGATTACGGACACTAGGCACTATGCCCTAACAATCTTATGCTATTACATGACCAATCTCATCCAATCCCTACCATCCCCTTCAGCCTACAGCGGGGGAATTACTCACACATGGATGGGGGAAACATTGCCGGTCGATGGAGAGGCGTCGGTGGTGATGATGGCGATGATCTCCTCCAATTCCCCATCCCGGCGGAGTGCCAGAACGGAGTTTCTGGTCCCGAGACGGAGTTTCGCGATGTGGCGGCGTTCTGGAGGGTTTCTGGCGACTTCGACTTCTCGTCTCGTGTTTTTAGGTCGAAACCCCTTAAGTAGTCCAGAGGAGGGCGTCGGAGGCCAGCCGAGGAGGCCACACAGTAGGGCGGCGTGCCCCCTCCTGGGCCGCGCCGGCCTAGTGTGTGGGGGCCTCAGGCCTCCACCTGGCTTGCCCTTCTGGCTCCGTAATTCTTCTGGAAAAATAAGACCTTCGACATAAATTCCGGGGATTTTCCTGAAAGTTAGATTTCTGTACAAAAATGAGACACCAGAGCAATTCTGCTGAAAACAGCGTTAGTCCGTGTTAGTTGTATCCAAAATACACAAATTAGAGGCAAAACAATAGCAAAAGTGTTTGGGAAAGTAGATACGTTTTGGACGTATCATGCACCTACACTCTTTTTGTTGAAGGGGTTGATTTTAGCTGCGGATCCTTCTTTGGGATCGGGCGAAGCGTCATCCTCATCCATCGCCTCAGAACTGTCTTCCTCCTTGTCCTTGTTCTTGCCCTTGCCTCCTTTGCCGCGTGGGCGGTGCTTCCGGGCTCGCTTGTATCCTGCTTCCGGGTCAGCTTTGAGATCATTGACCCACTTGCAGTTGCGGTTAGTGTGAGTGGACTTCCCCGTAACCGGATCCAAATGGGCCAGGCAGCGCATGTCTCTGTACTCCTCGTAAGTTTGGGCAGCGCGGGATCCGGCCGCGGTGACCTCGTCACCACGTTGCTGGCCCCTGCCGGCTCCGCCTCTTCCGCCTCCTTGACCTCCGCGTTGGAAAGCCATGGCGACCATGTCGGATCAGCCACTTTTTTGGTCATCGGGGGGATTCTTCCGCTTGCTACCGCTGCTGTTACCGTTATCACGGTTCTTCTTTTGCTGATGCAGGGGTATTGCTGTAGCTGCGAGATCTCCGCCCGCGTAATCATCGGCGGCAGTATGATCGCTGGCAATGGAGATCATGTCATCCAAAGTCAGTTTGTTTGCGTTAGCCAAGCAAGTGAGCTTGTGCAGCAGCAATCCTCCCCTCTGTAATCCACCTATAAAGGCGTGCATAGTTGTAGTGTGATCAACATTCTCACACTCGTTCCTGGTTGCTAGCCATCGAGTGAGGAAGTTCCTTGATGTTTCACCCTTCTTCTGGATACATGCATGTAGATCGCTTGTTGTGGCAGGTCTTTTGAAGGTGCCCCTGAAGTGTTTTTTGAAGGCGTTCTCCAGGTCAAACCAGCAAAAGATAGAGTTCTTCTCGAGGTCACTGAGCCAGATCCGGGCTGGGCCTACAAGGTACAGCTGGAGCATGCTACAGGCAATGTTAGGGGTCCCTCCGGCAAAGGTTACTGCATTGTAGTAATCCTCAATCCAGGTATCCGGCTGACATAGGCATCCCAAATGGGCCTGCCGAAGATAGTACCCGGGGTTTACTGAAGGCCCACTACCCGAAGAATAAGAAGATTCGGAAGCCCAAGATATTATTAAGGAAAGCTAGAGTTGTAATAGAAAGTCTTATTTTGTAATCTTGCGGGATGAGTTAGAAACCTTCCCGGACTCGTAACTTGTACGGCACGAATCCCTCGGCTCCGCCTCCTATATAAGGGGGAGTCGAGGGACGCAGAAATCATCGAATCATTGTTGACAAACCCTAGTTTCATAATCGTCGAGTACTTTTCGGCTGAAACCTTCGAGATCTACTTGCCCTCTACTTCCAACTAAACCCTAGTCTACAATCCGTAGGCATTGACAAGTTGATACCTTGTCAATTGGCGCCGTCTGTGGGAACTAGAGGCGTCAAGGATCTGGTCTCGATGGCACGTTCAAGATCATCGACTTCATCAACCGCAAAACCATCGACTTCATCAATCGCAAGCAACGTAATGGATCGAGGTAAATAGATCGCTACTGGTTCTGTTGATTTTGTTCCTCACCCACCCTCCCGTTTGGATGCATATGCGTATCTAGCGGAGCCTATGGAGATGACGTTCGGAAGGTTTCACTTTCGCGTCGAGAAAGAAGGATCGTATCGTGTCGAAATTCCGATTTCGTCGGGATCGTCGGCGGTCGATTCCGATTTTTCAAGCTATACATCGTCAACCGAATCAGGAGAAGAAGAAACTTCGTCGTCACGCTACATCAGCACCAGGGCAAGAGAGAAACTCGCCAAGATCTTCAGCGACATGTCGTTTGAGTCATCTGCGGACTCATATATAAGCGATGGCTCAAGCAGTGTCGACAGTTACGACTTCATCGACAAATCTACTATAGTGGGCAAGGTCCTCACCAATCTTAACGATGGTGTCACCAAACCCAACATAGATCTGAATAGAAAATATCATCAGATTTATGTCATTGGAGAGCCAAGCCATGACCAAGAGGAAACATCTGAGGCTTTCGACGATCTGGGAAATCCATACGTCGATCCCTCCGATCTGTGACGAGGCCTGGGCAATAAATACGTCGGGCCACAGCCATGACACAGAGTTCGACTCCCGCAAGCAGCATGGGATAGAGCCGCGAGAGCTATCGACGGCTCAGAACCAATGGCCACCACAGCCACGCCAGAGGAATTACAAGCATATCAATATAGGCTCGCACGAGCTGCAAGGGAATTGGAAAAACAGACAGCTGAGTTAAACAGAAGAAAGGAGGTGATACGTCCAATTTGCATCACTATTTTATATCATAATTTGCTGTTATTCATTGATATATTTCATATTGGGACACAATACTTATGTTATTTCATCTATTTTGCATGTTTCATCATTATTGGAGGATCAAGAACCGGAGCCGGGATCTCGCTGGAAAAAGCACCGTCGGAACGCAATATTTCGGAAGATCAACTTGTGGAAGGAAATTATACCAAAAATCCTATTTTTCAAGATGACGAAGGAAGCCGAAGGAGGAGCCAGTCTGGACCCAGGGGTGGGCCCACACCATAGGGCGGCGCGGCCCATGGCCCGGCCGCGCCACCATGTGGTGTGGGGGCCCCACAGCCCCTTTCGCCTCCTTTTCTTCGCGAAATCCTTCGTCCCGAAAACCTAAGCCACGAGAGGGTACCTCGCGAAGAGTTACAGCCGCCTCCGCGGGGCGGAGAACACCGAGAGAGAAAGAGCTCTCCGGCGGGCAGGAATCCGCCGGGAAATTCCCCTCGGGAGGGGAAATCGACGCCATCGTCACCATCATCAAGCTGGACATCATCTCCATCACCATCATCATCATCTCCACCATCATCACCGCCGTCTCCACCGCTGGACACCGTCACCACCGTAGCAATTTGGGTTTGATCTTGATTGTTTGATAGGGGAAACTCTCCCGTTATCGATCTCTACTTGTTGTTGATGCTATTGAGTGAAACCATTGAACCAAGTTTATGTTCAGATTGTTATTCATCATCATATCACCTCTGATCATGTTCCATATGATGTCTCGTGAGTAGTTCGTTTAGTTCTTGAGGACATGGGTGAAGTCTAAATGTTAGTAGTGAACTATGGTTGAGTAATATTCAATGGTATGATATTTAAGTTGTGGTGTTATTCTTCTAGTGGTGTCATGTGAACGTCGACTACATGACACTTCACCATTTATGGGCCTAGGGGAATGCATCTTGTATTCGTTTGCCAATTGCGGGGTTGCCGGAGTGACAGAAACCTAAACCCCCGTTGGTATATCGATGCAGGAGGGATCGCGAGGATCTCGCAGTTTAAGGTTGTGGTTAGATTTATCTTAATTACTTTCTTGTAGTTGCGGATGCTTGCAAGGGGTATAATCACAAGTATGTATTAGTCCTAGGAAGGGCGGTACATTAGCATAGGTTCACCCACACAACACTTATCATAACAATGAAGATTATTTAGCCGTATGTAGCGAAAGCACTAGACTAAAATCCCATGTGTCCTCGAGAACGTTTGGTCATTATAAGTAAACAAACCGGCTTGTCCTTTGTGCTAAAAAGGATTGGGCCACTCGCTGCAATTGTTACTCTCGCACTTTACTTACTCGTACTTTATTCAACTCGTTACATCAAAACCCCCTGAATACTTGTCTGTGAGCATTTACAGTGAATCCTTCATCGAAACCGCTTGTCAACACCTTCTGCTCCTCGTTGGGATCGACATTCTTACTTATCGAAAATACTACGATACACCCCCTATACTTGTGGGTCATCAAGACTATTTTCTGGCGCCGTTGCCGGGGAGTGAAGCGCTATTGGTAAGTGGAATTGGTAAGGAAAACCTTTACTCGTTTGTGCTGATTTTATTTCTGCTCGCTTGCTATAAGTCATTATGGAGAGATCTTCTCTTCAATTTTTATTTGGGAAATCTACTACTACTGCAACGGTAGTGGATGAGGCGCCAGGTGAGGAAGTGATACCATATAAAATACCTATGAAAATTATTGAACGCGTTATGGATAACCGCTACGAAGGGGATGGAACTGTCCACCCTGGAGATCATTTATTGTTCTTACATGAATTATGCGGTTTATTCAAGTGTGCAGGTATTGCTATGGATGAAGTGAGGAAGAAACTATTCTCTTTATCGCTGTCTGGTAAAGCGGCACATTGGTATAAATTACTGGATAATGGGGATTCTCTTGAATGGAACGATATTGTGCCCCGGTTTTATTCTAAGTTCTATCCTCCAAGTGAAATTCACAAGGATCGGAATCGCATATATAATTTTTGGCCTCATGATGGAGAGAGTATTGCCCAAGCTTGGGGGAGATTGAAGTCTTTAATGCTCAAATGCCCCATTCATGAGCTTCCTGGTAATGTTATTATTGATAATTTCTATGCAAGACTTTCTTTTCAAGACAAGACCTTGCTCGGATACTTCTTGTTCCGGATCATTTACACGCAACAAAGAAGAGTTTAAAAGGGACCTTCTTGATCGGATCCAAGAAAATACCGAAGGTTGGGAGAACGACAAGGATAGAGAATCATGTATAATTTATGATTATAAATGCATTGAAGCTTTTATGGATACTCGATAAATTTCGTAATATGAGTGCTACATATGGTCTTGATTCTCAAGTTGCTTTGCAAATCTTTTTAAAGCTTTTGCCTCTCATTATGAATTGCCAAAGAAGAATTTTGATAAGTATCATGAACCGTATAAAGATAAAATTGATTCATCTATTAATAAATGCGTTGTAGTTGAAGCTCGCCGATCATGTTATTCCCGAAGCTTATATTGAAAAAACACCTTTCCCTGCTAAAATGAAGGAGTACTCTGTTATAAATAGTGCGGTTCATAAAAGTGAAAAGAAACCCGTAGAACCTGAAGAACAAATAAAAGTTGAACCTGCTGTTGCAATAGTTAAAGATCTTGTGACTGAAAATGTGGAGGATGGTCATATTATTTTCTGTGAAGATGCTTCTAATATTGTTTCACATCCCAATAAACCCAAACAAGCTAGTGTTCCTATGCTATCTGTTAGAATTGGTGATCATTGCTATTATGGATTATGTGATATTGGTGCAAGTGTTAGTGCTATTCCTTATGAGCTTTACACGGAGATTATGCACGAAATTGATTCTTGTGAACTTGAAGATATTGATGTGGTTATTCAGCTGGCTAATAGAGAAACTATTTCTCCAATTGGTATTGTTCGAGATGTGGAAGTTTTATGCGGTAAGATTAAATATCCTGCTGACTTTTTGGTACTTGGTTTCGCTGCTAGTGATTATTGTCCTATTATTTTTGGTAGACCTTTTCTAAATACTTGTGGAGCTATTATAGATTGCAAGAAAGAGAAAATTTTGACTAAATTTGCTGGTGAATCTTATGAGTTTAACTTCTCTAAATTTACCAAAACTCCTTATAAAGCTGATTTGCCTAGTGATGATTTTAAATTGAACAGTGTGCATCTATTGTTCTTGTTCCTAACAATCCTTTGCAGCAACATTTGGAGGATAGCGAGAGTGAAGTTTTTAGGAAAGAAAGAGATGAGCTTGAGGAAATTTTTCTTCGCCAACCTATTCTCAAGCATGATTTACCGGTGGAAGATTTGGGTACAACACCGCCACCAAAGGAAGATCCTGTTTTTGAATTAAAGCCTTTGCTCGATAATCTTAAATATGCTCATATTGATGATAAGAAAATATATCCTGTTATTATTAGTTCTAAGCTTTCGGAGATTGAGGAAGAAAGGTTATTGGAAATATTGAAGAAGCACCGAGGCGCTATTGGCTACACTCTTGATGATTTGAAAGGGATTTCTCCTTCTATTTGCCAACATGCTATTAATATGGAAGATGATGCAAAGCTTCGTTGTTGAACCTCAGCGTCGTCTAATTCCGAAGATGAAGGAAGTGGTAAGGAATGAGAGATGTGAAGAAACTAACCTTGTTCTTAATTGGGAGAAATGCCACTTTATGGTTAATGAAGGAATTGTATTGGGACATAAAATTTCCGAGAGAGGTATTGAAGTTGATAGAGCTAAAGTTGAAGCAATTGAGAAGATGCCCTATCCTAGGGATGTTAAAGGTATTCGTAGTGTTCTTGGTCATGCTGGGTTTTATAGGAGATTTATTAAAGATTTCTCCAAGATTTCAAAACCTCTTACCAATCTTCTTCAAAAAGATGTACCATTTGTTTTTGATGATGATTGTAAGGAAGCTTTTGAAACTCTAAAGAAAGCCTTAACAAGCTGCTCCTATAGTTGAACCTCCTGATTGGAATTTACCATTTGAAATTATGTGTGATGCTAGTGATTTTGCTGTAGGCGCTGTTCTTGGACAGCGAGTAGATAAAAAACTGAACGTTATTCATTATGCTAGTAAAACTCTTGATGCTGCTCAAAGAAATCATGCTACAACTGAAAAAGAATTATTTGCTGTAGTATTTGCTTGCGATAAATTTAGATCTTATATTGTTGATTCAAAAGTTACTATTCATACTGATCATGCTGCAATTAGATACCTTATGACAAAGAAAGATGCTAAGCCGAGGCTTATTAGATGGGTACTTCTTTTGCAAGAATTTGATTTACATATTGTAGATAGGAAAGGTGCTGATAATCCTGTTGCTGATAATTTGTCTAGATTGGAAAATATTGTTTATGATCCTGTTCCTGTTAATGATAGTTTTCCAAATGAACAATTGGCTGCAATAAAGGTGAGCTCGCGGGACAGTCCTTGGTATGCTGATTATGCTAACTTTATTGTTTCCAAGTACTTGCCTCCAACCTTTTCAGCTCAAGCAAAGGAGGAAATTCTTTTATGACTTGAGGCATTATTTCGGGATGACCCACACTTATATAAAGAAGGAGTGGATGGTATTATGCGAAGGTGTGTTCCCGAATATGAACAACAAGAGATATTGAGTAAATGTCATGGTAGTGCTTATGGAGGACATCACGCCGGAGAAAGAACCGCGCAAAAGGTTCTACAATCAGGTTTTTATTGGCCAACTCTCTTCAAAGATGCAAGGAAGTTTATTTTATCTTGTGATGAATGCCAAAGGGTTGGTAATATCTCCAGACGTAATGAAATGCCTATGAATTATACTCTTGTTATTGAACCGTTTGATTGTTGGGGATTTGACTTCATGGGACCTTTTCCGTCTTCGAAGGTAACACTCACATACTTGTTGCTCGTTGATTATGTTACTAAATGGGTGGAAGCCATACCTACAAAAAGTGCTGATGGTGAGACCTCTTTAAGAATGCTTTTAGACATTATTTTTCCTAGATTTGGAGTGCCTAGATATATTATGACTGATGGAGGTTCTCATTTTATTCATGGAGGTTTTAGAAAAACTCTTGCTAAGTATGGTATTAATCATAGAATTGCTTCCGCTTATCATCCTCAAACTAGTGGTCAAGTGGAATTATCAAATAGAGAGATTAAATCTATTTTGGGAAAGACCGTTAATAAAACTAGAAAGAATTGGGCTAGTAAATTGAAGGATGCACTATGGGCTTCTAGAACTGCTTATAAAAATCCCATGGGAATGTCACCTTATAAAATGGTTTATGGGAAAGCTTGTCATTTACCTTTAGAACTAGAGCACAAAGCTTATTGGGCTGTTAGAGAATTAAATAAAGATCCTAAACTTGCCGGTGATAAGAGGTTGTTGCAATTAAGTTCTCTAGATGAATGGAGAAGTGAAGCTTATGAAAATGCTAAACTCTTTAAAGAGAAAGTTAAAAAATGGCATGATAGAAGGATTATCAAAAGAGAATTTAATATTGGGGATAAAGTCCTATTGTATCGGTCTCGTCTCAGATTCTTTGCAGGGAAATTACTCTCGAAATGGGAAGGACCATATGTCGTCGAGGAGGTGTATCATTCAGGAGCAATCAAAATTAGCTCTCTCCAAGGCAATGCTACGCAAGTGGTGAATGGACAAAGACTCAAGCATTATATCTCGGGTGATTCTTATAATGTTGATGTTGATATTATTCAAGTGGAAACACCGGAGGCTTTCATCAAAGGGAAAATTGACAGTCCGCCAGAACTCAACTTTGAATAGGTAACAGTACTGGTAATGAAAAGTACACAATTTACTTTCCGAACAATATTTTTGCTGTTTTTGGAAAATATGAAAAATTACGAGTTCGAAACGGAGTGGAAAGGACGCACGAGGGGGCCACCATAGGGCGGCGCGGCCCGACTCTGGGCCCGCGCCGACCTATGGTACGGCCGCCTCGTCGCCCCTTTCCGACTCTGGTTCGATCTGGTACTTTCCTTTTGTCGTGAAAATATTTGCTATATAATCCCCCGGACCCCTGGAGGTCCGTATATCGTTTTCTCGACGTGTTTTGTTTCGAGCTGTTTCTGCCAGGATCTGTTTTCAGTTTAGAAGCACCATGGTCTCCAAGAACAAGGGCAAGGAGTTTCCGGATGAAGATGATCGAGATCTTGGGTGGAAAGAGGAAGACAAGGACGTCAAGGAAGAGGATGAAGAAGAGGTGGAGGAAGATTCGCGCGCACACCCGCGTGCTACCATCGCAAGCATCAAGGTGGTGGACAACCCTTTTAGTGCAAACAAGAGCGCAAGAATTCGCACTGGAGGAGCGGTTCCACGTCATTACCTAGCTCCGAAAACATCTCTATCAGGCATTCACCATCCCTTCCACAATCTAATTTTCAATAATCAAATTGAAGGGACTCCAAAGGCAGCATTGCCTAGCCAGTGGGATATAGATCGTTCTAACACTGCAGGAGGGAAGGAGCCTGAGGCTGAAGAGTGGGGAAATAACTCCAAGAGCTGGGACTCGCCGTCGGACAGACTCCTTAACCGCGTCGAGCACAATTCAGAGATGATTCGCAATCTCACATACAGGATTGATGAGCTTCAGGAGCTTATTGAGAAGCTTGTCAGGAATTCATCACCACCATCGCCGAAGGAGTAATTCATCATCGGTATTGGCATCCCCTTGGTTTGTTCCAAGCTTGGGGAGTGCCGCGGTATCACATCATCACTACCTTTTACTTTTTATTGTCAAGTAGTGTCATATCATGAGTAGGGAAGTTATCATATAAGATGGGTTGCGGTTTGGAAGTATCTCTCCTTTAGTTGGTTATCTATGTATCCCTTGGTGTGAGTTATCGTTATGGAATATTAATGAGAAGTCTTATCATTTACATATTGCACATCTTATTCTAGTTTGCAATCTCTATCATATGATTTACCTTGTTGTTAGTATTGGTATCACTTTGGGAGCATTGAATAAATCTATTTGGTTTTGGCAAACTTAGCATTGGTCAATAGCAACAACACTTTGAGGTTTAAGTAGAAAAGAGAAATACATGTAGATGTTTCATTGTCTTTCTTTCTTGTTAGCTCATAGCTTTTTATTCTGAAGTTAAAACTGTTTGTGCTTACAAGGAAGATGCATGATTGTTTCTATCACATGTATATTTGTTTGTTTCCCTCGACTCTTATGCTTGCTAATTAACCTTGCTAGCCAAAGACCTCGTACCGAGAGGGAATACTTCTCGTGCATCCAAACCTTAGCCCAAACCTATGCCATTTGTGTCCACCATACCTACCTACTACATGGTATTTTCTGCCATTCCAAGTAAATACTTCATGTGCTACCTTTAAACAATTAAAAACTTAGTATCTCTTATTTGTGTCAATGTTTCATAGCTCATGAGGAAGTATGTGGTGTTTTATCTTTCAATCTTGTTGGGCAACTTTCACCAATGGACTAGTGGCTTCATCCGCTTATCCAATAATTTTGCAAAAAGAGTCGGCAATGGGATTCCTGGTCCCAAATTAATTAAACTAAAAAGGCACTCCTCCATGGTATGTGATTGATGGACGGCACCCGAAGGATTCGGTTAGCCATGGCTTGTGTAAGCAAAGGTTGGGGGGGAGTGTCATCATCATAATAAAACTAAAATAAAAAGGCACTCCTTCATGGTATGAGATTGTTGGCAGGCACCCGAGGATTCGGTTAGCCATGGTTTGTGAAAGAAAGGTTGGAAGGAGTGCCACACAAAATAAAAATAAAATGGGAGCCGCTCTTTGAAGGTTGTCTGGCAAGGGGGTTAGAGTACCCGCTACCAGTCGTTGACAACAACAAACACCTCTCAAAATGTTACTTTTATTCTCTTTATATGATTTCAAAACTGAAAAAAGCTCTAGCACATGATTTAATCCTCGCTTCCTCTGCGAAGGGCCTGTCTTTTACTTTATGCTTGAGTCAAGTAAACCTATTTCCCTCCATCTCAAGCAAGCATTTGAGTAGTTGTGATCAAACCATTATATTGTGATTTGCTTCATCATGTCTTTTATTCTTCCTAGTTTAGTACAAGTTTTATCTGAATGAATATAGCTTTGCAAGTTATCAATGATCATGAAGGGACCTTTATGATTGAGTATGCAAGTTGTGCCTTATAAACTTTAACATGAGAGCGCTGCTCAATGAGATAAGTATAATCTGTTAATTGTTCTCTGACCAAGAACGAAGTTTGCCATCACCAATTATGATTTCTTATGCACCTTTGTTTGTGATTACCTTATACTTGTTTCAAGTTGAGTTGTAAGAGGAAGTTGTCCACTATAATGTCTTGTGCGAATGAATATGATGCTTCTTGTCCGTATTTTATTTATCGACTCTTCACTCCATAAACATGTGGTCCTGTTTATCGAGCTCAGTTTCGCTTGGGGACAAGCGAAGTCTAAGCTTGGGGGAGTTGATACGTCCAATTTGCATCACTATTTTATATCATAATTTGTCTGTTATTCATTGATATATTTCATATTGGGACACAATACTTATGTTATTTCATCTATTTTGCATGTTTCATCATTATTGGAGGATCAAGCACCGGAGCCAGGATTCTCGCTGGAAAAAGCACCGTCGAACGCAATATTTCGGAAGATCAACTGTGGAAGGAAATTATACCAAAAATCCTATTTTTCAAGATGACGAAGGAAGCCGAAGGAGGAGCCAGCCTGGACCCAGGGTGGGCCCACACCATAGGGCGGCGCGGCCCATGGCCCGGCCGCGCCACCATGTGGTGTGGGGGCCCCACAGCCCCTTTCGCCTCCTTTTCTTCGCGAAATCCTTCGTCCCGAAAACCTAAGCCAGAGAGGGTACCTCGCGAAGAGTTACAGCCGCCTCTGCGGGGCGGAGAACACCAGAGAGAAAAGAGCTCTCCGGCGGGCAGGAATCCGCCGGGGAAATTCCCTCCGGGAGGGGGAAATCGACGCCATCGTCACCGTCATCAAGCTGGACATCATCTCCATCACCATCATCATCATCTCCACCATCATCACCGCCGTCTCCACCGCTGGACACCGTCACCGCCGTAGCAATTTGGGTTTGATCTTGATTGTTTGATAGGGAAACTCTCCTGGTATCGATCTCTACTTGTTGTTGATGCTATTGAGTGAAACCATTGAACCAAGTTTATGTTCAGATTGTTATTCATCATCATATCACCTCTGATCATGTTCCATATGATGTCTCGTGAGTAGTTCGTTTAGTTCTTGAGGACATGGGTGAAGTCTAAATGTTAGTAGTGAACTATGGTTGAGTAATATTCAATGGTATGATATTTAAGTTGTGGTGTTATTCTTCTAGTGGTGTCATGTGAACGTCGACTACATGACACTTCACCATTTATGGGCCTAGGGGAATGCATCTTGTATTCGTTTGCCAATTGCGGGGTTGCCGGAGTGACGAAACCTAAACCCCGTTGGTATATCGATGCAGGAGGGATCGCAGGATCTCGCAGTTTAAGGCTGTGGTTAGATTTATCTTAATTACTTTCTTGTAGTTGCGGATGCTTGCAAGGGGTATAATCACAAGTATGTATTAGTCCTAGGAAGGGCGGTACATTAGCATAGGTTCACCCACACAACACTTATCATAACAATGAAGATTATTTAGCCGTATGTAGCGAAAGCACTAGACTAAAATCCCATGTGTCCTCGAGAACGTTTGGTCATTATAAGTAAACAAACCGGCTTGTCCTTTGTGCTAAAAAGGATTGGGCCACTCACTGCAATTGTTACTCTCGCACTTTACTTACTCGTACTTTATTCAACTGTTACATCAAAACCCCCGAATACTTGTCCGTGAGCATTTACAGTGAATCCTTCATCGAAACTGCTTGTCAACACCTTCTGCTCCTCGTTGGGATCGACATTCTTACTTATCGAAAATACTACGATACACCCCCTATACTTGTGGGTCATCAGGAGGCAGCTTCTGCATCCAGTAGGAGAAGGGCAGAGCTGAGTCGACAATCTAGAACTTCGGGTGATAGCCACAGAGAGGCTCGGAACAGAGCAAGATCAAGGTTACAACACATACCCGAAGCAGAAAGAGAGCACCTGGTTCAAAACCTCGACATGTCTTTTATGTCAATAGACACAAGAGGAAACATCATCCCTAAGACACCAGAGGCTGGGTATATGGTGACACATGCTTTTATCCTCGCATCTAAACCACCTCCAGGAGATCCAAGGGAAACACTGTACAACATGGCGATAGCAGGAGTTGGAGCCATGGGGACTGCGTTTGTATCAACACCTCCCGAAGGAACAGCAAGGCAAAATAGTCCACGACCTGCGGCAGCAACAGCAGCAGCTCCTGAAGGACCAAGTGGAGCAAGAGATACGGCAGCACAAGCAAGGGTCAACAGAGCGCGACAAAGCAGAAGGGAACATCGGCAGTCCCCAGAGTTAAACGACGAGGATATGTGTGGGTTGCCGTGCTTCACGAGGAGAGTGCGGAAAACTCGAGTACCTTCGGGATTCAAGTTGCCTGATAATTTCAAAAAATTTGACGGCCTTCAAGATCCAGAGGATTGGCTAGTTGATTATCTCGAGACGGTGAAGCTCACAGGAGGAACCAGAGCAACAGCTATGCAAAGCATCCAAGTGCATTTGAGTGGAGCCGCGCGATCTTGGATAAAGAAACTCCCCCCAGGATCTATCGACAGCTGGGAAAGCTTCGAGGATGTGTTCGTTAAGAACTTCCGGTCCACGTGCAAGAAACCTGCGTCATTAGAGGAGTTGAGAGCATGCCGATAAAAGCCAGACGAGCCAATGAGAAAATATATCCAAAGGTGGAACATCATCAAAAACTCGACAGAAAATATATCTGACGAGAGAGCGATAGATGCATTTGTCGCAGGAATCAGGCGTGGAGATTTTGTCAAAGACTTGGGGAGGACCAACCCAAAGACAGTATCCGCGTTAATGGAAATAGCAAACAGATAGGCAGATGGAGAAGATGCTGTTCACAACAAACAGCACAGGTCGCCAGAAGAGGACCGTGGCCGAAATTATCAACCGAGGCGACGATTTCCTCGGTAGTACCCGAGCTATGATGCCCCAGGACAAATTTTGGCAGGCTTTCGAGCAAACACCGGAGGAAACAACAGAGATGATTATCAGAGAAGCAATGAGCAGCGAGGCGACAACAGAGATGACTCTCGAAACAACAGGCAAAATAGCGGGCCTAGGTTCCCGAGGCCTTTCGTCTCTCCTGAAGAGATGATGAATGGGCCGTGTCAGATGCACTTTTTCCTCGATAGCAACGGGAAAAGACAGTCATGACATCTGCAGAAAGATTGCCGCAATTTCCAGGCAATGTTAAGGTGGGCAGAGCATGCTAACGCTCGAGCAGCACAGAGAAATCCTCGAGAACCCAGGAGCGAGATTCACTTGCCACCTCCTCCCGCGATTACGGAAGACAATCGACATCAGCTCAGAATAGCGGCAGCACCTCCACCACCACCTTACGTTGATCCTAACTCCAACGGAGCGGTGTCGATGATTCAGAAGGGAAGGCCATCCAATAGGGCTCAGAAAGTAATCTCGCGACAGGTGTTCATGGCAGAAAAAATGCCTCCACCAACAGTCGAGTATCTTAATTGGTCAGGGCAAGATATTGGCTTCACCATAGCAGATCATCCGCAGCAAGTTCCTCGACCAGGGCAGTCAGCACTTATTTTACCAGCGGTCATTGCGGGATTTGATGTCTCTCGAGTGTTCATAGATGGCGGCAGCAGCTTAAACCTTATGTATGCAGATACATTGAGGAAGATGAATATATCCTTAGCAAACTTGAAGCCAACAGACACGAGATTCCATGGTATCACACCGGAGAAACCAAGTTATCCACTGGGGAAGATTAATCTCGACGTTCAGTTTGGAACCCGAGAGAATTATAGAATCGAGAAGCTGGAGTTTGAAGTCGTGGATTTTCCGTCGCAGTATCACGCTTTGTTGGGACGACCAACATATGCTAGATTTATGGCAGTACCACATTATACATACCTGTTGTGGAGGATGCCTGGACCTAAGGGACCAATCACAGTCAAAGGAAGCTTCGCCTTAGCCGATAAGTGCGACAAGGATTTTCATCGGATATAGAAAACTTTTGGGATGCAAGCTGAGTATTTGGCGTCAAAGAGTATGACTGACTACGACGTGCTGCCCGACGTTGGAAGGCCAAATAAAGAATCAACTTTCAATACTGAGAAAAATTCTAAGGAGGTTCAGATTCACCCGACAGACCCGAAAAAGACGACGTCCATCGCAAACGACATGGACCTCGCATAGGAAAACGCGCTCGTCGAGTTCCTCCGTGAGAACTGGAAAATCTTCGCATGGTGTCCAGCTGACATGCCAGGAGTACCCAGGGAACTTGCCGAGCACCACTTAAACTTGGATCCACTAGCGAGACCAA
Source organism: Lolium rigidum (assembly GCF_022539505.1). Taxonomy (NCBI): domain Eukaryota; kingdom Viridiplantae; phylum Streptophyta; class Magnoliopsida; order Poales; family Poaceae; genus Lolium; species Lolium rigidum. Next base: position 58,243,993 of record NC_061510.1, on the reverse strand, counting down.
TCAAACAACCTCTGCGGCATTTTTCGGAACCAAACCGCAAGGCTATGCTGTCAGAAATCGATCGACTACGAGAAGCTGGTTTTATCAAGGAGCTGCACACAGAAGCCACATGGGTAGCAAATCCTGTGTTGGTGCCGAAGAAAAACACTAAGGTCCTTCGCATGTGCGTCGACTTTACGTGTCTCAATAAACATTGTCCAAAGGATCACTTTCCCCTCCCGAGGATCGATCAAATTATCGACTCCACGGCTGGATGTGAACGTCTTTCCTTCCTGGACGCATATTCTGGTTACAACCAGATCAGATTGAAAGAAGAAGATGAAGTAAAGATAGCGTTCATCACACCTTATGGCGTGTTTTGCTACAGAACAATGCCCTTTGGTCTGAAAAACGCGGGAGCAACATATCAGAGGATGATGCAGAAGTGTTTGGCAACACAGATTGGGAAAAATGTGCAAGTATACATCGACGATGTCATCATAACGTCAAAAAAGGGGGCGACGCTGATCGAGGATCTCAAGGAAACCTTTGACAACCTCGACAAATTCTGCCTCAAGCTGAACCCGACGAAGTGTTCTTTCGGTGTCCTAGCAGGAGAACTTCTGGGGTTTCTAGTTTCAGCAAGAGGGATTGAAGCAAATCCCGACAAAATACAAGCTATCGTAACAATGAGGAAACCAATGAAATTGAAAGAAATACAGTAGCTAACTGGGCGAGTCGCAGCTTTGAGTAGATTCGTCGCCAGGATGGGAGAAAAAGCGTTACCATTTTACGCTCTGATAAAGCAAGGAGAGAAATTCCAGTGGAACGAAGAGGCTGACAGAGCTTTCGAGGATCTGAAGCGCACAATCTCGACACCACCAATCTTGGTGGCGCTGAAGGAAAAGGAAACTCTCCTGCTGTACATCACAGCCACGCCCCAAGTGGTTAGCACGGTGCTAGTTGTTGAAAGAGAAGAAGAAGGAAAACTCCATGGAGTGCAAAGGCCGGTATATTTCATCAGTGAAGTTTTATCGCCTTCCAAACAGCGGTACCCGCAGTACCAGAAACTAGCATATGGAGTGATTGCAATGGCAAGGAAGTTGCGCCACTATTTTTCGGCACACTCGATAATAGTAGTCAACGAAGCACCACTTTCAAATATACTGAACAATCCAGAAGCTACAGGGCGTGTCTCCCTTTGGGGCATAGAACTTTCCCCTCGGGACATCACGTATGAAAAAAGAAAAGCAATCAAGTCGCAAGTTCTGCCGCATTTCATTGCAGAGTGGATGGAGCTGCAAAACACGGGACCCCCAGATTTGTCGAGAACTTGGACCATGAACTTCGATGGGTCCAAGAGAGTAGAAGGAGCTGGCGCAGGAGTGGTACTTATATCACCTGAAGGCGACAAGTTAAAATACGTCCTTCGGATGACGTTCCCTAACGCATCCAACAATGAAGCAGAATATGAAGCCCTCATACACGGGATGAAGATGGCGAAAGCTTGCGGTGCAACTTGATTAAAAATCTTTGGCGACTCACAATTGGTGGCTCAGCAAGTTATGAACCAATGTGACGCAGTCAATGATAGCATGATGGCATACAAAGAGGTGTACAATGAGCTCGAGAAGCTGTTTGATGGGTGCGAGGTAAATCACATCAGTAGATTGAGTAATGATGAAGCCGACGTTCTCGCAAACATCGGGTCACAGTGTCTCCCAATCCCGCCAGGAGTATTTTGGGAAGAAATAGCGGAAAGATCCACGAAGCCGAAAAAGGTGCAGAAAAAAGCAAAGGAAGGAAAAACTTCGGCACCCCTCAAAGAAACCACGGAGGACGAAGAGGACCAAGAGCTTGTGATGATGGTAGAAGTTCCTTGGATGCAAGCACATATATCATATATCCTCAGGAAAGAAATACCCGATGATCCAGTTGAGGCAAGGCGAGTTATTCGACGATCCAAAGCTTTCACAGTGATCAAAGGGGAGTTATACAAGCGAAGCATTTCAGGCGTCCTGCAAAGGTGTGTCACACCCGAAGAAGGAAGAATAATTCTGAAGGATGTACACGAAGGAATATGTGGCCACCACGCAAGTAGTCGAGCTATTGCAGCCAAGGTTTTTTGGGCAGGATTCTATTGGTTGACAGCAATCGAGGATGCCAAGGAAATAGTACGAACCTGCGACGCGTGCCAAAGATTTGCCGCAAAAGCTCACTCTCCAGCGGCAGAATTAACACCAATACCATTGTCGTGGCCCTTTGCCCAATGGGGACTTGATATGGTGGGCAAGTTGCACAAAGCTTCGCCAGGAGGATATGAGTACCTCTTGGTCGCTGTCGACAAATTCACCAAGTGGGTAGAAGCGAAGCCAATAAATTCACCAGATGCAGCGTCAGCAATAAAGTTTGTGAAAGGCCTCGTTTTTCGGTTTGGAGTGCCTCATAGCATTGTTACAGATAACGGGTCAAACTTTACGTCCAAGGAATTCAAGGAGTACCGCGCGAAGTAGGCATTAAATTGCACTTTGCGTCGCTTGGGCACCCGCAAACCAACGGCCAAGTCGAGAAAGCCAATGGTATCATCTGCAACGGCCTCAAGAAGCGCCTGCTAGGACCACTTGAAAAGGCTAGACATACCTGGCCAGAGGAATTGCCAAGTGTTTTGTGGAGTATCCGAACAACACCAAATACGGCGACATAAGAAACTCCGTTTTTTCTCGTCCACGGAGCTGAAGCAGTATTACCAATTGAAATAGAGCATGATTCTCCAAGAGTAGCAGAGTATGACGAAGAAACATCACGAAAAGCTCGGGAGGATGATATGGACGCACTCGACGAAGCTCGAGACGAAGTACTTTCACGAGTCACCAAATACCAGCAGGACCTCAAAAACTACCACAGTCGACGGTTAAGGCCCAGATCTTTCCAGGTCGGGGATTTGGTCCTAAGGTTAAATCAAAAAAGTACTGAGAAGCTCGAATCACCATGGTTGGGGCCTTACGTTGTCACGGAAGTCATCGACGGAGGAGCATACAGGATCAAGGACAAGAAGACAGGGGCTCCCGAGAAAAACCCCTGGAACATGGCGCAGCTCAGGCGATTCTACGCCTAGAGTTGAAATATAGTCCTCCTCTGTAAAAATTCAATGTACTGAAACGCCCGCGAGTTTTCAGACGCACTCTTTTCCTTTTCGGGGCACCGAGTGGGGCCGGAAAGGTTTTTAATGAGGCGGGCTCGCGGTGCTGCAATATAATAAAGATAGTGGAGATATACTTCTTATTCTTCGATACGCTCGGGGGCTTAACGCCTTCAAATCTCAAAATAAGTACAATATAGATAAATTAGGCTTACCGAAATATTTCGCCTTGGTACAATAATACCTCGCCAAATATAACATCGGAAGTTAACAAGTTATAAATATAGTATACTCATTGCTTTGGTCTGAAAACCTCGCAACTTATCAATGGAAAAATAAAGACATCTTCTTACGACAAGAGGAAAAATCTTCGAGATAGCAAAACAGTACAAACTCTAGCCAGAGGCTCGGGGGCTCCAACAATATAGATCACCTTACAATATACAACAAATCTCTTTGGAAATAAAAAAGAAATCAAAAAAGATACAGACACAATGTCTTGCAATATAGTACAACTCGACCAAAGCCTAAAATACTATCTATGGACAAGCCTCTGGTTGTCTTATGTTCAGCATAGGACCCCTTGACGAAGAACTCTGAGTCCATCCGAAGAAGCTCATCTATCATCGACTCGGCCACAGGAGTTACCATCTCATTGATTGTGTCAATATCATTTTTTCGCCGCGATTTCTTGGCCAGGCAATCAGCAACAATCTTCATCAGGTCTAACTTTGGATGGCAAATGTTTATCATAATCATGGCGAACCTTGCTCCAGCAGTCAATTGAGCTCGCACAAAATTATGGATGCGGGGAGCATCTCTAAATGTCTCCAGCAACTCAGGAAGAGTTTTGGGAACTTCATTTTGAGGAAATAAAGTCTTGTAAACAAGGGTTAACGTTGTCGTGCAAAAATTGAGAAATTCGCGCACCTGACAAGCACGATCTTGGAACCTGACAATTTGCTGGGTTCGTTCAGGGGTGGCCCAGAACAGACACCCATGGTTAAGGTAAAGATTGACGAGAAGATTCGTTCTCTCGTTGACTCTTTGGTCTTCGGCGGCAGCATCAAGAACTGAGCCTATTAAGCGACAAGGTAAGAAATTTAAGGGGAGGCACAGTAAAGCAAAAAAGAGCCAGTACGAGGTTGGAAAAACGTACCTAATGTTAAGCTTCATGCACTAGCCACTTGAACCAAAAGTCCGAACTGATGGAAAGGGCTAGGCAATCTACTTGTACACTTCACAACACCCCCACTCGCGTGTGACGGGAGAAGAGAGTCAACACGTGAAAAGAAGAAGAGCACACCGAAACACAGCGGTGGCTAAAGAGGGGGGCAACAGCAATTTTTAGGCTTAATTGCGAAAACCAGGATTTGAACTCGAGACCTGGGGCTCTGATACCATGTTAAGCTTCATGCACTAGCCACTTGAATCAAAAGTCCGAACTAATGGAAAGGGCTAGGCAATTCACATATACACTTCACAACACCTAACATATCTGTAGCTAGTGATACGTCTCCGACGTATCGATAATTTCTTATGTTCCATGCCACATTATTGATGTTATCTACATGTTTTATGCACACTTTATGTCATATTCGTGCATTTTCTGGGAACTAACCTATTAACAAGATGCCGAAGTGCCAGCTGTCGTTTTCTGCTGTTTTTGGTTTCAGAAATCCTAGTAAAGAAATATTCTCGGAATTGGACGAAATCAACGCCCGGGGTCCTATTTTGCCACGAAGCTTCCGGAAGACCGAAGAGGAGACGAAGTGGGGCCACGAGGTGGCCAGACTATAGGGCGGCGCGGCCCAAGCCCTGGCCGCGCCGACCTATAGTGTGGGCCCCTCGTGTGGCCCCCTGACCTGCCCTTCCGCCTACAAATAGCCTTCGTCGCAAAACCCCCAGTACCGAGAGCCACGATACGGAAAACCTTCCAGAGACGCCGCCGCCGCCAATCCCATCTCGGGGGATTCCGGAGATCGCCTCCGGCACCCTGCCGGAGAGGGGAATCATCTCCCGGAGGACTCTACGCCGCCATGGTCGCCTCCGGAGTGATGTGTGAGTAGTCTACCCCTGGACTATGGGTCCATAGCAGTAGCTAGATGGTTGTCTTCTCCCCATTGTGCTTAATTGTCGGGTCTTGTGAGCTGCCGAACATGATCAAGATCATCTATCTGTAATTCTATATGTTGCGTTTGTTGGGATCCGATGAATAGAGAATACTTGTTATGTTGATTATCAATTCATGTCTATGTGTTGTTTATGATCTTGCATGCTCTCCGTTACTAGTAGATGCTCTGGCCAAGTAGATGCTTGTAACTCCAAGAGGGAGTATTTATGCTCGATAGTGGGTTCATGTCTCCGTGAATCTGGGGGAGTGACAGAAACCTCTAAGATTATGGATGTGCTGTTGCCACTAGGGATAAAACATTGGTGCTATGTTCGAGGATGTAGTTACTGATTACATTACATGCAATACTTAATGCAATTGTCTGTTGTTAGCAACTTAATACTGGAGGGGGTTCGGATGATAACCTCGAAGGTGGACTTTTTAGGCATAGATGCATGCTGGATAGCGGTCTATGTACTTTGTCGTAATGCCCAATTAAATCTCACAATACTCATCATAATATGTATGTGCATGGTCATGCCCTCTTTATTTGTCAATTGCCCAACTGTAATTTGTTCACCCAACATGCTGTTTATCTTATGGGAGAGACACCTCTAGTGAACTCGTGGACCCCGGTCCAATTCTCTTTATCGAAATACAATCAACCGCAATACTGTTCTACCGTTTTCTCGCAAACAATCATCATCCACACTATACATCTAATCCTTTGTTACAGCAAGCCGGTGAGATTGACAACCTCGCTGTTTCGTTGGGGCAAAGTACTTGGTTTGTGTTGTGCAGGTTCCACGTTGGCGCCGGAATCCCCGGTGTTGCGCCGCACTACATCTCGCCGCCATCAACCTTCAACGTGCTTCTTGGCTCCTACTGGTTCGATTAAACCTTGGTTTCATACTGAGGGAAAACTTGCCGCTGTACGCATCACACCTTCCTCTTGGGGTTCCCAACGGACGCGTGCTGTACGCGTATCAAGCAGCTTTTTTCTGGCGCCGTTGCCGGGGAGATCAAGACACGCTGCAAGGGGAGTCTCCACATCCCAATCTCTTTACTTTGTTTTTGTCTTGCTTAGTTTTATTTACTACTTTGTTTGCTGCACTAAATCAAAATACAAAAAAATTAGTTGCTAGTTTTACTTTATTTGCTATCTTGTTTGCTATATCAAAAACACAAAAAAATTAGTTACTTGCATTTACTTTATCTAGTTTGCTTTATTTACTATTGCTAAAATGGGTACTCCTGAAAATACTAAGTTGTGTGACTTCACAACCACAAATAATAATGATTTCTTATGCACACCTATTGCTCCACCTCGCTACTACAGCAGCATTCTTTGAAATTAAACCTCGCTTTACTCGAATCTTGTTATGCGAGAGCAATTTTCTCGGTGTTAGTTCCGATGATGTCGCTGCCCATCTTAATAATTTTATTGAACTATGTGAAATGCAAAAATATAAAGATGTAGATGGTGACATTATAAAATTAAAATTGTTCCCTTTCTCATTAAGAGGAAGAGCTAAAGATTGGTTGCTATCTCCGCCTAAGAATAGTATTGATTCATGGACTAAATGCAAGGATGCTTTTATTGGTAGATATTATCCCCCTGCTAAAATTATATCTTTGAGGAGTAGCATAATGAATTTTAAACAATTGGCTACTGAACATGTTGCACAAGCATGGGAAAGAATGAAATCTTTTGTTAAAAATTGCCCAACCCATGGACTGACTACTTGGATGATCATCCAAACCTTTTATGCAGGACTGAATTTTTCTTCGCGGAACCTATTGGATTCAGCTGCTGGAGGTACCTTTATGTCCATCACTCTTGGTGAAGCAACAAAGATTCTTGATAATATGATGATCAACTACTCTGAATGGCACACGGAAAGAGCTCCACAAGGTAAGAAGGTAAATTCTGTCGAAGAAACCTCTTCCTTGAGTGATAAGATTGATGCTATTATGTCTATGCTTGTGAATGATAGGACAAATGTTGATCCTAATAATGTTCCGTTAGCTTCATTGGTTGCACAAGAAGAACATGTTGATGTAAACTTCATTAAAAATGATAGTTTCAACAATAATGCTTACCGGAACAATTCTAGTAACAACTATAGGCCATATCCTTATAATAATGGCAACGGCTATGGTAATTCTTATGGGAATTCTTACAACAATAATAGGAATTCACCCCCTGGACTTGAAGCCATGCTTAAAGAATTTATTAGTACACAAACTGCTTTTAACAAATCTGTTGAAGAAAAGCTTGGGAAAATTGATATACTTGCTTCTAAAGTCGATAGTCTTGCTGCTGATGTTGATCTTTTGAAATCGAAAGTTATGCCTAATGAAAATCATCATAATAAAATTTTTACTACAGCAAATGCCATCCAATTTAGAATTAATGAGAATATAAGATTGATGGCCGAATTGCGTGCTAGGTGGGAAAGAGAAGAAAATGAAAAAGAAGATAATATAGCTAAAGTTTGGACTATCACCACCACTAGTAATGCTAATGCTACACATGTTGCTGCACCTCCTACTATTAATGGTAAAATAATTGGTGTTGGCAATGTTTCCACTTCTAATGCAAAGCGCGAGAAACTGCCTGAAACTGCTAAAACTGCTGAAACTGCCTGTGATAAAACTGCTGAAATTTTTTCCAACATTGGGGATGATGATCCCATTGCTTTAGATTATAATGGTTTGAATTTTGATGATTGCCACATCTCTGAAGTTATAAAGTTCTTACAAAAACTTGCTAAAAGTCCTAATGCTAGTGCTATAAATTTGGCTTTCATGCAACATATTACAAATGCTCTCATAAAAGCTAGAGAAGAGAAACTAGAGCGCGAAGCTTCTATTCCTAGAAAGCTAGAGGATGGTTGGGAGCCCATCATTAAGATGAAGATTAAAGATTTTGATTGTAATGCTTTATGTGATCTTGGTGCAAGTATTTCTGTTATGCCTAAGAAAATCTATAATATGCTTGACTTGCCACCGCCGAAAAATTGTTATTTGGATGTTAATCTTGCTGATCATTCTACAAAGAAACCTTTGGGGAAAGTTGACAATGTTCGCATTACCGTTAACAATAACCTTGTCCCCGTTGATTTTGTTGTCTTGGATATTGAATGCAATGCATCTTGTCCCATTATATTGGGAAGACCTTTTCTTCGAACCGTTGGTGCTATCATTGATATGAAGGAAGGTAATATAAAATATCAATTTCCTCTCAAGAAAGGTATGGAACACTTCCCTAGAAAGAGAATGAAGTTACCTTTTGATTCTATTATTAGAACAAATTATGATGTTGACACTTTGTCTCTTGATAATACTTGATACACACTTTCTGCGCTTAGCTGAAAGGCGTTAAAGAAAAGCGCTTATGGGAGACAACCCATGTTTTTACTACAGTACTTTGTTTTTATTTTGTGTCTTGGAAGTTGTTTACTACTGTAGCAACCTCTCCTTATCTTAGTTTAGTGTTTTATTGTGCCAAGTAAAGTCGTTGATAGAAAAGTTCATACTAGATTTGGATTACTGCGCAGAAACAGATTTCTTTGCTGTCACGAATCTGGGCAAAATTCTCTGTAGGTAACTCAGAAAATTATGCCAATTTACGTGAGTGATCCTCAGATATGTACGCAACTTTCATTCAATTTGAGCATTTTCATTTGAGCAAGTCTGGTGCCTCGATAAATTCGTCAATACGAACTGTTCTGTTTTTGACAGATTCTGCCTTTTATTTCGCATTGCCAGTTTTGTTATGTTCGATGGATATTTCGATTCCATTGACTTTCAGTAGCTTTGTGCAATGTCCAGAAGTGTTAAGAATGATTATGTCACCTCTGAACATGTATATTTTGATTGTGCACTAACCCTCTAATGAGTTGTTCTAAGTTTGGTGTGGAGGAAGTTTTCAAGGATCAAGAGAGGGAGATGATACAACATGATCAAGGAGAGTGAAAGCTCTAAGCTTGGTGATGCCCCGGTGGTTCACCCCTGCATATATCAAGAAGACTCAAGCATCTAAGCTTGGGGATGCCCAAGGCATCCCCTTCTTCATCGACAATATTATCAGGTTCCTCCCCTGAAACTATATTTTTATTCCATCACAGCTTATGTGCTTTGCTTGGAGCGTCGGTTTGTTTTTATTTTTGTTTTGTTTGAATAAAATGGATCCTAGCATTCACTTTGTGGGAGAGAGACACGCTTCGCTGTAGCACATGGACAAGTATGTCCTTAGGCTCTACTCATAGTATTCATGGCGAAGTTTCTTCTTCTTTAAATTGTTATATGGTTGGAATTGGAAAATGATACATGTAGTAACTTGCTATAATGTCTTGGATAATGTGATACTTGGCAATTGTTGTGCTCATGTCTAAGCTCTTGCATCATATACTTTGCACTTATTAAATGAAGAAATACATAGAGCATGCTAAAATTTGGTTTGCATATTTGGTCTCTCTAAAGGTCTAGATAATTTCTAGTATTGAGTTTGAACAACAAGGAAGACGGTGTAGAGTCTTATAATGTTTACAATATGTCTTTTATGTGAGTTTTGCTGCACCGGTTCATCCTTGTGTTTGTTTCAAATAGCCTTGCTAGCCTAAACCTTGTATCGAGAGGGAATACTTCTCATGCATCCAAAATACTTGAGCCAACTACTATGCCATTTGTGTCCACCATACCTACCTACTACATGGTATTTCTCCGCCATTCCAAAGTAAATTGCTTGAGTGCTACCTTTAAATTTCCATTCTCCACCTTTACAATATATAGCTCATGGGACAAATAGCTTAAAAACTATTGTGGTATTGAATATGTACTTATGCACTTTATCTCTTACTAGCACTATGCCCGCGCGTTGCCGCGAAACAACAATAACTTAAACAATTTTAAAAAAAATGATGAATTGACAGTATGCTTTGCATGTTTAAACCTCCGAGACGATGACGCCGAGCCTCGCGATCTCGTCATCTGTTATCTCCTCCGGGTCGAACTTCCGGCTCTCCGCCATGACCAACTTTCATTCCTGGAAAATGCAGGCGACATAGTCGTTGTTGTCGTCCTTGGCCTCCTCGTTGTGGTAGGTCAGTGCCTCGTTGTACTCCTCCTCGTTGTCGTCATCCTGTGCAGACGCCGGCGACTGCCGTGTTCGACGATGAGGCGCTGGTAGATGGTCGAAGGAGAAGTCCCTGTTGCCGAGGAAGCCCGCCATTCTCCTCGAATCCTTCTCGGTCTGGTGCCAGGTGCGCCACGTGTCGGAGTCGATGGCGTACGCGGGAACGATGCCCGTGAAACGATGCACTGTCAGGCGGGCCCGGTGGAAAAGCGAGCGGTCACTGTGGCGTCCGTCAGCGTCCGCGCAGCATCCGCAGAGACGCAAATCTTACGCATTTTTGGATCGTGTTTGCGTCGCTGCGGACGACCCGGTCACTAAGCGTCGTCCCGCTGGAGCGCTAGCAGACGCATTTTCGACACACACGGACCCTCGTCGGACAATTGGAAATATGGGATTCAATCTGTTGCTGACACCTGCTATATCAAATCCACTCCAACTCGAGAACGAGACGGTATAAGCTCATGCGTTAGGCGCCAGCTCTTAATTGGGCCGGGACCAAATATTTAGAAGACACGATGGACCGTTAATTGGACACCAAGCTTTGTTAACTTTGGATCGAACGAGACCGAAGATGATTTGGCTAGCCAGGACGTACGACCGATTGACCTGAAAACTGCACGACGTACGTACCAACGGATACGAATTTAATAGTAAAGATTAAGTTGCTTGTTGTGCGATAACCATGTTCACTGGGGACGCCATCAACTACTCTTTGTTGAATATCATGTGAGTTGCTATGCATGTTCGTCTTGTCTGAAGTAAGGGAGATCTACCACCTTATGGTTAGAGCATGCATATTGTTAGAGAAGAACATTGGGCCGCTAACTAAAGCCATGATCCATGGTGGAAGTTCCAGCTTTGGACATATATCCTCAATCTCAAATGAGAAAATTAATTGTTGCTACATGCTTATGCATAAAAGAGGAGTCCATTATCTCGTTGTCTATGTTGTCCCGGTATGGATGTCTAAGTTGAGAATAATCAATAGCGAGAAATCCAATGCGAGCTTTCTCCTTAGACCTTTGTACAGGCGGCATAGAGGTACCCCTTTGTGACACTTGGTTAAAACATGTGCATTGCGATGATCCCGGTAGTCCAAGCTAATTAGGACTAGGTGCGGGCACTATTAGTATACTATGCATGAGGCTTGCAACTTGTAAGATATAATTTACATGATACATATGCTTTATTACTACCGTTGACAAAATTGTTTCTTGTTTTCAAAATCAAAGCTCTAGCACAAATATAGCAATCGATGCTTTCCTCTTTGAAGGACCATTCTTTTACTTTTATGTTGAGTCATTTCACCTATTTCTCTCCATCTCAAGAAGCAAACACTTGTGTGAACTGTGCATTGATTCCTACATACTTTCATATTGCACTTATTATATTACTCTATGTTGACAATATCCATGAGATATACATGTTACAAGTTGAAAGCAACCGCTGAAACTTAATCTTCCTTTGTTTTGCTTCAATGCTTTTACTATGAATTATTGCTTTATGAGTTAACTCTTATGCAAGACTTATTGATGCTTGTCTTGAAGTACTATTCATGAAAAGTCTTTGCTATATGATTCACTTTTTTACTCATGTCATATACATTGTTTTGATCGCTGCATTCACTACATATGCTTTACAAATAGTATGATCAAGGTTATGATGGCATGTCACTCCAGAAATTATCTTTGTTTATTGTTTACCTGCTCGGGATGAGCAGGAACTAAGCTTAGGGATGCTGATACGTCTCCAACGTATCGATAATTTCTTATGTTCCATGCCACATTATTGATGTTATCTACATGTTTTATGCACACTTTATGTCATATTCGTGCATTTTCTGGAACTAACCTATTAACAAGATGCCGAAGTGCCAGTTGCTGTTTTCTGCTGTTTTTTGTTTCAGAAATCCTAGTAAAGAAATATTCTCGGAATTGGACGAAATCAATGCCCAGTGTCCTATTTTGCCACGAAGCTTCCAGAAGACCGAAGAGGAGACGAAGTGGGGCCACGAGGTGGCCAGACTATAGGGCGGCGCGGCCCAAGCCCTGGCCGCGCCGACCTATAGTGTGGGCCCCTCGTGTGGCCCCCGACCTGCCCTTCCGCCTACAAATAGCCTTCGTCGCGAAACCCCCAGCACCGAGAGCCACGATACGGAAAACCTTCCGCAGACGCCGCCGCCGCCAATCCCATCTCGGGGGATTCGAGAGATCGCCTCCGGCACCTCGCCGGAGAGGGGAATCATCTCCCGGAGGACTCTACGCCGCCATGGTCGCCTCCCGGAGTGATGTGTGAGTAGTCTACCCCTGGACTATGGGTCCATAGCAGTAGCTAGATGGTTGTCTTCTCCCCATTGTGCTTAATTGTCGGGTCTTGTGAGCTGCCGAACATGATCAAGATCATCTATCTGTAATTCTATATGTTGCGTTTGTTGGGATCCGATGAATAGAGAATACTTGTTATGTTGATTATCAATTCATGTCTATGTGTTGTTTATGATCTTGCATGCTCTCCGTTACTAGTAGATGCTCCGGCCAAGTAGATGCTTGTAACTCCAAGAGGGAGTATTTATGCTCGATAGTGGGTTCATGTCTCCGTGAATCCGGGAGTGACAGAAACCTCTAAGATTATGGATGTGCTGTTGCCACTAGGGATAAAACATTGGTGCTATGTTCGAGGATGTAGTTACTGATTACATTACGCGCAATACTTAATGCAATTGTTTGTTGTTAGCAACTTAATACTGGAGGGGGTTCGGATGATAACCTGAAGGTGGACTTTTTAGGCATAGATGCATGCTGGATTGCGGTCTATGTACTTTGTCGTAATGCCCAATTAAATCTCACAATACTCATCATAATATGTATGTGCATGGTCATGCCCTCTTTATTTGTCAATTGCCCAACTGTAATTTGTTCACCCAACATGCTGTTTATCTTATGGGAGAGACACCTCTAGTGAACTCGTGGACCCCGGTCCAATTCTCTTTACTGAAATACAATCAACTGCAATACTGTTCTACTATTTTCTGCAAACAATCATCATCCAAACTATACATCTAATCCTTTGTTACAGCAAGCCGGTGAGATTGACAACCTCGCTGTTTCGTTGGGGCAAAGTACTTGGTTTGTGTTGTGCAGGTTCCACGTTGGCACTGGAATCCGTGGTGTTGCGCCGCACTACATCTCGCCGCCATCAACCTTCAACGTGCTTCTTGGCTCCTACTGGTTCGATTAAACCTTGGTTTCATACTGAGGGAAAACTTGCCGCTGTACGCATCACACCTTCCTCTTGGGGTTCCCAACGGACGCGTGCTGTACGCGTATCAAGCAGCTAGCTTCAGACATCAGCTCGAGCATGCTATTTTCTCGAGTAGTGGCTGCCTTAGCCTCCAACACAGCAGCATCCTTGGCAGCCATAGCTTCTTTGGCTTGTTGGAGAGTAAGTTTCTCTTTTTCAGATGCTTTTCGAGATTGTTCCATCATTGCCAGAGTTTGTTTCTTCATGGATTGAAGTTGTTGTCGAAGTTCTTGCAAATTTTCCGACAAATGTTTGCTTGAAGAACCTTCGAGGGGATTATCATCGACTAGCATTTTCTTCGAGAAGGAAGAAGCAGGTGAAGCATCGGCAGAGCAAGGGTTGGTCGAATAGTTATCAAATATTAACTGGAAAAGAAAGTCCCAGGATCAATGATAGTGCCAAGAAGAATTTCATTGATTTCTGGAAAGTTTACATGGACATTACAAAAGAAGTTCTCCAAAGACTAACAGGATAATTGTCACCAAAGCTAAAATGGCGACAACAGCAAAAGAATAGAGAAAGCAAAGGAAAGAAAGAGAAAAGGCATTCAACTAGACCTCCGGCCTTGATGAGCTAGGAGTTGCAGATGGCTTGATCCCGAGATAGGCCAGGATTTTCTTCGTGTTGGGCTTGGCTGCCTTGATCAACGATCGCCATTTTGTTTGCTCTATCTGCTCAGTGTCGCCAACCTTCATCCAGTCAACAGTTTGCTGGCTGTCAGCGACCAAGGCGACAGTGCTCTCAACAGCGATCTTCATGTTCTCCTGGCGCATCTTCAGTCCAAGATCCTCCGGTGGATTGAAGTCCTTGGCAAGGGCAAGGAAAGTCTTGGGCTCCTCTTTCTTGGGGAAGAAGTAGGGGAACAGTTTCGACAATCCTGCGTCCGCATTCACCACGCCTTCGCGAATTTCTTGCCATGAAACTCCATATAAGAAAGTGCGTCAAGCAGAGGATCATTGGTGGGATTCTCAAGATCAAACTCTTGGCTTGTTTGACCTGCCATAGAAAATATATGTTAGTCAACAGCAAGCAAAAACAAAAGAAGGCAAGTCCTAAGGAAAATAGAAGGGATTGACAAAGTTACTGAGGAAGCGACGATTTTGTGTGTTCAAGCGCTTGAGGATTCCCTTTTCACGAGTAGCCTATGCGGCTTTGTGCTCGTTTAAAGCAGCTTCAGCATCCTCAAGTTTTTTCTGCAGTTCTTCGACACTAGCAGCTTTTGCCTTGGCCTCATCAGCCTCTGCCTTGGCTTGGCTAGCATCAAGTTCGGCTTTCTTGCGAGCCGTTTCACTTTGCTCCAGTTTCCGAGCAAGAGTGTCGGCAAGCTTGTTGGCCTCTGCAAGTTTCTCTGTCAAAATAAAAAAGAACCGTCAAAATTGCGACAAAAATAGGAGCAAGAAGATTAGAAACAATGGCAGCAAAAAAGTTGTTACCTTCAGTCCTGCTCGGCATATTCACGATACCCAATGAATTGGGATCCAATGCGAACAAGCTCTTTGATCATGGGCTGTCAAAGAAGAACAAAGAAAGAAAACATCGGTACAAGAAAAATATGAAGGCATAAAGAAGCAAACAGAGGAAATATAGATACTGGCAAGAAAGTCAAAAAACTTACATCATCTAAGAGCGGATTAGAAGAGCTACCCAACTGAGGGGCAGGCTCCACGATCGTTTCAACCCTTGTCCTTTTTGGTGAAGGAGCAACAGGGCTTGAAGGAGGAGTGGTGGTGACGACGTTTTGTTGAGGAGGCGAGGATTCTTCTCCCTCAACTGGCGTCTCCGAAACAATTAAAGTATGTGACATGCTCGTTCGAGGAGCCACGTCAAGAGTTGGTACTTCTTCCTCATCATCACTGTGATTAAAGATCAACAGCATAAAAAGCAAGATGAGACAAAAATCTTCGAGTACAGAAATGAGGGGGAATGAAAGTGACTTACGAGCTGACGAGGGATTCAAGATAGGGATCATAAGTTGCCTTCTGACGTGAAGGATCAACTTCTTTGGCTTTGGAGGTGCCGGAATCTTCGACATCATTCCTCTTCCATTTGTTCCTTGGAGAAACAGCAGGAGGAGGAGATTGCGCTCGATGCAGGTACCTTCGAAGCACCGTCTTTTCAGAAGAACCCGCAGATTTTAGAGAATCCACGGGTTCATTCACAAAAGAGGGAGCCTCTTGGTTGTCATCAGGGACAATGGCCCTTTCTTCGACTTCTCCACCTTCAGGAAGAGGAGGAAGCGAGACAAGGTCTGGATGATTCTGTACAAAACAAAAATAAAACAGGGGAATATGTCAGAAAAGGAGTTACAATAAAGATAGCAAAGCAATAACAAAACAATCGACAAAGATTACCTTGGGAAGTGGATTGGCGGCGCTAAATGGTTTTACATGACAAGAAGAAGGAACAGGATCTTTTTTGCTGAGAGACGAGATTTTTCGGACAAGTTTTTCCAAGTCTTTGACCTCCAAATCCACCGACAGCCGATCTGCGTCCTTCTCGCCAGCATATTTCCAGTGATTTGGAGTGGCTGCACTCTAGTCCTAAGAAAGAATGCAGTGATTTGGATACCCGATAGCTCTTTGCCGCGAGTATTTTGCAACTCATGGATGCGAGCCATCAAGGTTTCTGTCGACGCCTTTTCTTCTTCGGTAGCCTCTGCGTCCCAGGAGTGGCGGCGAAAGATTTTCTCGGCGCCATCAAAAGGAGGGATGTTGTCCTCAGCACATCCGTGGTTCTCCTCCTGAATGTACAACCACTTCTTGCGCCATCCTTGAATTGAGTCAGGGAGTTTAACGTCAAAGTAGTCGACAGTGGACCGAACAGAAATTACAACGCCGCCTATATTATAGGAGACATTGGGAGAGCCATTACGGCGACAGAAGAAAATGCGCTTCCATAGCGCCCAGTTAGGCTGGACGCCAAGGAAGGCCTCGCAAAGGGTGATGAAAATGGAGATATGAAGAATCAAGTTTGGCGTGAGGTGGTGGAGTTGCAGACCGTAGATAAGAAGCAGTCCGCGGAGAAAAGGATGAATGGGGGCGGAAAGGCCGCGGATGAGGTGGTCGACAAAACTAACCCGGTACCCCATTGGAGGGGTTGGGTAGCTCTCTTCACTGGGGAAGCACAGTGCCTTGGGTTTCTTGCTGATCCCCAGCTTCTTCAGCATGTTGATGTCCTGGGTGGAAATCTTCGATCTTTCCCACTCCGCCGCCCCCAGATCCACCGCGGCCATGGAGGACTCCGGCGTGCTGTGCCTCGTCAATCGACGCGGTGGCATCAACAATGGCGCAAGGTTCACAGCTTGAAGACGAGGAGCTTAGGTGGCTGTGGATCGCAGGAGGAGGTTTGCAGAGGAGAGCAGGAGGACGGCGCGAGCGGAAGTGCTCGAGGAGGAAGAAGACGATCTTATATAGGGGTGCGGTGAACCGGCGGACCGTTGGATAAGGAAAATGTGTGGCAGATGATAGCCACGTGGCAACAAGGGTAAAAAAGTAATTCAACGTTGGGGAAGTTACGGTACGTGCGCCAGAAAAAGCGGAGGACGTGTGTCCCCCACTTGCACGACGTGTCAAGATAGTGGATCAATTGGGCCCGCAAGGCAGTGGGAGAAGGCTTCTCGCGATTTTCGGATCGCAATCGTGGCTATCGTCAGCAATAACGTCACCTTGGCAGAGGAAGAAATTCGACTCTACAATTTCGTAAAAGGCGACATGGAAAAATAATGCTGAGCCTTTGATCAAATACAAGTTTTTGATCAAATGCTCGGGGGCTACTTTGGAAAAAAGAAAAAAGATCCAGAAAGACAAAATAGAAATGGCGTGAGCCTATGATCAAATACAAAATATTTGCTCATAGCCTCGGGGCTACTCCCATCGGGAGCGCTGTTCGCGCACCCGAGGAATTATAAAACTTCGGGAGATAAAAAGAAAAAATAGCGGCATAAGGCGTGGAGCCTACAACCAAGCACAAGTCCTTGGCTGTAGCCTCGGGGGCTACTCCCATCGGGAACGCTGCTCGCGTGCCCGATGAAATCATAAAAAAAAGAGAGAAGAAAGAAGACGAGAAAAGAATGAAAGAGCAAAAAGAAAGATAGCAGAGCAAAAGAGTATATTTCGAGTTATAAATAACTCTGCATATACTCCCATCGGGAGAGCAATATAAAGTCATCTTTGACTCGATAAAATGTGCCATTCCAACAGCCGAAAAAGCACTCGACAATATATTCTCAGAACGCCAAAGTTGCGATCAATTTCTGAATGCCGCAAATTTGCGAAGGTAAGACCCCGGATCCGTTCCGCCGGGCGTGGCATCGCCGAAGACTGCGCTCGTTACTTTTATCCGTATCAACAGATACGAAGAAAAATCCTAACGGACGCGTTAGGTACCCGATAAATTTTACTGGGACTCGACAGAATGGTAAGACCTTAAGCGGCACCTGTCGAAGTTTACACCAGTATCCCGAGGTCATGTCCGGGGACATGATCTTGAAGTAGGTTTTTGCGGATTGCCACGAGAGCAGTTAACTAGTACCTGATCCGTCAGATGAACTAGCCCCAACTACCATTATCCCTGTACAATATAGAAGTTTATGAGAAGAAATATAGAAAAGTTGAAGTTGTCGAATAAAAATAAACAGTGGAGATTTTCCTTAACTCTGCGATTCAAGCAAAATCTCGGGGGCTACTGACATAGGCATCCCAAATGGGCCTGCCGAAGATAGTACCCGGGGTTTACTGAAGGCCCACTACCCGAAGAATAAGAAGATTCGGAAGCCCAAGATATTATTAAGGAAAGCTAGAGTTGTAATAGAAAGTCTTATTTTGTAATCTTGCGGGATGAGTTAGAAACCTTCCCGGACTCTGTAACTTGTACGGCACGAATCCCTCGGCTCCGCCTCCTATATAAGGGGGAGTCGAGGGACGCAGAAATCATCGAATCATTGTTGACAAACCCTAGTTTCATAATCGTCGAGTACTTTTCGGCTGAAACCTTCGAGATCTACTTGCCCTCTACTTCCAACTAAACCCTAGTCTACAATCCGTATGCATTGACAAGTTGATACCTTGTCACCGGCCTTTCGGTGCCATCGTAATGCTTCAGGTTTCCGGGTAGCTTGAGGTTCATCCTTAGCTTTGGTTCCTCTCGAATAATCCTACCAAAGCACTTTGGGCCGATGTAGTCAGTTCTGTACTCATTGAGACGTTCCCGCGCATCACGTGAGCCATTGCGGGGGGATTTTGAGCTTGAGCGAGATCTCCGGCCACCACCTCCGCCTCCACCTCCGCCTCCACCGCTGGGTGGTGGGGAGGGAGATCTGCGAGGGCACCGATGCGACCTCTTTCTTCCACCTTCTGATTCTCCTCGCCCGTCGCGATGCTGACTCCGGCTTCGGTGGCTGCCCTCACCTTGGTGCTGGCTACCTTCGTCGTTCCGGCTTCGGCGGGGCTCTGGTTCGCGTTCGTCGTTCCGACTCCTCCTGGGCTCGGGCTCGCGATCATTGATCCGGCTCCGGCGAGGTTCCAGCGTACGCTCCCTGTTCCTATTCCTCGGAGGAGGCACATTGTCGCGGATATTGATTCCACCAGGCCCGTGGGGCCTGGGGTTTCCGGTTGGACTACGGTGGCGGGGAGGCGGAGGACGCGGGTAACCGTTGGGCGGAGGTGATGGATTTCGGTACTTGTCTCTGCCAGTGTACATCGCATCCTTTCCCTTCTTGGGATCTGACGGAGGTGTCTTTGATGGTACAGGGATTGGATTTGGGTGTTCTCTGGTTTTTCTTCTGCGTTCCGAGGATCCGGTCCGCGATTCATTATCGCGATGGCGATTTTCGTAGGCGTCCTTCTGTGCGGTAGACATGCAAAGATCCGGGTTGGATTTCAACCTGCGCGAAGTATCTGCCTTGCTCTGCTGCTTCATTGCTGAAGCAACGAGCGTCTGGACGTAGTTGATGTCGATCTCCTCGTCCTTCTTTTTCAAGATCTCCACAGCCTTCTTCATATTATCCTTTGGAGTTGTGAATGGCTGTTGCTCGGTGGGAGTTGCGAGGGTGATTTTGCGAGGAGTTACAACTTCTCGCCTGATTCTATTAGCCTCCTGTTGAGCCTCGATGATCTTGTCCTCCCAGTGCTTCCTAAGTTGCTTGACTTGTTCCAGTGATTCGTCCACCTGATGCTAGCTACTTGTGATGGTAAAGCACACGTCCGTTGGGAACCCCAAGAGGAAGGTATGATGCGTACATCGGCAAGTTTTTCCCTCAGTAAGAAACCAAGGTTATCGAACCAGTAGGAGTCATGAAGCACGTTGAAGGTTGATGGCGGCGGAGTGTAGTGCGGCGCAACACCAGGGATTCCGGCGCCAACGTGGAACCTGCACAACACGACCAAGATACTTTGCCCCAACTTAACAGTGAGGTTGTCAATCTCACCGGCTTGCTGTAACAAAGGATTAGATGTATAGTGTGGATGATGATGTTTGCAGAAAACAGTAAAACGAGTATTGCAGTAGATTGTATTCGATGTAAAAGAATGGACCGGGGTCCACAGTTCACTAGTGGTGTCTCTCCGTAAGATAAATAGCATGTTGGGTGAACAAATTACAGTTGGGCAATTGACAAATAAAGAGGGCATGACCATGCACATACATGTTATGATGAGTAGTGTGAAATTAAATTGGGCATTACGACAAAGTACATAGCCCGCTATCCAGCATGCATCTATGCCTAAAAAGTCCACCTTCAGGTTATCATCCGAACCCCCTCCAGTATTAAGTTGCAAACAACACACAATTGCATTAAGTATGGTGCGTAATGTAATCAACAAATACATCCTTAGACATAGCATTGCTGTTTTATCCCTAGTGGCAACAACACATCCACAACCTTAGGGGTTGTTGTCACTCCCCCAGATTTAATGGAGACATGAACCCACTATCGAGCATAAATACTCCCTCTTGGAGTTACAAGTAACGACTTGGCCAGAGCCTCTACTAATAACGGAGAGCATGCAAGCTCATAAACAACACATAGATGATAGATTGATAATCATCATAACATAGCATTCAATATTCATCGGATCCCAACAAACGCAACATGTAGCATTACAAATAGATGATCTTCATCATGTTAGGCAGCTCACAAGATCCAACAATGATAGCACAATTAGAAGAAGACGACCATCTAGCTACTGCTATGGACCCATAGTCCAGGGGTGAACTACTCACACATCACTCCGGAGGCGACCATGGCGGTGAAGAGTCCTCCGGGAGATGATTCCCCTCTCCGGCAGGGTGCCGGAGGCGATCTCATGAATCCCCCGAGATGGGATTGGCGGCGGCGTCTCTGGAAGGTTTTCCATATCGTGGCTCTCGGTACTGGAACTATTATCGACGAAGGCTTAAGTAGGCGGAAGGGTAGGTCAGGGGGCGCCACGAGGGCCCCACACGCTAGGGCCGCGCGGCCCCAGGCCTGGCCGCGCCGCCTCGTTGTGTGGGCGCCTCGTCGCCCCACTTCGTATCTCCTCCGGACTTCGGAAGCTTCGTGAAAAAATAAGATCCTGGGCGTTGATTTCGTCCAATTCCGAGAACATTTCCTTACTAGGATTTCTGAAACCAAAAACAGCAGAAAACAGCAACTGGCTCTTCGGCATCTCGTTAATAGGTTAGTGCCGGAAAATGCATAAATATGACATAAAGTATGTATAAAACATGTAGGTATTGTCAATAACATAGCATGGAACATAAGAAATTATAGATACGTTTGAGACGTATCAAGCATCCCCAAGCTTAGTTCCTACTCGTCCCGAGTAGGTAAACGATAACAAAGATAATTTCTGAAGTGACATGCCATCATAATCTTGATCAATACTATTGTAAGCACATGTAATGAATGCAGCGATTCGAATCAATGGTAAAGACAATGAGTAGACAACTGAATCATATAGCAAAGACTTTTCATGAATAGTACTTTCAAGACAAGCATCAATAAGTCTTGCATAAGAGTTAACTCATAAAGCAATAAATTCATAGTAAAGGCATTGAAGCAACACAAAGGAAGATTAAGTTTCAGCGGTTGCTTTCAACTTGTAACATGTATATCTCATGGATATTGTCAACATAAAGTAATATAATAAGTGCAAATATGCAAGTATGTAGGAATCAATGCACAGTTAACACAAGTGTTTGCTTCTTGAGATGGAAGGAAGTAGGTGAACTGACTCAACATAAAAGTATAAGAATGGCCCTTCGCAGAGGGAAGCATCGAATGCTATATTTGTGCTAGAGATTTTATTTTGAAAACAAGAAACAATTTTGTCAACGGTAGTAATAAAGCATATGCATTATGTAAATTATATCCTACAAGTTGCAAGCCTCATGCATAGATTACCAATAGTGCCCGCACCTTGTCCTAATTAGCTCGGATTTACATGGATTATCATCGCAATACATATGTTTTAACCAAGTATCACAAAGGGGTACCTCTATGCCGCCTGTACAAAGGTCTAAGGAGAAAGCTCACATTGGATTTCTCGCTTTTGATTATTCTCAACTTAGAAATCCATACCGGGACAACATAGACAACAGATAATGGACTCCTCTTTAATGCATAAGCATTCAACAACAAATAATATTCTCATAAGAGATTGAGGATTGTTGTCCAAAACTGAAACTTCCACCATGGATCATGGCTTTAGTTAGCAGCCCAATGTTCTTCTCTAACAATATGCATGCTCAAACCATTCAACTCATGATAAATCACCCTTACTTCAGACAAGATGAACATGCATAGCAACTCACATGATATTCAACCAAGGGTAGTTGATGGCGTCCCCAGGAACATGGTTATCGCACAACAAGCAACTTAATAAGAAATAAGATACATAAGTACATATTCAATACCACAATAGTTTTTAGGCTATTTGTACCATGAGCTATATATTGCAAAGAGAAAGGATAGAAATTTAAATGTAGCACTCAAGCAATTTACTTTGGAATGGCGGAGAAATACCATGTAGTAGGTAGGTATGGTGGACACAAATGGCATAGTTTTTGGCTCAAGGATTTGGATGCACGAGAAGTAATCCCTCTCAATACAAGGCTTAGGCTAGCAAGGTTATTTGAAACAAACACAAGTATGAACCGGTACAACAAAACTCACATAAAAACATATTGCAAGCATTATAAGACTCTACACCGTCTTCCTTGTTGTTCGACCCTTACTAGAAAATATCTAGACCTTAGAGAGACCAATCATGCAAACCAAATTTTAGAAAGCTCTATGTATTTCTTCATTAATAGGCGCAAAGTATATGATGCAAGAGCTTAAACATGATCCTTATGAGTACAAAAATTGCCAAGTATCAAATTATTCAAGACATTCTACCAATTACCACATGTAGCATTTCCCGTTTCCAGCCATATAACAATTAACGAAGCAGTTTTAACCTTCGCCATGAACATTAGGAGTAAAGCCTAAGGACATATTTATCCATATGCAACAGCGGAGCGTGTCTCCCTCCCACACAATGAATGCTAGGATCCAACTTTATTCAAAAAAAACAAAAATAAAAACATACATACGCTCCAAGTAAAGCACATAAGATGTGATGGAATAAAAATATAGTTTCACTAGAGGAACCTGATAATGTTGTCGATGAAGAAGGGGATGCCTTGGGCATCCCCAAGCTTAGATGCTTGAGTCTTCTTGAAATATGCAGGGATGAACCACCGGGGCATCCCCAAGCTTAGAGCTTTCACTCTCCTTGATCATATTGTATCATCCTCCTCTCTTGATCCTTGAAAACTTCCTCCACACAAAACTCAAAACAACTCATTAGAGGGTTAGTGCATAATCAAAATTCACATGTTCAGAGGTGACATAATCATTCTTAACACTTCTGGACATTGCACAAAGCTACTGAAAGTTAATGGAATAAAGAAATCCATCAAACATAGCAAAACAGGCAATGTGAAATAAAAGGCAGAATCTGTCAAAACAGAACAGTCCGTAAAGACGAATTTTTTAGGTGCACCAGACTTGCTCAGATGAAAATGCTCAAATTGAATGAAAGTTGCGTACATATCTGAGGATCACTCACGTAAATTGGCAGAATTTTCTGAGTTACCTACAGAGCCTACTGCTCAAATTCGTGACAGCAAGAAATCTGTTTCTGCGCAGCAATCCAAATCTAGTATGAACCTTACTATCAAAGACTTGGCACAACAATGCAGAAAAATTAAGATAAGGAGAGGTTGCTACAGTAGTAACAACTTCCAAGACTCAAATCAGTGGCGGAGCCAGAAACGCAGAAAGGGGGGTGCTAACTAATTGCAAAAAAAATCTTCTTTGTTGCAACGAAATATCTCCATAGTAAAAGTATATTGTTATTCTAGACAAAACATATAAGTAGCTAATTGAGTAACTAATAAAAAAATATAAATAAATGCATCCTCTGTAGAATACCATCATGACGTTGAGATATCATCATGGTTGACACATCATCGCCATGGTTCGTGAACTATGAACTTAAGACATCAATTTGCATATATGTAGAACAAACATCATGAATATGAACGAGAAATGATATTTAAGCTGAACTCAATAATAGATGGCATACCAGTAACTCGCTAAGTCATATTAATGGCTTTGGGTAATTGGCATGAACGGTTATTATAACCATGAAACCGCTGCAAAATGGTGTCATCTTCAATGTCCGCAAAAATTCCTCGCTCAATGTAACACACCATGCTATGATCCACCCATTCATCATTCATCTTATTCCTCAACTCGGTCTTGATAATATTCATAGCCGAGAAAGCCCGCTCAACTGTTGCGGTGGCAACCGGCAAAATCAAAGCAAGTTCAATGAGGCGATACACCAATGGGTAGCATGTGTGTCTATCAGTTTGAACTATCTTTATAGCAAGATTGCCAAGATCATTGCACCTTGAGAACTCTTCGTCACTTCTCACGTCAACAACAAATGTGGCAAGTTGATCCCTTAAGGTAACACACTCATATTCTGAGAAATCAGCAGCATATATCTTGGCAAGTTCAATTAATTTGTCTCCATCAAAGTTCGCAAAAGAATTCTTAGGATCAAGACAAGCAGTACATCTCAACAACTGAGTTGATTTTTCAGCAAAGCGATGGTTTAACTCAACTAGAATCTGATCAAGTACAACATTGAAAATTCCATGATGAAAATGATGATAGTAACTTACTAACTTTGCTCCACGACCCCTTGATCGTCCTCTGAGTGGTATTGTATCATCCATATTTGGCACAATAATTTTCCTACCAACACAAAAGATCTTCACTTCTTCAAATATCTCTTCCCAACCATTTTCCCTCATGTCATTCATATTCTGCAATACTGATCCAATCAATCCAATAGCACGAACAATATTCTGATTTTTCCTTTGTAAGCATTGTGACAATTCTTGGGTCTTCCCCAAGACTCTAATCATAAGATGCATTATAAGAACAAATTCAAAGTGTTCCATCCTTTCTATCAAACCAGATGCTTTGGTTCTTTGCTCGCTCTCTCCGTCTTCACAAATATTTTCTAGTACCTCCAATACAGAGGTCCACATTAGTTGAAGACGAGCCAAAGTTTTGTGATGAGTACCCCACCTTGTGTCACCTGGCCTTGCAAGACTAGTGGCTTGGTTTTTTTCTCTTCCTGGAAAAATTTCACCGGTCTCCAACTGCTCCACAAGTTTGTCATGATGGTCTTGGAGAAGCTGATCTTTTCTCTTAGAGGAAGCACCAACAGTAGTTACAAGCATAGTGCAATTATTGAAGAAATCCTCAACAGAAGTGCAACACTTGGCAACAGAAACAACCACTAGTTGCAATTGGTGAGCGAAACAATGTATGTAAAAGGCATATGGATTTTCATCCAATATGCGTCTTTGCAACCCATGAAACTGACCTCTCATATTTGAGGCTCCATCGTATCCTTTCCCTCGCAACTGAGAAATAGACAAACCATGTTTGATAAACATAGCATCCAAGGCTATCTTAAGAGAAGATGATGTAGTATCAGGAACGTGCTTAATCCCGAGAAACCTCTCAATCACTTCACCTTTACCATTGACATACCTTCATGGAAAAAATCAGTGAGTGATATTTGATAACAAGGAAGAACTAAAACATCAATATAAACGTTGGTACATACCTCAAAATCACCGCCATTTGCTCTTTTATTGATTTATCACGAGACTCGTCAACAAGCACAGCAAAAAGACGCCCTTTTAGTTCAGAAATAATTACATTCCTTGTCTCATGTGCACAAGCTTTCACTAAATCTTTTTGTATTTCAGGAGCAATCATTTGACAATTCTTGGGGGCATTTACACCAAGAACACTTGCAGCTTTGGGATCTTTATTTTTGTACCATTCCAACATCTCTAGAAAGTTGCCCCTATTGGTTGAGCTTGAGGATTCATCATGTCCACGAAAAGCAAGAGCTTGCAAAATAAGAAACCTTACAATACCTAAAACAATAGTCAAGCGAGCTTTATATTTCTCCTCTTTCTCTGTGCTTTTCTCTGACCACACATATGCCACACTTTTCTCTGATTTTTGAAATCAGCGGCACACTTCCTTGCCTTGTTGTGAGCACTATCAGGCCCTCCAACATGAGCATTGAAAGTTTCAATTGCCCTTCTCCAATTAACAGAACCATCTTTAGTGAATGTATCATTTTCCCAATTGCCGATCCTTGCAGGTTTAAAGAGATAACAATAAAAGCAAAAGGCTGCTTTTTTTTCCACACTATATTCTAACCAATCAAATCTGTCAAACCATGTTTTTATAAAGCCCCTCATCTGACCCCCTTGCAATTTCCGTGGAAAAGCATGCTCACGCGGTTTACACGGACCCATAGACAAATATGCTCTTTTAGCTTCATCTCTAATGTTCGGATCAAACTCATAAATTGATTTTCGAAGCCCTGGATCAGCAACTATATCATCCATATCAAGCTCAATGCGAACTCTTTTTTGTGTCTCTAAATGCGTACCAGAGGTTGAGGCATCTTTTTTTGGATAATATTTCTCCATCCTAGAAAAGTAGAAATTGAACTAATTATTTAACACAGTATAGTTAGACATGGACAATCAGAAAATCAAACTTAAATTTACATATCCATTAAAGAATAAGGGGATGCAAATCTCACATTGCAAGTAGCAGACAATCAAGAACGAGCAGATCTTCGCTTCTTCAACAACCGGAACTTGCAAGTTGCAAATTGTGGAAGCCGGACTGTGGTCTGTCCTGTCGTTGATTAGGTGACGTCCCCTGCCGAGAATCGCTTGAGGTGAAGGCCTCAAGAGGACAAGACTGCCTGTCGCCTAGGGCAGCGCCGCAATGGAGAATAAACGAAGCGATGAGGCATTGAGGCGCACAGATGGGTAGAGGAGACGAACCGCGACTGGTCTGGTCGTCTCTCGTCTGAGAGTTTCGATCGATCGATCGATCAGATCGTGCTGACTGCTGAGCTTCCGAATGGGCCAGCAGTGCTAGATGGGCCAGCGGCCAGGTGGTGCTAGGATGGGCTAGATGGTGCTAAGCTAACAGGCAGCAAGTTTTTTTCCCTGATTACCTCATATCTGCTCCATTGGTATATTGGGCTGGACCGGTGCTACAGCACCGGTAGCACCAGGCCCATCTCCGCCCCTGACTCAAATATAAAACAAAAGTACTGTAGTAAAATCATGGGTTGTCTCCCATAAGCGCTTTTCTTTAACGCCTTTCAGCTAGGCGCAGGAAGTGTGTATCAATTAACATCAAGAGACGAAGCATCAACATCATAATTTGTTCTAATGATAGAATCGAAAGGTAACTTCATTCTCTTTCTAGGGAATTGTTCCATACCTTTCTTGAGAGGAAATTGATATTTAATATTACCTTCCTTCATATCAATAATAGCACCAACAGTTCGAAGAAACGGTCTTCCCAATATAATGGGACAAGATGCATTGCATTCAATATCCAAGACAACAAAATCAACGGGGACAAGGTTATTGTTAACCGTAATGCGAACATTATCAATCCTCCCCAAAGGTTTCTTTGTAGAATTATCAGCAAGATTAACATCCAAATAACAATTTTTCAATGGTGGCAAGTCAAGCATATTATAGATTTTCCTAGGCATAACAGAAATACTTGCACCAAGATTACATAAAGCATTACAATCAAAGTCATTGACCTTCATCTTAATGATGGGCTCCCAACCATCCTCTAACTTCCTAGGAATAGAAGTTTCCCGATTTAGTTTCTCTTCTCTAGCTTTTATGAGAGCATTTGTAATATGTTTTGTAAAGGCCAAATTTATAGCACTAGCATTAGGACTTTTAGCAATTTTTTGTAAGAACTTTATAACTTCAGAGATGTGACAATCATCAAAATCTAAACCATTATGATCTAAAGCAATGGGATCATTATCCCCAACATTAGAAAAAATTTCAGCGAGTTTTATCACGAGCGGTTTCGAGCGGTTTTAGCAGGTTCCGGCAGTTTTGCAGGCTTTGCATTAGAAGTGGAAACATTGCCAACACCAATTATTTTACCATTAATAGTAGGAGGTGTAGCAACATGTGAAGCATTAGCATTGCTAGTGGTGGTAATAGTCCAAACTTTAGCTACATTGTTATCTTTAGCATTTTCTTCTTTCTCCCACCTAGCATGCAATTCGGCCATCAATCTTATATTCTCATTAATTCTAATTTGGATGGCGTTTGCTGTAGAAAATGACTTAATATATTTATTTTCATTAGGAATAACTTTCGATTTCAAAAGATCAACATCAGCATCAAGACTATCGACTTTAGAAGCAAGTATATCAATTTTCCCAACCTTTTCTTCAACAGATTTGTTAAAAGCAGTTTGTGTACTAATAAATTCTTTAAGCATGGCTTCAAGTCCAGGGGGTGTATTCCTATTATTTTTGTAAGAATTCCCGTAAGAATTACCATAACCGTTACCATTATTATAAGGATATGGCCTATAGTTGTTACTAGAATTGTTCTGATAAGCATTGTTGTTGAAATTATTACTTTTAATGAAGTTCACATCAACATGTTCTTCTTGGGCAACCAATGAAGCTAACGGAACATTATTAGGATCAAAATTTGATCTACCATTCACAAGCATAGACATAATAGCATCAATCTTATCACTCAAGGAGGAGGTTTCTTCGACAGAATTTACCTTCTTACCTTGTGGAGCTCTTTCCGTGTGCCATTCAGAGTAATTAATCATCATATTATCAAGAAGCTTTGTTGCGGCGCCTAAAGTAATGGACATAAAAGTACCTCCAGCAGCTGAATCCAATAGGTTCTGCGAAAAAAAATTCAGTCCTGCATAAAAGGTTTGGATGATCATCCAAGTAGTCAGTCCATGGGTTGGGCAATTTTTAACCAAAGATTTCATTCTTTCCCATGCTTGGGCAACATGCTCATTATCCAATTGTTTAAAATTCATTATGCTACTTCTCAAAGATATAATTTTAGCAGGAGGATAATATCTACTAATAAAAGCATCCTTACATTTAGTCCATGAATCAATACTATTCTTAGGCAGAGATAGCAACCAATCTTTAGCTCTTCCTCTTAGTGAGAAAGGAAACAATTTTAATTTTATAATGTCACCATCTACATCCTTATACTTTTGCATTTCACATAATTCAACAAAATTATTAAGATGGGCAGCAACATCATCAGAACTAACACCAGAAAATTGCTCTCTCATAACAAGATTCAGTAAATCAGGTTTAATTTCAAAGAATTCTGCTGCAGTAGCAGGCGGAGCAATAGGTGTGCATAAGAAATCATTATTATTTGTGTTTGTGAAGTCACACAACTTAGTATTTTCAGGAGTACCCATTTTAGCAACAGTAAATAAAGCAAACAAGATAAAGTAAATGCAAGTAACTAATTTTTTTTGTGTTTTTAATATGGAGATTGCAAACAAGATAGTAAATAAAGTAAAGCTAGCAACTAATTTTTTCGTATTTTATTTTAGTGCAGCAAACAAAGAAGTAAATAAAATAAAGCAAGACAAAAACAAAGTAAAGAGATTGGAAGTGGAGACTCCCCTTGCAGCGTGTCTTGATCTCCCCGGCAACGGCGCCAGAAAAAGCTTTGCTGCTTGTGACGGTAAAGCACACGTCCATTGGGAACCCCAAGAGGAAGGTATGATGCGTACAGCGGCAAGTTTTTCTCTCAGTAAGAAACCAAGGTTATCGAACCAGTAGGAGTCAAGAAGCACGTTGAAGGTTGATGGCGGCGGAGTGTAGTGCGGTGCAACACCAGGGATTCCGGCGCCAACGTGGAACCTGCACAACACAACCAAGATACTTTGCCCCAACTTAACAGTGAGGTTTTCAATCTCACCGACTTGCTGTAACAAAGGATTAGATGTATAGTGTGGATGATGATGTTTGTAGAAAATAGTAGAACGAGTATTGCAGTAGATTGTATTCGATGTAAAAGAATGGACCGGGGTCCACAGTTCACTAGTGGTGTCTCTCCGTAAGATAAATAGCATGTTGGGTGAACAAATTACAGTTGGGCAATTGACAAATAAAGAGGGCATGACCATGCACATACATGTTATGATGAGTAGTGTGAAATTCAATTGGGCATTACGACAAAGTACATAGACCGCTATCCAGCATGCATCTATGCCTAAAAAGTCCACCTTCAGGTTATCTCCAGTATTAAGTTGCAAACAACAGACAATTGCATTAAGTATGGTGCGTAATGTAATCAACAAATACATCCTTAGACATAGCATTGATGTTTTATCCCTAGTGGCAACAACACATCCACAACCTTAGGGGTTGCTGTCACTCCCCAGATTTAATGGAGACATGAACCCACTATCGAGCATAAATACTCCCTCTTGGAGTTACAAGTAACGACTTGGCCAGAGCCTCTACTAATAACGGAGAGCATGCAAGATCATAAACAACACATAGATGATAGATTGATAATCATCATAACATAGCATTCAATATTCATCGAATCCCAACAAACGCAACATGTAGCATTACAAATAGATAATCTTGATCATGTTAGGCAGCTCACAAGATCCAACAATGATAGCACAATTAGGAGAAGACGACCATCTAGCTACTGCTATGGACCCATAGTCCAGGGGTGAACTACTCACACATCACTCCGGAGGCGACCATGGCGGTGAAGAGTCCTCCGGGAGATGATTCCCCTCTCCGGCAGGGTGCCGGAGGCGATCTCTTGAATCCCCCGAGATGGGATTGGCGGCGGCGGCTTCTCTGGAAGGTTTTCCGTATCGTGGCTCTCGGTACTGGAACTATTATCGACGAAGGCTTAAGTAGGCGGAAGGGTAGGTCAGGGGGCGCCACGAGGGCCCCACACGCTAGGGCCGCGCGGCCCCAGGCCTGGCCGCGCCGCCCTGTTGTGTGGGCGCCTCGTCGCCCCACTTCGTATCTCCTCCGGACTTCTGGAAGCTTCATAGAAAAATAAGATCCTGGGTGTTGATTTCGTCCAATTCCGCGAATATTTCCTTACTAAGATTTCTGAAACCAAAAACAGCAGAAAACAGCAACTGGCTCTTCGGCATCTCGTTAATAGGTTAGTGCCGGAAAATGCATAAATATGACATAAAGTATGTATAAAACATGTAGGTATTGTCAATAAAGTAGCATGGAACATAAGAAATTATAGATACGTTTCAGACGTATCAACGCTCTCGTTTGAGAAAATTGTCCACGAAGTTCGCGGCCTCCTTCCTCTCGTCTAGCATTGCTGCTGCGGTGGTGGCGAATTTTTTGGCTGTTGCCAGCATCTCCTGCCTTTTGGCTTCTAGAGCTTCCGCATTTGCTGCGTCTTCGGGAGTTATGGCTTTGTTGAGGATATCCGAGTGTGCGATTGCATCCATGCCTGCCTGTTCAACCAGTTCTTCTGGGGACAGGACTTCCTTATGCGGTCGTTCCCGCGATAGCGGAGATCCTGCATGGGATGACTGTGGATCGGATGGAGTATGCTCATCTTCTGATTACCCCTGATCCAACGCGGCCAAAGTTGCGAGGACCTGCTTGGGCGGGGCAGATTCCGCCTCAGCTGCCTCCTCGTTCTCCAATTCCTTCGTGAGGCGGTTGTACTCTTCTGTATCCATAGAGGAGGCGTCATCGGAGACTGGGCTGAGGTTGCCCAGGATTGATTCTTCTCCGACATCATATTGCTGATCCGGTGCGCTGCTATCTCCGGCAGCCTCATGCTGTTCCGGGGCGTCGTCGGTTCCGGCATCATCAACCTGCATGGGTCCTGCGTCTTCCGGAGGAGGAGCGGTTCCAGCGGTATGTGCGAGGTAGTGCACGAAGTGACACCTTTGCTTTTCCAACACCTGGGAGAGCCAGGCGGATCTGCATTGGTCTTCCAACTTTATTTCCTGCTCAGGGGCGGATTGGGTGGGTTTTGTTTTTTCCAGATCTAAGGCGGAATCTTTCTTAGGAAGTTCCTGCATCTTAGATCGGATCTTCGCGACTGCGTCCTGCTCAGCGGCGGTCGCGTCAGCGCTACTTACTAGAGCGTTTCCGTCGGAATCGACGGTTTCGCCGATGAAGATGTGTATGCCGCCAACTGGGACGATGGAGAGCTTGACGGGGTTAGTCTTGGCCGGAATCCAGCACTCGTTCGGAGGGAGGATTGGAAGGTTCCCGGCGTAGAGGACACGCCCCACAGCGATGGTGTCGTCGTAGCTTCCCATGGCGGAACCCTCCCGGTTCCGGCCTCCAGACGCCGCTGGCCCCATGGTGGGCGCCAACTGTCGTTGCCTATTCGACAATACCACGGAGGAGGTATCCTCACGAGGGGGAGAAGAAGTAGGGGCCATAGGGCGGAGAGCACACGGGACGGTGGTACGCGATTTACCCAGCTTTGGAACACCTGCTCGAGGACAGGGCCTACTGCTGCTTGTCTGGAATTATCTGGGCGCTTTCGCGTTGTTACAATGGTTGTGGTTGTGCCTCTAGGGCTCCCGGGATCCGTCTTAGAAAGGCGCACAGATCTAGGGTTTACATGGAGAGTCCTAGCCGGATTACAGGTTGCCTAACTACGGTACAATGTCTTGCCGTGTACGTCAAGGATCCGCCTTCCATCTACGTCATACTGGATCCGGGTTCCTCATGGGCCTCCACGGATCCAGCTTCCTCCGAAGGTCGGTTAGGATCCGGCTCCCTGATTCTGGGCTGAACTTCATCCTTCATGATCAACAGCAACGGGGCTGACTGATGGTCCACATGCCACATCACCGTCTATGGGCCACCCGGGTTTGCCGGATCTAGGCACTATCGATGGTACACCCATAAAGTATACCCACAATAGCCCCCCGACCCACCACCAGCGGGGTTATTCAACGGGATGTGGCCAGATCCCGCCCTGGTCGCCGTCCACCATGGACGCCGAAGAGAGGGGGAGTCTTGTCGTCGACCAGCGCCTCCCCAAGACGCTGGCGCGGAGATCCAACGTGGCATAACACCGACACTAGGGACATGCCCTAAACAACAGGTTGTACAATAGGGCCGGCCGCCCCTCTCCCAATCACTCTGGCCCGCGGAGCCACCGGAGGAGAGGGACAGGGGCGCCAGCGAGTGAACGCACGGCGGCGGCAAGAAGGGGAGAGCGGAAGGAGGAGAGAGCCCGAGGTGGTGGACAAATTGGCGAATGTCCCTTGGAATCCTGGGAGTAGTATTTGGGCAATAATGACTTATTATATGCAGCAATTCGTACAAAGAGCTCTCAGTTCTAGAACTCTGAAGATAAAATGGTACTTCAAGCTAGGAGCGAAGCATGATGTTCAGAACGGGCGACATACGTTCTTCTGGCTAAACGGGTGGTTGGGTACCTCGCTTCTCCTGGACCGCTGCCCGAATCTCTTTGGCTACTGCATTTTTTCCATCCATTATGGTTAATTCGACACGCTATCGGGAGGGCTGGTTGCTTCTCTTTCGACGGACTTTTATCCTTGCGGAGGCTGTCGAGTAGGATAACCTGACAAGAGAGATTCACTTCAAGGAGGTGTGGCATACCAAGGTACCAAATTTTCGCGTCTTCCTTTGGAAACTCATCTGAGGCAATGCTGCCGTGCTCTGAGCAGGTGGTGAAGCGCAGGTGCCCCTCATATATATGGTAATTGTGTGTTATGTGGGGATCTTGAGAATTATAACTATATCTTCTTTAGTTGTCCACTAGATTCATGTGGGCATGGGTTAGGGAACTTCTACACTTGTACTTAGAACCCTAAAGGGTAGGGGAGTTCTTGGCGATTTCACAGGGTCTAACTGGAAAATACCATAGACTTGTTTGGTTTACCTTTGCGGCGTTGTGCTGGATCATCTGAAACATTAGGAACAAATAAACAATTGAATGTACTCTAATTGCCAAACCGGTTGACACTTTTTACAAAATTCTTATCTACATGCAAAAATGGAGGATGTTTGTAAGATCGAGGGGTAGATACCTTCTCTACGCACCGATGGGGAGATTAGGCGTCTTCACTCGACCATATGAACTTAAGTTCGTCAATATAGCCTAGCTCGGTTTTGTCACACCTTGTTGAGCGGAAATTCGATTCGGCTCCCGAGTGCGTATGCTCCCTATACCGAAAAATTATATTTTGAGTTGTCGAAAAATTTTGACAAAAAATTCTACATGTACATCTTCATAATATATGTGCATCCGTCAAGTTTCACGAAAAATCAATATTTTTTGTGGTCTATGTAAAAAAGAGAAAATTTATCTTGTAAAAAACATTATTTTTAGCACTGAGTTTTATCTTTTTTACACACGTCACATGATAAGTCCATTTTTTATGAAACAACTTTATGAGCGTGTAGCACGTCAATATGTACGTGCAAATATTTCATTTTAATTCTAAAAAAATTCAAAATATGTGTAAGATGAATTTCAAAATAGATGAAGCATATGGCTCCCATGTTCCAAAACACCACTCCCCTTGTTGAGTCGTTTTTATTGTTATATTATGTTATGAGCCCAGTTGAACTCTCGAGTGCGTGTGTTGGTCTGGGTGACTCATTTGTGTTGAAATCGAACATGCATGTGTTGTATTGTACTCTATCGTGTTGTGGATTTATTTAGTTAAAGTTGTCGACACTGCTTTAAAGCTGGGCCACTGCCTTAAGTTTAAAACTTTGGGTCACACCTGAAGAGGCACCGACCACCAAAAAAAAGGTCCAGTTTGGCCTGATAGCTGGTCTTCGCCACGCACAAAAAAAAAATAGGGCAATTGGTGCCATGTTTTTCTTTGCTTTTGCAAAAAACACAATCTTGACTTGTTGACACTGTAAAGAAAGAAGTTCTCTTAATTTTGCAATAATCCCTTTGGTCAAAAAATATGAATTTCTATTCATTAGAAAAGTACAACGGTATTTCTAACAAATAATTAAAATCTAGAGGAACACAATTTGGTCCAAACCATTATTCGCGAGGCGGATGTCACGGACGATTCTTTTTTATTTTATTTTATTATAGTAATAAAATGTATACAATGAACCATGCACAATACAAATGTGCATTTGATGATATAATTTTAAATGACATGGTTGATCCAATTATTAATCAAAGTTTTCCTCAAAAAAACAAAATGCTCTTATATTTAATAACGGAGTGACATAGGCATCCCCAATGGGCCTGCCAAAGATGGTACCCGGGGTTTACTGAAGGCCCACGATCCGAAGTATATGAAGCCCGGAAGCCCAGTTGAAGAGATAGTTTGGAAAGATAGAGTTGTACTAGGAATAATGACTTGTAACTATTACAGGACGAGCTCAAAGAGTCTCCCGGTTTCTGTAACTTGTACATCACGAAACCTTCGGCTCCGCCTCCTATATAAGGGGGAGTCGAAGGACAAAGAGAGGATCGATTCCATTGTCAACACAACCTTAGTTTTCTAATAGTTGAGTATTTTTCCGGCTGAACCTTCGAGATCTACTTGCCCTCTACTTCCAACTAAACCCTAGTCTACAATCCGTAGGCATTGACAAGTTAATACCTTGTCAATTGGCGCCGTCTGTGGGAATTAGAGGCGACTAGGAGCTGATCTCGATGGCATGTTCAAGATCGTCGACTTTTTCGGTGGCAAGCAACGCGATGGACAGAGGTAAACAGATCGAAGCTGATCTAGTCGATTTTGTTCCTCACCCGCCCTCCCGTTTCGATGCATATGCGTTTCTGGAGGAGCCTATGGAGATGACGTTCGGAAGGTTCCACCTCCGCGTCGGAAAAGAAGGATCACATCATTTCGAGGTTCTGATTTCGTCGGGATCGTCGGCGGTCGGTTCCAATTTTTCGGACTCATCGTCATCGTTCGAGACAGGCGATAAGGAGATTTCGCCGCCATGCTTCGTCAAAACTACGACAAGCGAAAAGCTCGCCAAGATCTTCGGCAACATGTCCTTCGAATCGTCTGCGGACTCCAATATAAGCAGCGACTCAGACAACGTCGACAGCTTCAGCTTCATCGACAAATCCACTTCCATTGGAGAGGTCTTCTCCGATCTATATGACGATGTCACCAATCCCGACAAAGGTCAAAGTTCAAAATATCATCAAATCTATGCAATTGGAGATACAAGCCGACCATAGGAGGAGACATCAGAGGACTTCGATAATGCGGGAAATCCGTACGTCGATCCCGCTGATCTTACGCGAGGCTTGGGAACCAAATATGTCGGACCTGGAACACGAAAGATGATACAATTTCCGCAGGCAGCTTGGGATAGAGTTGCAAGAGCTATTGATGGCACAGAACCAATGACTGTAACTGCGATAGCTTAAGAGTTGCAAGCATATCAATATAGACTCACCCGTGCTAGACGAGAGCTCGAAAAATAGAAAGTGGAGCTGGATAGGAGGCAAGCCGTGGCTTCCGCGTCAAGCAGGCGAAGAACGGAGTTGAGTCGACAATCAGATACTTCGGGAGGAGACAGTCATAGAGCAGCTCGGAATAGGGCAAGGTCTCGGCTGCAACATATACCTGAGGCTGAGAGGGAGAACCTAGTTCAAAACCTCGACATGTCCTTTATGTCGATAGATACAAGGGGGAATATTATTCCAAAAACACCAGAAGCTAGATATATGGCGACACAAGCTTTCATTCTATCGTCCAGGCCACCTCCCGGAGATCCAAGAGAAGCACTTTATAACATGGCCATGGCAGGAGTTGGAGCCATGGGAACAGCGTTCGCAAGTACGCCTCCCGAAGGATCTGCAAGGCAAAATAGTCCACGACCTACTGCAGCGGTGCAAGACCCTGCGAGAACGAGTGGGGCAAGAGACACAGCGACACAAGCAAGGGTTGATAGAGCGCGACACGAGAGAAGGGAACGTCGGCAATCACCAGAGGTTGACGAAGAGGATATGTGCGGGCTCCCGTGCTTTACGAGACGAGTCCGCAAAACTGGAGTTCCATCATGGTTTAAGCTACCCGATAATTACAAAAAATTCGATGGCCTGCAAGATCCTGAGGACTGGCTAATCGACTACCTGGAGAAGGTGAAGCTAATGGGTGGAACCAGAGCAACAACCATGCAGAGCATCCAAGTACACTTGAGTTGAGCCGCACGATCATGCATAAAGAAGCTGCCTCCTGGCTCTATCGACAGCTGGGAAAGTTTCGAGGATATATTTGTGAAGAACTTCCGATCCACGTGCAAGAAACCCGCGTCATTGGAGCAGCTGAGGGCTTGCAGATAGAAATACGACGAACCAATGAGGACGTATATCCAGAGGTGGAACATCATCAAAAATCGGCAGAGAACATATCTGACGAGAGAGCAATAGATGTATTTGTTGCTGGAATTCGAAGGAGGGACTTTGTCGAGGATTTGGGAAGGACCAACCCACGAAAAATAGCAGCACTCATGGAAACAGCGAATCACTGATCGGATGGAGAAGATGTTGTTCATAACAAACATCATAGATCGCATGAGGATGAGCGCAACCGAAACTTTCAAAATAGGCGACGATTCCCTCGAACGTTCTCAGATTATGATGCTCCCGGCCAAATATCGGCTGGTTTTCGAGGAAACAACCGGGGAAACAATCGAGACGATTATCAAAAAAGTGGTGAGCAGCGAAGCGACTACAAGGACGGCTCCCGTCCCAATAGGCAAAATAATGGACCAAGGTTTCAGAGGCCGTATGTATCACCCGAGGATCTCTTAAATGGACCATGCCAAATGCACTTCTTTCTCGACAACAATGGAAAGAGAATGTCAGGGCATCTGCAGAAGGACTTTCAAACTTTTCTAGCACTGCATAGATATGCAGGGCACACTAGCACGCAGGCAGTACACAGAAACCCCCAGGGGCCAAGGAGTGAGATTCACCTTCCACCTCCACCCGCAATTACGGACGAAAATCGGCACCAGTTGCAGTTGGCGGCAGCTCCACAACCAGGTCCTTATATCGACACCAGTGGTGCGGTCTCGATGATTCAGAAAGGCAGGCCATCCAATAGAGCTCAGAAAGTTTTTATGACAGAGAAGGTGCCTCCACCAACAATTGAGTATCTGAACTGGTCAGGGCAAGATATCGGCTTCACTATAGACGACCACCCGCAACAGGTTCCACGACCAGGATAGTCTGCTTTGATCTTACCAGCGGTTATCGCAGGATTCGATGTTTCACGAGTATTCATCGATGGCGGAAGCAGCTTAAACCTCATGTACGCAGGTACATTGAGGAAGATGAACATATCCCTGGCAAACTTATTACCAACGGATACACATTTCCATGGTATCACACCATAGAAGCCGAGTTACCCACTGGGAAAGATCAACCTCGACGTTCAGTTTGGAACCCGAGAAAATTACACAAGAGAGAGGTTGGAGTTTGAAGTCGTGGATTTCCCGTCACAGTATCACGCTTTGTTGGGACGACCAGCCTATGCTAGATTTATGGCGGTACCACATTACACATACTTGTTGTGGAGACTTCCTTGACCCAAGGCACCAATCACAGTAAAAGGCAGTTTCACGCTAGCTGATAAGTGCGATAAGGATTTTCATCGACTGTTAGAGACTTTCGGGATGCAAGCAGAATATATGGCGCCAAGGCTAACAACTGATTATGATGTGTTTCCATACGTAAGGAGGCTGCTCAAGGATCCCACCTTTGACACTACCAAAGATTCCAAAGAAGTGCAGATTCACTCGACAGATCCCAAGAAAACGACATCCATTGCAACAAACATGGACCTCGCATAGGAAAGCGCGCTCGTCGAGTTCCTCCGTGTGTGCTGGGAAATCTTCGCATGGTGTCCAGCTGACATGCCAGGAGTACCCAGGGAACTTGCCGAGCACCACCTCAACTTGGACCCAATGGTGAGGCCAATCAAACAACCTTTGTGGCGTTTTTTGAACCAAACCGTAAAGCTATGCTGTCAGAAATTAATCGACTCAGAGAAGCTGGCTTTATCAAAGAGTTACATACAGAGGCCACGTGGGTAGCTAACCCAGTACTGGTCCCGAAGAAAAACACGGAGGTCCTTCGCATGTGCGTCGACTTTACGTGTCTCAATAAACATTGTCCAAAGGATCACTTTTCCCTCCCAAGGATCGATCAAATTATTGACTCCACGGCAGGCTGTGAACGTCTTTCCTTCATGGACGCATATTCTGGTTATAACCAGATTAGATTAAAAGAAGACGATGAGGTCAAAACAACTTTTATAACACCTTACGACGTGTTCTTCTATAGAACAAGGCCCTTTGGATTGAAAAACGCGGGAGCAACATACCAGCGGATGATGCAGAAGTGTCTTGCCACACATATTGGCAAGAACGTCCAAGTGTATATCGACGATGTCATCATAACAACAAAGAAAGGGTCAACCTTTATCGAGGATCTGAAGGAAACTTTCGACAACCTTGACAAGTTCTGCCTAAAGCTGAACCCGACAAAGTGCTCTTTTGGCGTTCCTGCAGGGGAACTTCTTGGCTTTTTGGTTTCAGCAAGAGGAATCAAGGCCAACCCAGAGAAAATCCAAGCCATAGTGACGATGCGGAAGCCAACAAAGTTGAAGAAAATACAACAGCTGACTGGGTGAGTCGCAACTTTAAGCAGATTCGTCGCTAGGCTGGGAGAAAAGGCGTTACCGTTCTACTCTCTGATCAAACAAGGAGCAAAGTTCGAGTGGAACAAAGAAGCAGACAGAGCTTTTGAGGACCTTAAGCGCACAATCTTGACACCGCCAATCTTGGTGGTGCCTAAAGAAAAAGAGCCTCTCCTGTTATACATCGCAGCCACGCCTCAAGTGGTTATCACAATACTTGTGGTCGAAAGGGAGGAAGAAGGAAAACTCCATGGAGTACAGCGGCCGGTATACTTCATAAGTGAAGTTTTATCGCCTTCAAAACAGCGGTACCCGCAGTATCAGAAGTTAGCATATGGAGTGTTCACAACCGCAAGAAAACTGCGATACTATTTTTCGGCGCATCCGATAATAGTGGTCAATGAGGCGCCTTTATCCAATATATTAAACAACCCAGAAGCTACGGGTCATGTCTCCCTTTGGGGAATAGAGCTTTCCCCTCGGGACATCACATATGAGAAGAGAAAAGCAATAAAGTCGCAGATTTTACCAGACTTCGTCGCAGAATGGATGGAGCTACAAAATACGGGACCTCCAGATTTGTCGAGAACTTGGACTATGAACTTCGACGGGTCCAAGAGGCTAGAAGGAGCTGGAGCATGCGTGATACTAGTGTCACCCCAAGGCGACAAGTTGAAATACGTGCTATGGATGACGTTTCCAAACGCATCTAATAACGAGGCAGAGTACAAAGCACTTATACACGTGATGAAGATGGCGAAAGCCTGTGGAGCAACACGATTAAAAATCTTTGGTGATTCAAAGTTGGTGGCTCAACAGGTGATGAACTAATGTGACGCAGTTGACAGTATGATAGCATACAAGGAATTATATAATGAACTTGAGACGCTGTTCGACGGGTGCGAAGTAAATCATATCAGCAGGCTTAGCAATGATGAAGCCGATATTCTTGCAAACATCGGGTCGCAGTGTTTAGTAATACCACCTGGCGTATTCTGGGAAGAGATAACTGAAAGATCAACCAAGGCGAAGAAACAGCAGAAGAAGAAGGAGAAGGTTGATAAAGCCTCGGGGGCTCCAGCAGCAGCAGAAGTAAACACATCGGAAGATGAGGAGGAACCGCACGTGATAATGATGGTACAAATTCCTTGGATGCAGGCTTACGTAGCATATATCTTAAGGAAAGAACTACCCGAAGATCCAGTTGAAGCAAGGCGAATTATCAGACGTTCTAAAGCCTTTACTGTGATCAAAGGAGAGCTCTACAAACGTAGTATTTCAGGAGTACTACAGAGATGTGTCACACCCGAAGAAGGAAGGCTTATTCTGAAGGATGTACACGAGGGGGTGTGCGGATATCATGCAAGCAGTCGAGCTATAGCAGCCAAAGTTTTCAGGGCAGGATTCTACTGGATGACAGCAATAGAAGATGCAAAGGACGTAGTACGTACTTGTGACGCGTGTCAGAGATTTGCGGCAAAACCTCATTCTCCGGCAGCAGAACTGATGCCAGTATCCTTGTCATGGCCTTTTGCTCAGTGGAGCCTTGATATGGTGGGGAAATTACATAAGGCGTGGCCAGGAGGTTACGAGTATATGCTGGTGGTTGTCGACAAGTTTACCAAGTGGATTGAGGCAAAACCAATAAACTCGCCAGACGTAGCGTCAGTGGTCAATTTTGTCAAAGGCATTGTCTTTCGATTCAGCGTTCCCAATAGCATTGTCACAGACAACAGCAGCAATTTTACTTCTAAGGAGTTCAAAGAATACTGCGCAGAGGTAGGCATCAAACTACACTTTGCGTCAGTAGTACATCCGCAAACCAATGGTCAAGTCGAGAAAGCAAACGGCATAATATGCAATGGTATCAAGAAACGATTGATAACACCTCTGGAGAAAGCTCGACATACTTGGCCAGAAGAGTTGCCAAGTGTCCTATGGAGCATCCGAACAACATCCAACATGACAACACATGAAACCCCGTTTTTCCTGGTCCATGGAGCCGAAGCAGTGCCCCCGATAGAAATAGAACATAACTCCCCGAGAGGGGCGGAGTATGATGAAGAAATTTGGAGAAAGGCGCTAGAAGATGATGTCGATGCACTTGATGAAACTAGAGACGAGGTGCTGTATAGAGTTACCAAGTACTAGCAAGATTTGAAAAACTACCACAGTCGATGTTTACGACCAAGGTCTTTCCAAGTAGGAGATTTAGTTCTTCGGCTCTCCCAGGACAGCCATGAAAAGTTCGAGTCGCCATGGGTCGGTCCATACATCATCACAGAAATAATTGCGGGAGGAGCATACAAGATAAAGGACAAGAAGACAGGAGTCCCAGAGAAGAATCCATGGAACGTGGCGCAACTTCGACGCTTTTACGCGTAGAAGTCAATATAAAAACATACATGTAAATATACATTGTACTGAAACGCCCGCGAGTTTTCAGACGCACTCTTTTCCTTTCAGGGCACCGAGTGGGGCTGAAAGGTTTTTAATGAGGCGGACTCGCGGTGCTGCAATATAATAAAAATATTGGTGATATACATCTTTTTCGTCGACAAGCTCGGGGGCTCGCAACCCGCAATAACAATATATATATATAAACTTCCGCAAAATACAGTCTACAAAGTTATTTTCCTTGGTGCACAACACCTCGCAAACCAATAAAGATACAAACGTCGGCCAACATAAAAGCTCGGGGGCTTGATGAAAGAAAAAACGTATAAGTTGTTTTACAATATACATAGTGCTTACACTACACAGATTTTTACTATCAAGAAAAATTCGACAAGAAAAAAGGAAACTTTCAGTCATCACCTATCAGGTCTATGTTTACTCTCTCATTGTCAGCAGTACCATTCCCATGCTCAGGATAACTACCCTTCACGAAGAATTCAGCATCCAGTCGAAGTAATTCATCCATCATTTCCTCGGCTATAGGGGTTACAACATCGTTGATTTTGTCAATATTCCTTCTCCTCCTCGTCAGTTTGGCTTGACACCTTTCGACAATTGTGGTCATATCTAACTTCGGATAGCAGACCTGCAACATGATCATGGCAGACCTTGCACCAGCAGTCAATTGGGCCTTCACAAACTCATGGATTCGAGGAGCATCCCGGAATTTGTTCATCAAGTCAGGAAGAGTCTTCGGCGGGGAGTTGCGAGGAAACATGGTGTTGTAAACCAGGGCTAGCGTCTTTGCGCAGAAATCAAGAAAATCACGAACCTGACTTGCGCGGTCTTGGAATCTGACGATTTGTCGGGTACGATCAGGCGTAACCCAAAAATTCGATCCATGCTCCAGAGCAAGTTTGATGAGCACATTTGACCTGGCTTCAACTCGTTGGTCTTCAGCGTCAGCATCCAGAAAAGAACCTATTCAGCGGAAGTATCAGTGAGAAATGGAAAGTAAGGAAAATAAAGTAGACAAGTTCAAACAAACAAAGCATACCTGCCATATCCAGGCTAGCGTCAGTCATCGATTGAAGCATATAATCTTCTCGCGAAGTAGCTTCTGTAGCTTCAGTAACCGCATCCTCCTTTAAAGCTAAGGCTTCCTGGCCTGTTGAAGAGCAATTTCCTCCCTCTCCGACGATTTTCGAGATTGTTCCATTACCACGAGCGTTTGTTTCTTCATCGACTAGAGTTGTTGTCGAAGTTCATT
Source organism: Lolium rigidum (assembly GCF_022539505.1). Taxonomy (NCBI): domain Eukaryota; kingdom Viridiplantae; phylum Streptophyta; class Magnoliopsida; order Poales; family Poaceae; genus Lolium; species Lolium rigidum. Next base: position 58,200,536 of record NC_061510.1, on the reverse strand, counting down.
CAAATCTTGTACTGGATCCACATTCGATGAATCTTTGACGAAATCCTCAGCGGAAGTTTTTCTCAAGTAGGAGGAAGCGGTCAGAGCATCCGAGGAACGAGGTATCGCGGTATAGTTGTCAAAAACCAACTGGAGAGAAAAATTCTGACATAAATCACTTCGCAAAATAGCATTTCATTGATCATTCGGATATTTACACGTTCATTACAAGGAAAGGGTTTCTACTAAACCAATGGCAAGCTGCCGCAAGACGGTGCTAATGCGACATCATCAAAAGAAGTAGAAAAAGAAAAACAAAGACAGGATGGTCTACTTGACCTCCGGCTTGGCAGAACTGGCAGGAGTAGCAGGCTTGTATCCGAGGAAGGATATGATCTTCTTCGAATGATGTTTGGCAGCCCTGATCAATGATGGCCACCTCTCATTGCTGATCTTCGTCTCGCCAACTTTTGCCCAGTCGACGTTTTGCTGGCTCTCGGCAACCAAAGCTATGGTGCCTTCGACGCCAACCTTCAGGTTTTCCTGCCGGAAAGCCAGTCCAATGTCTTCTTCGGGATCGAATTGCTTCGCAAGATCGACAAAAGGTTCTGGAGCGCTTTTCTTCGAAAAGAAATAGGGAAACAGGCGTGTGAACGCAGCTCGCGCATCTGCAATACTGCGGTGCGCCAGGTCCCCGTGAATTTCAAGGAGAGAAAGGGCGTCGAGAAGACGGTCCCCTTCAGGCCTTGCGAGTTCAAAGTCTTGAACCATCTTTCCTGCTGAAACAAATTTCGGGTGATCAGAAAATAAAGGAAGAGTTAATCTTGGAAGGAGTCTGGAAAAAGGGATTAGTTAACTTACTGACAAAGCGTCGATTCTGCGACTCCAAGCGGCCAATGACATCTTCTTCGCGCGCAGTTTGTTGAGATATGTTTTCACTTAAGGCAGTTTCAGCTTGATGGAGTCTCTTCCGAAGATCTCCAACAGAGATAGCATGTTGTTTGGCCTTCTCGCGAGCTTTTTCACTCTTCTCAAGCTTACTGGCGAGGTCATCGGCTCGCTTGTTAGCTTTGGCGAGAGCCTTTGGCAAAGGGAAAATGGTAGAAGTGTTATAGCAAGATGGATCATTGCGTGCAAAATAAAAATAATAGGAAGGCCAACCTTTCAGATTTTCAACAGTATCTCGGTACTCAATAAATTGAGTACCGAGACTGATGAACTGCTTCATAAGAGGCTATCGGAGAACAAAAAAGAGAATTTCAACACAGAAACAAAAAACGAAGAAAAACTCGACAGTTGATAAAATAGTTGTAAAGATACGTACGTCATCCAAAGAAGGAGTCATCGAGTTCCCAGCTACGAAGCTCGTATCTTTCTAAGTTCAACCCTCGCTCTCTTCGGTGAAGGGGCTCGGGGGCTGGTAGCAGGAGTCGACATTTCCAAATTTGGTTGAGGATGGGGAAGTTTCCTCCGCAGCACGACGAGTTTCCGAAAGAACCAAAGTTTGCGACACGCTCGTGGGATCAGTCACATTCGCGACAGGTTCTTCTTCTTCGTCACCGTCCACAAAAATAGTATGAGAAAGTGCACAGGTATGCAAAAAAAGAAAAAAGGAGGCAGGGTAGCTTACGAGCTAACGAGGGCCTCCTCGTAAGGATTGAAGGCTTGTTCCTCCTCCTCAGGAGCAGTTTCTTCGGCAGGTGATTCGCCGACTTTGGAGGTGCCGAAATCTTCGACATCACCCCTCTTCCTCTTGCTCCGAGGGGAAACAACAGAAGGGATAGAATGCGCTGACTCGGTAGCCTCCGATTCAGTTTCTCTTTCAGAGGAACCCGCGGATTTGTGGGATCCATCGGTTTCACTCTCAGGGCGAGAAGTACCCTGTGCATCGTCGGCAACGTTGTCTCGGTCATCGACCTCCCCACCTTCAGGTAAAGGAGGCAAGGAGGAAGTGACTTGGTGGTTCTGTAAAAAGAAAAACAATAACAAGAGAAAGATAAAGATGAAGACAGAGGTCAACGGCAAAATAACAAGATAGCAGTCGAAGTTTCAATCCAAGTCGAGAAAGCAAGATAAGTGGTGTAGGAAATAAAAAAAACTCGAGAAGCAGGTTACTTACTTTGGGAAGAACGTGGGCACCACTATATGGTTCCATGCGGCAGTAAGTTGGCACTGGATCCTTATTGCTTAACGATGAAACACGCCGAACAAGATTTTCCAAGTCCTTCACAGAGAGATCTTTAGAGAGGCGGTCGACGTCCTTCTCTCCAGCATACAGCCACATAGGATTTTTGCGAGCCTGAAGAGGCTGCACCCTAATCCTAAGGAAATAGGCGGTGATTTGGATACCCGACAATTCTTTGCCTCGGGTATTTTGCAGTTCATGGATACGCTTCATCAACGCCTTTGTCGCTATTTTTTCTTCTTCGGTGGCTTCTGCGTCCCAGGATCAGCGGCGAAGAATTTTTGCGTTACCGTCAAAGGGGGCGATGTTGTATTCCAATGAGTCGGAGCACTCCTGTGGACATATAGCCATCTTTTGCGCCATCCTTGGACGGAGTCGGGGAATTTGACGTCGAAATACTCGACGTCAGGGCGGACACAGATAACAACACCACCTATGTTATAGGCAATGTTGTGGGAGCCGTTGCGGCGAAGGCAGAAAATGCGCTTCCACAGGGCCCAATTAGGTTGAGTCCCGAGGAAGCACTCGCAAAGGGTGATAAAGATAGAAAAGTGAAGAATGGAATTGGGAGTCAGCTGGTGCAGCTCCAACCCATACACAAAGAGTACGTACTCCACGAAGAAAATCATGGATAGGAGCAGAGAGGCCGCGAATGAGGTGGTCAACAAAGCTAACCCGATATTCGATGGGGGCGACGGATAGCTCTCTTCGCTGGGGAAGCGCAGCGCGTCCTTCTTCTTCATCAGGCCAAGTTTCTTCATCAGGTTGGCGTCCTGATTTGAGATCTTGGATCTCTCCCACTCGGAAGCCTCCAGATCTTGCGCCACCATGCTTGCTGAGGGGGTGTTGTGCCTCGTGAGTCTTGGCCGCGGTGGCATCAACAATGGCGCTGGAGAGATTTGGGAGGTGGATGAGCGTAGGAATTTTTAGGGTGCAATGGAATTTTTTGGCAGAGAGGGGATATGAGCGCGGCGCAGCGAAGGAGATAGTAGGAGGAAGAAGACGAGTAATTATAGCAAGCCAAGCGAAGTGCTGCGCCGTTGGATGATGTGAGAATGGATTTGATGCTTTACACGTGGTTCCAGTGGTAAAAACGTATTTTCACCGTGAGGGAACTAGATAGGCGCTACAGCGCGCGTGCCAGAAAAATCGGAGGACGTGTGTCCCCCACTTGCGTAACGTGTCCCAAAGCACAGACTTTCGGCCCCATAGGTCAGTGACAGGACAGGACTCGTGTTTTCCCGATACAGTAATTTTGGCCATCGTCAGCACTGATGTCATTCCAAAATAAAAACTGCGACTGTGGTGTTCTGAGGATTAGAGGCAGAGCAGGATTAATGATAACTTCGTGAGCTTTTGATCAAATGCTCGGGGGCTACTTTTTAAGGAAGGAAATCTCGAATATGGAAAGAAAGAAAAGGCGAAAGCCTATGATCAAATACAAGGATTTATTCATATATTCGGGGGCTACTCCCATCGGGAGCGCTGGTCGCGCACCCGATAAAGATGGGAAAATTAGAAGCAATGACAATATAGCAATTAAGGTGTTAAAAAGGTGAGCCTACAACCAAGTACAAGCACTTGGCTGTAGCCTCGAGGGCTACTCCCATCGGGAACGCTGTTCGCGTGCCCGATGAAATTCAAAAGGTTATCGTGAGCATATTCCGAGTTATAAGTAACTCTTCATATACTCCCATCGGGAGGACAAGATAAAAATATATGTCATCCGTTGACTTGAATAAATGTGCTATTCCAGCAGCCGAAAAAGGCACTCGACAATATATTCTCAGAGCGCCTTAAGTCGCGAATTAATCTCTGAATACCGCAATACTTTGCGAAGGTAAGTGTAACATCTCAATTTTTCCAAATCAATAAAGTGGAACAATTCCCCTTCTCCAAAATTTTGAGCCAACAAAAACTTAAAATGAAATGTTGCATATGATGCATAGTGTGCATACTTGTAAATTGTGATTCTTGCCATGATGCTTGTGTGAAGTGTGACCAATGCATCAAAACCCTAAACCTTGATCTTGGAAATCAAAAAGAAACAAAACCAAAGAAAATCAAAATAAAAGAGAAAAGCATATGAGAGCAAATAGCCATTTTCCAAATCTTGGCCTAAGCCATTTCTACTTTGTGTAAAAGGTTTGGAAACATAAATAAACACATATTGATCACTTTTGAATCAAAGAAACACAAATCTCAAAAACCACACACATGTGATAATGGTCAAATTTGACTTTTATATCAGGGTACCCACTTTGAGCCCCTGGATTAAGAGATTTCTAAACTAAACTCTCCCAACTCTTTGCACCTCATCCAAGATCACATCAAGATGAATACTTTTGGTGTTGACCACATTGACCAATTCCTTTTCTATTGCTTAATATAAGATTGCAAAGTGGCAACATCAAATCAAAAACTAGATCATACCCATTTTGGAATTTTTAAAACTTTGTTCATTTTGCAAACCAACACCACCACTGTGTGCCAAACATTAATTCAATCACACCCAAGAAAAAGTTTGGCAAATTTTGAATTTAAGATTCATGCGGCCGTTACCTCAAACACCTTATGTGCATAAATCTACCAACTCCATACATGCTTTTAACCAACAGATTTTTTGCCTAAACCATCACACATTTGTGATCATTGACCTCTCCTTGCATCCCTTGAGCAAAGCCAAGCACTTGTACCCCTGGTACTTGGATGATTTGGACCAGAGCATGCCATGCCGTGGCATCATGGCACACCCCATGCCCTCTCCTTCTCCACTCCCATCTAAACTATGTCATCATGTCCAGGAGACGTCCTCCCTCTCCAGAACACGCCTGTACCCGCCGTTGGCCAAGAGGAGCTCTGACTAGCCCAGAACGCGATGCGCCCAGGACACCCAGAACGTGCCAGCACGCGCACCGGCAAGCCCCTGGACGCGCCAGTACACCACCTGCCCTCGTCGACTCCGACCTCCTCTTGTCCTCTCCCCTCGCACACACACTCATCATGTCACCCTCTACCTCCCAGACAACCCCATTGGCCCGCGCGTGCACTGTCGCCGACGCCATCGTCGATGTCTGCCGCCACGGTACTGCAAGGACGACGACGTCGCCCGCACGCCCTCGTCCACCATTTTTAACGCCGTCAAGCGCTCCGTAATCGCCATGACATCGCCCACACCCCTGCGTCATCTCCATCCCCTCCCCGCCAATGTATCGCCGACGCCATGCTCGACCTGCCCCGCGCCCCTCGGCACCTCCTCGCCCCTATAAAAGGAGCACTCCCCCGTGCTCAACCTCCACGCTATTCGACTCCTCTCATCTCAGCACCCCTCCTCGAGCTCTCCCTCTTCCCAATTTGCACCGTAGCTAGCCAATTGCATGGCCGGAGTCCGCAGAGCCGCCGCAGACGAAGCCGTCGATTGGAGCCGCCCCAGGAAGCGCCGGTTGTACCAGGAGGATCGCCATCGTCGACAACCTCGCCGTGCATCATCGCTGATCATCGCCGTCCACTGGTTAGTCCTCCGACCCCCTAGTGCTCGCTGCCAGTGAGCTTGTGCTCGTCGTCGACGACGACGCACGCCAGCCGCTCGATCTGCTTCTAATCCTACGGTCCACCGCTCGCGTACCGTTTCGCTGGTTTAAGTGTCGCTGACAGGTGGAGCCCACCTCGTCAGGCAGCCCACGCGTGCGAGACGCGCTGCTGGGCTGGCTTTCTCTTTTTCTTTCTTTTCTTCCCGTGAAGCTGTTCCCGCCAAGCCCATCATTTCAAATTTGGATTTTCAGTTTTAATTCAAATTCAATTCAGATGCCAATTTCAAATTTAAAAATAGAAAGATCTACTGAGCCAAATTTTGTGAATTTGATATTGTTGAAAAGCTTAGGAAATTCTCTACACAACTACACTGGTTTCAACCCTAGATGTGTTGTAGAAATAATGTAGTAAAAATAACAAGGCAGAGCCTTTTCCAAATTCAAAAAATTATTAAAAATCAACCATAAATGATTTTGAGTTGATTCCAACTCTCATAATTCACATTTCACATACTCTACATGAATATGTAAAAACATAGCATAGTTATTTACATGATCATGGGCTAGAGCAAAATAGTGGCTATGTGGCCATTTCTAGTTCATTTAAACTACCCTAAATTATTTAGTAAATGGTATGAGAGTTGTTCTCTCATTTAAATCATGTCCTAAGTAGTTTAACATGAGGTAATGACCTTGGTCTATAGCACCTCATACTTGATTACTTAGTGATACTACCTCCGATTCAAGGAATAAGGTGTCCTCGTTTTACGTGCTTTTCGTTTGACTAAGAATTACTTCAAATATATAAAGATTGTTTGTATGAAATTAACATCATTAGAAAGTGTTTTTCAATACGAATCCAACGATACTAATTACATATAATATAACCAAGATTTTGTTGCTCAATTTTTATGGTCAAAGTTTGCCTTGGAATACGCGTGCACCTTATTCCTTGGGACGGAGGTAGTATTAAACTATTTCTTTAATAGTGTTTAAATGGCATGAGAGGTAATATCTCATTTAAATCATTTTCCTAAATGATAAAAGTGAAGTGTTGATCTTGGTCAACATAATCTCACACTTATTAATTGAGGAGATTAAATCTTAATAAGATTCAATGAGAGGAAATTATTCTTCTTACAAGTAATTTTCTTAAAGGAAAACCAAGCCAACCCCATTGTTAATCATGTGTGATGCTAGAGTAGCTTGTGTGACCACTTGAGTGCTAAGTCTAGCACTTAAGCATTGATTGGTGATTGTATACTTCGTATCCGTCTATAGACGCTAGTACCGAAGACTACCAGGAGGAGGAGGTCTTCTACGAGGAAGAAGAAGAAAACTTTGATCAATACACCAACCAAGGCAAGCTACCCTAATATAAGCTATACCAAGCCAAGTTACTAGTGCAAGATACAATGGCACTAGTATTGGTGTTCAAGTCTTACTATTTCCAAGTCCCAGTTTTACTTTACTTTACTTTCACTTTATTTACGAATGTTTACTTATTGTATTCCATTGGGGTCTAAGTTTAGCGTAGCACAAGAGTGTCAAACTTAGCCTAAAAGAGCAACAAGGTAGTTAGCACCCCTCATGCTTAGTTGATATTGCTAATACTAAAATTGACTACTCTAGATGGGAACTTGTGAATCAAATGACTTTGAAAAACCTTGGAATGATGAGTCATTCTATTGAAAGTGTTGAAGGTGAATATGACTTCGAATGACATGGGAATTTGATAAAAACTGATGGTTGAGTTCAGATGCGATACCATTCCAATTCTTGAGTACCCCCACAATACCTGATTATGGGTAAGGCTTTAGCTTGAAATTTATGTATCTTAGTATGGGTTCCCTCTGAACAATCGTCATAGAGGTTATGTTGAGGCTGCCTCCGTTGAAAGTGAAATGACGTGAAAAGAGTTGAACATACTACCCAAGCCCTGTGCAGTTCTAGGATGACAGTTGGTCATCACTAGGAGGCCAAGCTCATAGGGGAGGTACCTATAGTAGGATATGTAGGTTAAAGGTTAATGGTTGATGATCCGCATACTGAGTTATGATGATTCAGGGTTATTCCTGACGGATGTAATCAAAAATTGTGGCACAAGAGTACGACCTCTGCAGAGTTTAAACTATTCGAATAGCCGCGTTCGCGGTCAGGGACAGTTGGATGGCCATATGGTTCTATTATCAGAATGTTTCTAAAAGTGAATGGTTACTTGAAATATGACTTTGACTTGAATCACAACAGAGTTGTGGGAATGACACTAATGTTCCCACTTGAGTTAAATCTAGGGAAAATAAAGAGTCTTGGTTAGTAAGTGTTAATGAAATAAAACTGGCTTTATGCAAATAAACATAGAGCTTAAAACCTTGCTTAGAAATGCTAGTACTTATGTTAGTATAGTTTGCGAGTACTTTAAAGTACTCATGGCTGTGTCCCTGGCTATTCCAATGGCCAGACTTTGAAGAGGCGCAGCAGTATCAGGAAGGTGGACAGCAGGACGTTTACGATAACTAGGACTACCTCTTGACGTCAAGCGTTGCCTGTGGGGAAAATGGACCTCTACTACGTATCTTCCGCCGATGTGTTATGTATTCGATCATTAGATCAAGTGTTGTATTAAGACTGGATCATGTGATCCTTTGCTGTAAGACAATTATGGTTTGTAATGAATGATGTGTTGTGATATGAACTTATTATGTCTCACAAAAACAATCTTCCTGGAATTGCGATGTATGGCATAATAGGCATCTGGACTTAAAAATCCGGGTGTTGATAGTAAGTCCCCAGGATCCGTCCTGTGCGGCGTGGCACCGCCTCTGACGGTGTTTTGCTACTTTTTCTGTATCAGCAGATACGAAGAAAAATCATAACATACGCGTTAGGTACCCGATAAAATATCACTGGAATTCGGCATCTGATAAGACCTTAAGCGGCACATGTCGAATTACGCCAGTATCCCGAGATCATGTCCAGTGACGTGATCTCGAAGTAGGTTTTTGCGGGATTGCCACAAGAGCAGTTAACTGGTACCTGATCCGTCAGATGAACCAGCCCCAATTACCATTATCCCTGTACAATATATGATTGTTTTGTAAAATTTATTTACTGACTCAAAGAAATCATGTGATAATTCTAAAGATGGAGATTTTCCCTGATTCTTCGATTCAAGCAAAATCTCGGGGGCTACTGACATAGGCATTCCCAATGGGTCTGCCGAAGATGGTACCCGGGGTTTACTGAAGGCCCACGACCCAAAGTATATGAAGCCCGGAAGCCCAGTTGAAGAGATAGTTTGGAAAGATAGAGTTGTATTAGGAATAATGACTTGTAACTATTACAGGACGAGCTCAAAGAGTCTCCCGGTTTCTGTAACTTGTACATCACGAAACCTTCGACTCCGCCTCCTATATAAGGGGGAGTTGAAGGAAAAAGAGAGGATCGATTCCATTGTCAACACAACCTTAGTTTTCTAATAGTCGAGTACTTTTCCGGCTGAACCTTCGAGATCTACTTGCTCTCTACTTCCAACTAAACCCTAGTCTACAATCCATAGACATTGACAAGTTAATACCTTGTCACTGAGGGAGTAGCTAAAATGTAAGATCATCACTCACAATCTGCTAATACCCTAAAGGCCTAGCTTCCATGTAGGTCTTAACGAGACCTAAAAAAACTAGCAAAAAGCACTAGTACATATCGGGTCTTTGCACACGGCTAAAATGGACCGTTCACTTGCACACGATAAACCTAACCTTCGCAATGCAAGGGTATGCGATGCGCCAAGACAAATCACACGGTCCCTGTAACCGTATGCGACGGGTTACCATGTCGCATACGTTCTCGGAAAATAAGTTGTGTGACAATCAGAGACAATATATTTATGCGAATCATCTGCTTTACAAAAACATTGCAATTGATTTTAGACAGAATAAGCTTGTTGTAGCTGCAGAACCATGATACTAGCATGTGTATGCCCAACTAAACAATCATGAAAATACAATACCAAATATCAATTATATTGCACATATATATCATTTATATACATACATTATCGACAAATATAGAAAAAAAAGATACACAGAAGAATATGGGGATCCTGGTGGTCCTTATATATACGAAAAAGATGACAGGGTTGCGTTCGATGGGCCCAAATGGGCCCATAATCGCACACGGTTTTCACAAGAAAAGCCATGTGCAGCTATGTATCTTTGCTCACGGCCGTATTGTGCAGGGTCGTATGCGTTCTGCGCACCCGATTGCTTTACACATGCATTTCCACATGCTTGACATATGATTTATTTAAGGTGCCTCTACGTTTGCACCTACATAAGTTTCGATTGCACACAATTCATCTTTGAAAATTCATCTTTGAAGAAGATTTCATAATATATTTGGGGGTTAGACCGGAGGGGAACCAATTAATGAAACATGATTTCCCTTCCTTTTACAAAAGACCATCAATAATATTTGGGCAGCGGTCGGAAAAGAATCAATCAAATATGGTTTCCCTTCCTGTTGCAGAAAGACTAGCATTAACTTCACATTACCTACATATATAGGGCCTAATAAAGCTGGCAATAACTATGTCATGTACTAAACATCCTCCGCGTCTCTGGTGACGTAGACGACGCCGGTGCCTGATGCATCTCCATTGTTGACGGCTACGCCCTCTCCTAAGCCTAATGCCTCGACATTGTCGGTGCACTAGCCGCTAGTGCCTGATGCTTCTGCTTCGAAGGCGGCCCTGCGTCTTGCCAGCGCGGTCATCCATAGATCAACAAGCTCGTCGGAGGTAAATTGTGGAACACGTGCTGCGTGGCCGGCCTTCTTACCTTTCTTCTTGGCGTGCGGCCATGCACACAACCGTCGGGAGAGTCTCGAAACAGTCCTCCACCATGCGACGCACAACTTCTTCCTCCCACTGCGTCGACTCGATGGACCTGCTCTAGCACCATCTGCTCCTCCAAGTCCTCCTCCATCCCGGCCAGATCCTCCTCCCTCTGGAGCATGCTCCTCCTCCGAGTCAGACACCGTGAAGGTCAATGATGCTTCTCTCAGCACCGTCGTGCTGTGAGGAATGCTCCTCCTTCGCATCTGACGGCGCAAGATCGATGCATCCTAGAGTGGATTGGCAGGGAGGCATGGTGCAGAGGTGGGTAGGTCGCCAAAGATAAGAGTGAGCGGCGCATTATATAGGCGAGGAGGCACGAAGATTTTGATTTCACATTTCGAACGAAATCGGTGAACTTGCGAGAACGTTTCACGACCATAATATTCACAAATGATTTTGCAAAAAATATTGTTTGCACAATATAGCTCAAACCGTTTGTGATACCCTGCGCCGCATACGATTCTGTTTGAACAAACCGTGTGCGATATTTCGTCGTGCACGCATTTGGCAGCCGCAGCATTGCCGCCCCTCTCCTCGCGCTCTTCCATGTCCTCCAAATGTATTTCGCCTTCTTCGTTTCCTTGGTTGTACGCTGGAGGTGCATGATCCTCCCCGGCTACCTGAGAGGCCTTCTCCTCCACATGAAGGGCCTTCTCCACCACCGGGGGCGCCTGACTCCAAACGAGGCCGTTGCGCCTGTGGGTACTGCGCCACACATGAGAAGCGAGCGGGCTTCTTGGTGTGAACCATGACGAAGTGAACTGTGTGTCTACCTTAATGATGGGGTGTGCCAAACATTGCGGCGGCCGACGCGTGGCACGCCGCAGGAACGTGTAGAGGCCAGACATCGACCGAAAGTTAGACACACGAATTTTACATATTACACCATTTGAGTGCTGCGGAAGAGAAGAGATAGGCAAGAATTAAGAATTCGTCGCAAAATATTCACACACGATAGGTCAAGTCAGTATTGTGTGCGATGAATGCCCTATACGCTGACGCTTATTTTTAAACACTCCGTTTGTGAACTTTTCCCGACGGTCCGGAAGTTACTTCGGTGTGTTTTACACCATCATATGGGCCTTCTTGGAGACTAAGCACAAAATTCGTGTTTTATGATGTCAGCGGTCGGCCGCAACAGTGCCACGGGATCCTTAATGGACCCTATCTGTACTAGTGAAGCCAGTTATAATCGTCACAAATTACATGCCTTTATTTCCACTCTAGAACTCCCACATCGTGTAGTGCCACCAAGCAGCAACCTGGCCATGTGATTAATTAAGGTTACGATGGACTTCCACCAATTTGCAAAGAGCGGCTTGACGATGATGAATCTTCATAGGGCGTGGCTTGATAGGCGGCTGGTTTGGTTGTCGAATCAACCATGCCATCATATCTAGATTTCACCTTCTCTGGATAATGACTTGGTCCACAAGTGCAAGAGTTTGCAGATAGCAACGTATTTCACATATGTAAGTGACCTAACGTTATCAATCTGTGAGAGGAAATAAATGATCTACTAAAATAAATACAATACATGATGTTCCTAACTCCCTGGTATATTTTTTATTTGTACCGGTGAAAAGATGGTATGGGCATACGGGCGAAAGGGGTGGTGGCGATTTGAGAGTTTGGGTCAGGACTGGAAAAGGGTAACTGTGACGTCACTAGTAGAAAACCTCTCATCCATCTAAGCCATTGGTACCGGTTCCCTTACGAACCGGTACCAATGGGGCCATTTGTACCGGTTTGAGGGCTCAGGTGGGCGAGGAGCTTTGGTACCGGTTTGGGAGGGGCTTTCGTACCGGTTCTTGTTAGGAACCGGTACGAAAGGTCTTCGGCCAAAATTCAGACGCGTGGTGGGGCTCGGGCTGGACCTTTGGTACCGGTTCGTAACACGAATCGGTACCAAAGGGTACCCAGCCATATCAAATCGCCCAGATCGCCCGAGCCCCCTGCTGTGGCTCTCATTTTTCTCTTCTTCCTCACACTCTAAATTTTTCTCCACCTCTCACACTCCAATAATCTTTATTTTTTCTCCACCATTTTAACAAGATTAACGACCTCCATCTATCCAAGGGTTAGCAATATCATCCTTTCTTCCGGCGTTCCTAATTTAGCTCATTTCTTTGGTAGTTTAACTCGTACTATTTTTGTAGTGCTAGCAAGGTGTTTGATGAAATGCCTAAGTTAGGGATTTTACTTTTTTTATAATCAATTTGAGCTGAAATTATGGTATATTTTGTAGGTTTTAATTAGTATCGTCCCCGTCCTCACCGCCGTCGATCGCTAGCGTCGTCCCCTAGCCGGCACCGTACAACCTCGGTGAGCCTCTTCTTTTTTATAAAAAAACTTAGTTTTATGTGATGAACTTGAATATTAATTAAGTTGGTCACTCATATATCCACGATGTTGTGTACTTAATGATTTTTGATATACATATAAAATGCAGATGAGTCGACAATGGATGTACGGTGACCGGTGCCATCCCGAGTTCATTAATGGCATGCATTATTTTCTCAACGTGGCTGAGGCAAACAGGCGGTCGAATGGTTTCATGTATTGTCCATGTAGTTCCTGTAAGAATATGAAGGATTACTCTACCTCGAAGACCCTTCACGTCCACCTGCTGGAGAATGGTTTCATGCCCAGCTATAATTGTTGGACCAAGCACGGAGAAAGAGGGGTTATATTGGAAGACAACGAAGAAGAAGAGGATAGTGACAACTATCCCTTATTCACCGAAGACGGTGGTAGTAGAATGGGGGAAGACGAAGCTGAAGAAGAGCTCATTTTCGATGAGCCGATTTTTGATGACCCGGATGACGATTTGGGTCGGGCCATTCTTGATGCGAAGATGAACTGCGGAAATGAAAAGGAGAGGTTGAAGTTGGAGAAAATGTTAGAGGATCACAACAAACTGTTGTACCCAAATTGCGAAAATGGTCGAAAAAAGCTGGGTACCACGCTGGAATTGCTGCGATGGAAGGCGGAGAATGGTACTTCGACAAGGGATTTGAAAAGTTGCTGAAAATAATAAAGAAGATGCTTCCAGGGGAGAACGTGTTGCCCTCTAGCACGTATGAAGCAAAGAAGGTTGTCTGCCCTCTAGGATTAGAGGTGCAGAAGATACATGCATGCATCAATGACTGCATCCTCTACCGCGGGGAGTACGAGAATTTGAATGCATGCCCGGTATGTAGTGCATTGAGGTATAAGATCGGGCGAGATGACCCTGGCGATGTTGAGGATGAGTCCACCCCCGGGAAGAGGGTTCCTGCGAAGGTGATGTGGTATGCTCCTATAATACCACGGTTGAAACGTTTGTTCCAGAACAAAGAGCATGCCAAGTTGTTGCGATGGCACAAAGAGGACCGTAAGAAAGATGTGATGCTGAGACACCCCGCCGACGGGTCGCGGTGGAGAAAAATCGACAGAGAGTTCAAGTCATTTTCGGATGACGCAAGGAACTTAAGATTTGGTCTAAGTACGAGATGGCTTTAATCCTTTCGGGAGCGAGCTCCAGTCATAGCACCTGGCCGGTGACTCTATGTATCTATAACCTTCCTCCTTGGTTGTGCATGAAGCGGAAGTTCATTATGATGCCGGTGCTCATCCAGGGCCCGAAGCAACCCGGCAACGACATTGATGTGTACCTGAGGCCATTGGTTGAAGAACTTTTAGAGTTGTGGCGTGACGAAGGTGTACCTGTGTGGGATGAGCACGAACAAAAGGAATTTAACCTACGAGCGTTGTTATTTGTAACCATCAATGATTGGCCTGCTCTTGGTAACATTTCAGGGCAGTCAAACAAGGGATACAATGCATGCACACACTTTTTAGGTGAGACTGACAGTAATTATTTGGGAAACAAGAATGTGTACCTGGGGCATCGTCGATTTCTTCCAAAACACCATCACGTAAGAAAGAGAGGAAAGCATTTCGGAGGTGAGGCAGATAACCGAACGAAGCCTACCCGCCCTACTGGGGAAGTTATATATGATATGGTCAAGGATTTAGAAGTGATCCTTGGAAAGGGTCCCGGCGGACAATCCGTTCCGCATGATGTTGACGGACACGTGCCCATGTGGAAGAAGAAGTCGATATTTTGGGAGCTACCCTCATTGGAAATTCTTAGAGGTTCACTCTGCAATCGACGTGATGCACGTGACGAAAAATCTTTGCGTGAACTCTGCTAAACTTCTTGGGCGTGTATGGGAAGACAAAAGATACACCGGATGCACGGCAGGACCAGCAAAGTATCCACGAAGGAAACAACCTGAATCCGAGAGAAGTATCAAGGTCCTGCCAGCTACGCTCTTACCAAAGAGGAGAAGGAGATCTTTTTTGATGTCCTGAGTAGCATCAAGGTCCCGTCTGGCTTCTCGTCGAATATAAAGGGAATAATAAACATGTCGGAGAAAAAGTTTCAAAACCTAAAGTCTCATGACTGCCACGTGATTATGACACAATTACTTCCGGTTGCATTGAGGGGGCTTCTGCCGGAAAATGTTCGAGTACCCATTGTGAAGCTATGTGCGTTCCTCAATGCAATTTCTCGGAAGGTGATCAATCCACTTACTCTACAAAATTTACGGAAGGATGTGGTCCATTGTCTAGTCGGCTTCGAGTTGGTGTTCCCACCATCCTTCTTCAATATTATGACACATCTCCTAGTTCACCTGGTCGAAGAGATTGGCGTTCTCGGTCCTGTATTTCTACACAACATGTTCCCCTTTGAGAGATTCATGGGAGTCTTAAAGAAGTACGTTCATAACCGTGCTAGGCCAGAAGGAAGCATCTCCAAGGGCTATGGAATAGAGGAGGTCATTGAGTTTTGTGTTGACTTTATTCCTGACCTTAAGCCGATCGGTGTTCCTGAATCGCGCTATGAAGGGAGACTGCGTGGAAAAGGCACGCTAGGAAAGAAATCAGCAACGTGTATGGACGGACATTCTTTCACTCAAGCACACTACACAGTTCTACATAATTCCATCTTGGTGGCTCCGTACAAAGAGGAACACAAGGATATCTTACGCTCTAAATACCCGGAGCAACGTGAAGATTGGATTGATGGAGAACACATGAAGACTTTCGGCGGTTGGTTGCAAACACGTCTCATGAATGTCACCGATGACGAGCAGCTGTACTTGTTGGCCAAGCAACCATCTTCTACTATATCGACTTTTCAAGGGTACGAGATTAATGGGAACACATTTTACACTTTCGCCCAAGACAAAAAGAGCACCAACCAAAACAGTGGTGTCCGCTTTGATGCGAGAAGATGGCAATGGGAACAAGGTCACATATTATGGGTACATAGAGGAGATATGGGAACTTGACTATGGACCTAATTTCAAGGTCCCTTTGTTCCGGTGCAAATGGTTCAACCTGAAAGACGGAGTGCAGGTAGACCCGCGATACGGAATGACTACGGTGGATTTCAAGAATCTAGGGTACGACACCGAACCATTCGTCCTAGCCGGTGAAGTGGCTCAGGTTTTTTATGTGAAGGATATGTCTAGCAAACCGAAAAAAAGAAAAGAAAGGCAAGAGGACACATCATACGATGAGCCAAAGCGGCACATAGTTCTTTCAGGAAAAAGAAACATCGTGGGAGTAGAGGACAAGACAGACATGTCAGAAGATTATAATAAGTTTGACGATATTCCACCCTTCAAGGTAAAAATTGACCCAAGCATCATCTTAAACAATGAAGATTGTCCATGGTTGCGTCGCAGTAAGAAGAAAGGGAAACGGACGAAGAAAACTCAGAAGACTAGCTAGCTACATATAGGGATCATAACTTGTGTATCTCAATATGGAAATCACTTTTGTGTAATGATGTTACTGTATGTAAGATATTAACAATGGAGATGGTTGGCTTGTTTTACTAGTTAAGTAGCTTTCACGGGCTTGCAGGGAAATTTTTCCGAGGCGGAACTTCCGAATATGCCATATATAGGGCATGTGCACCAAGGGCATATTCGAGAAGTTCCGCCACGGAGATTTCCCAACCCTTTCCCCAACATTGTTAGAGGAGATGGAGTCTTTCACGAGCTTGCGGGGAAATTTTTCCGAGGCGGAACTTCCGAAGATGCCATAGGGCGTGTGCACCAAGGGCATCTTCGACAAGTTCCGCCACGGAGATTTCCCAACCCTTTCCCCAACATTGTTAGAGGAGATGGAGTCTTTCACGGGCTTGCAGGGAAATTTTTCCGAGGCGGAACTTCCGAAGATGCCATAGGGCGTGTGCACCAAGGGCATCTTCGACAAGTTCCGCCACGGGAGATTTCCCAACCCTTTCCCCAACATTGTTGAGCTGCTTGCCATGGCGTATCGATGCTCCTTTTATAGGCACGGCACCTCTTCTACATTCTCTTCTTCCTCCGACAGGGCGTCGTGTGCTACATGCTTTATCTCATCGAGAAGGGCGTCCTTATCCTACCGACAGCTTTAGTACCGGTTGCACCCACCAGCCGGTACTAAAGGTTACCCACGCGTCCTTATCCCACCGACAGCGTCGTGTGTTACATGATCCAGAAAAGCCACCTTTAGTACCGGTTTGCACTGCGACACGAGCCGGTACTAAAGGTTACCACTCGTCTATCCCGCCGGTTTTGTTACATGACGAAAACACCTTTGTACCGGTTGCACCCGCCGGTCTGGCTTCCGCCTATTTTCTTCCCGCGCTTTCCACCGGTTCCCGCCTCTGTCTTCCCGCCATTTTTTCACTATATATATGTAGGCTTGGCCTCCATTTACATATCACATCTAGACTCATATCTGCAAACCTCATCATTCTCTCCCATGGCTTCCATCGTATCTCTAACCCCCGGGAGGCGGAGGCGCTTTGCGCCTCGAACTACCCCTGCCCGCCGGGCTACCGCGTCCCGACCGGCTGGTTGCTAAGCGTCGGAGGCGTACCGGTCCCTCCGAGTCCCTCTAGGTGTGGCGCGCGAGATGGCCATCACGAACCACTACTACTTCGAGCTCACGCCAGAGCAGCGGAGGAATCCCCAGTGGCATCCCGACTACAGCCCGACTTGGGAAAGCTTCTTCATCAATCGGCGTGAGAGGGCGCTTGCCAGGCACGAGGAAGGCGGCCCGCCTCCTTCGAACTTCAACGAGGCCGGCCGTCGGCTGTGGTGGCGCGGCCGAACTCTCCAGGGCGTCATGGCCTACCGTGGCCCCCGCCTGCGCTACCCTCAGTCCCAGCCCACGCGTGCTCACCCGCCGACGTTCGACTACCGCGACCCCGATGCCAGCGACGATGATGACGGCGACTACGACGACTACAGTGGCGACTACTACAGGGCTAGGCACGAGTATGACTGAATGACTCCAACAGTAGAATCTGGCCATGTATCTTTAATTTTCAGTTAAGCTATGTACTTTTAATTCGAGTTCAATCGTAATAAAATTTTATTCCCGCCCTTTCTTTCCCGCCTTTTTTCTCCCACGCGCGGCCTCGTGGCGGGAAACTTTCCCGCGCGGACGGCGTCGTGGCGGGAGTAAAGAAAACAAATAGAAAAGAAATATAAAAGAAAAGGAAAGAAAAGAAATAGAAAAGAAAAGAAAAGCAATAGAAAATAATAAAAAGAAAAGAAATAGAAAATAAAAGAAAAAGAAACAGAAAAGTAAAAAAGAAACGGAAAAGAAAAAAAGAAATAGAAAAGAAAAGGAAAGAAAAAAAATAGAAAATAAAAGGAAATAAAAGAAAAGAAAAAGAAACAGAAAAGTAAAAAGAAACAGAAAAGTAAAAAAGAAACAGAAAAGAAAACAGCAAAAGAAAAGAAAACAGCAAAAGAAAAAGAAAACAAAAAAATACCTTTGGTACCAGTACGAAAGGCCTTTCGTACCGGTTGGTGGTACCAACCGGTACCAAAGGGCTATCCTAGTAGGACTTAGCGGCGCGGGGCAAAATTTCCCCCATTCTCCTTCTTCTTCCGCGCGCCACCTCGCCGTTCGCACAGCTCGCAGCCTCGCGCGCGACCTCGCCGTTCGCAGCCTCGCCGTCGTAGCCGCCATCGCAGCCGCTGTCGCCGCCGCAGGTAAGTCCTCCGCTCCCTCCGCTCGCCGATGCCGCCCTCGCCGACGCGCGCCCTCACCGAGGCCGCCTCGCCGACGCCGCTTTGCCGACGCCGCCTCGCCGAGCCTCGCCGACGCCGCCTCGCCGCAGACGCGACGCCCAGACGGCCAGACGCCGACGCCGCCTCGCCGTTGCCGCCTGCTGGACGCCGACGCCCTTAGGGTGTTCGGTCAAATGCCCTGCCACGAAAACACCGCGGTCGTCGTCAGGCCTGACGCGTGTGAGCTCGTCTAGGGCGTACCTCGCCTGCAGGGAACCGGCGGACGTCGCTGAAGGGCGCGGCGTGGCCGCACAGCTCGGCGACGGCCGCCCTCGCCGCCTCGCGGTCGTCGCCCTTTAGGGACAGGAGGGAGAGGGAGCGGAGCGCGCGGGCGACGGCGGCGTAGGGCGCCCAGCTGTGCGCGACGGCCATGTCCACGGACACCGCCGCCTGTAGCGCGTGGACGCCGCCGCCGTAGGGTGCCCAGCTGTAGCCCCAGGTGGTCGACCGCCTGTAGCGCGAGGACGCCGCCACCGTGCGGATGATGCGAGGGACGACATATGGTGGAGCCGCCGCGGCGGCGCCTGGAGAAGATAGCCTTGCCCGGGTGGAGCGGGTTTTTGTTTGGTCGGCGGTGTCGTCGTCGTCGTCGCTGAAGGCATTGGCCGAGGAGTGGCTCATGGTGTGGTGATATAATAATAGTGATGTGCGTCATCGCAGAAAATAAGTTCACAGCTCCAACAACAATTTTATCCCATTGCTGCAGCCGTTCACTGCTAATATAATAGTGATGTGGTGTGTACTTCTACTTTATATGTGCACAGATAGTCCTATATATGGTTCTTAGAAGATTGCTCTGCAAAACTATCATTCATCAACTATGGTAGCAGAACTTTTATTATTGTATATATCTATTGATGATGACAATGCAATAGACAAACCAGCGTCCTTACCATTAATCATCCAAAGTACAAACTGATCATTCAAGGGTAAGGAAAATGGACAAGCTATGACAGACTAGGTAATTTCTTACAACTTTTCAAAACCAGCAACACCCCAAGGACTGATCCTCTTACAAAACAAATATGGAAAATCTATTTGTCGGGGTCATGGATCATAGCGTCATGAGCCGGCGGTGATCCTGCCGACTGGCCTCATCTGTAGCGAGCTCGTCTGAATAGTTTTTGCACATAAGCTCGCTCTGAACTACTAACATGTTGGAATTTTGTATTTTTGCTAGTTTGAAACACTATGGTAGTTTTATATTGGGAAGTTTAGTGAACCCTTGCACACTCTTCTAATATGTTATATATATGATCATGACATGATGAATGAAATACAATTGCTTTCTTAATTTTATAGTGACATTGAGGTATGGAGGACGGCACCTTCGTCCGAGATGAGGAGGGGGAAGAAGCGGTGCAGAAATTGATCTATGAGAGTGCCCGTGGTCCGGAACCCGACGATGGAGATGACAACGAGTTCCAAGACTTTCTGAATGATTTTGGCGAGGGACTTGAGTCTGAACAAGTTAAAAAAGACAATGAAGTGTCCATCACAAACTCCGGCGAGGTGTATATCTATGTATCAATTAGTCTGTGTTCATCCCTAGATGCATTCATTTATTTGTATTGCACTTGTTAACGAATAATTTTTTCTTTTAGCCTTCTGGATCATCGAGCAAGTCTGTTAGATCAAAACGAGGCCCGACGCGGGTGCTAAAGGGCGAGGGCAGGTTAGCCCTCACGGCATTCAAGGCTAATGGTGAACCAGAGCATCCCAAAGAGTTTTGCCGCAAATTTACAAGTCAAGCCGGAGTTCTTGTTAGGGACCATGTACCGATCAGCATTCAAGAGTGGCATAAGCCGAAGAACGCGGAGAGTGGTGCTAGTTATGCCAACGAGACGATGAAAAATTTTCTTTGGGACACGCTACTGACAAAGTTCAGCCTACCGGAAGACATGACGGAAGGCCAGAAGAAAAAAGTCAAGGAATGGACATTGAAGAAGATGGCCATACAATTCCAGACCTGGAAGAAAATTTTATGGGACAAATATAAGAATGAAGATCCAGTATTCGATGATAATCTAGTGAAGATAAAAGCTCACTGGCCCGCATTTAACGAGTATAAGCAATCGTCTACTTTTGTGTCCCGATCGAAGAAAAATACCGAAAATGCTTCAAAGAAGAAACTTCCGCATCATTTGGGGTCAGGTGGCTACAAGAGTGCCATTCCGAAGTGGACATCGTTTGAGAATAAACTGATGAATGATGGAATCACTCCACAGACATGGGACTGGCCCGAACGGTCCAAGTTCTGGTTGTTCGCTCATGGGGCAGGGTTGGACCCAAAGACAGGGCTGATCGTTGCGAAGGGAAAATGGAAGGAAAAAATTGAGTCAATTGTACCGAAGCTTGTAGATGCAATTAATAAGGTCAGAAAGGGAGAGTACATTCCCGATCGAGAGAATGACGAGCTGACACTCGCTCCGGGGAACCCCGAACACGTTGGACGGGTACGAGCTCGCCCAGTGTCTCACCATGAAGGAAGCGTGGCCGGACAGCGCCGACACTTATAGAAGCCGTTCGCGAAAGAAGAAGAAGGACGCCGACATTGTAACGGGATTGTTAACTAGGGTGGAGGCTCTTGAGAGAAATCGAGAGGGCACCCGATCAGCCGCTGTTTCAACGGGATCCACATGGCGATGCTGCCCCATCTCAGCGAAGAAGCAGTGTCGGTTCCTCGCATCTTGACGGGTGTGGAGGAAGCTACCCCGTGGATTATGTCACGGAGAAGACAGATTGCGAGCTACATATGTTATTCAGGACCGCGTCCGTTAAGGTGGCGGTCGGCTATGTGTACACAAGTGAAGATGGAGCAATGCACCATCATATGCCCATTCCACCTGGCTGTGTTCGTGTCGGGGTGGATGAAGTTGTTCCGGGTTTTGAAACAGTGGAGCTTGATATTCCTAGAGGTGAAGATGAGAGGACACTGGCCAATGTCAAGCACGGTTTCGCCCTATGGCCGAAGAAGTACGTTGTCCTTTTGCAAAGGCCACCGACTCCTACACATGAGCAGCAAATGCCATCGACTCCTCCTGGTGGCAGCAAAGTCCACACCTACCTGAGAGGGACCCCAGTGTGAGTCCACCACCTCGAGATCCTCCGCGTAAGACCGCGTCCGTTAAGCGGAACGGTACGCCGCCTAGGAAGAAAGCTAGAAAGGAGAAAGCACTGCCGCCCATTGAGAAGTTACCTTGGGAAAAAACTCCCGAGGAAAACCAGGAAGCCGTTCAGGCCGAGGTGAAAAAAAATTTTGCACCGAAAGTGCCAGAGATACCTTTCGAGAAGACACTAGATCCGGTGAAAGTTGTGCGTACCGTTGAGAATCTATATGACCCTGTACCATCGCCGCCATCTGACTATAGGCGTTCTATTGAAAGGTCGTATGACAAGATGATCGAGGCGACAAAACCCGTTCAATCGGGTATCAGGGAGATAAAAGGGATACACCAAGTCTACCAGCTCGGACAACAACCCGTTCAATCGGTTGCCCCTCTCAAGGTGTTTGACGGGAAACCCGTTGAAAGTTCTCGACAAGACACAACCGATTACGCCTTCGCTGAACGAGCATATCAATTTGTTCAAGGGAAAGATTTGGTCCAGAATCTCAGGAAGATACCAACATGTATGCGTAACTTGCATTCGTGGTACCTTAATGCCTCAAAGGAAGGGATCGAGACTATCATGGTGCGAGTTAGTGAAGAGCACTACTTCCAGGAATACTGTGTGAACGTTGACTTCAACGAGCTTTTCCAGTTATACAATCTCCGGGCTCTCGACAAATCTATCATCAGTTCCTATTGTCTGTAAGTGATTTATTTAATTTGAGAAGTTTTTAGCTCAGCTCGTTCATTGTCTGCAGATTATAATCCTTTGTGCGCTATATTATGCAGATCGAAGATGCTCGAATGCAAAAGGGACGAAATCACGGACATTGAGTTCATTGACCCGCACAAAATGCATGTTAAAACCATAGAAGATCCCGTCTATAACAAGGATACACCAGAGATTTTGCTAAGGTTTTTGAAGCGACAACATGACAAAATGCTAATAATTTGGCCTTACAACTTCGAGTGAGTCTTACTATCTTATAACACATTATATTTTGCTCACCGTATGTCAAAATTTTAACTAATGACTTATATATATGACACTACATATTTAAACGTGCGTAGGTTTCACTTTATTCTTCTCGTCATCAATATGCAAATTGGAGAAGTTGAAGTCTTTGACTCACTAAGCAAAAAATCGGAACTATACTTGTCTTGTTATTTAATGCTCAAAAGGTAATTTTAATTCTTATCGGTTTGTTTCGTTAATTTCCTGCTATGAACTAATTGATAACTCTTTTATGCATTTTCTTTTGTCGGGCAGCGTGTGGGAAACTTTCATCAAGGAAGATAAGTCCCATGAATGGCCACCGAAGCTGCGATGGAAGGCGAAAGTAAGTAGTACTACCTAGGTCCACACACCTTTAATTATCATACTTGACTATTGTTTGATTGAACTATATTCTTGTAAAGAAATGCCCGCAACAACCACAAGGGACTGATCTCTGTGGATTCTACGTTTGCGAGAACATCCACAGAATTGTCAGCGAGAGAATGAATAATGAAAGAAATAAAGAGGTACGAAAACAGTATTCACAAATTTGTTTTCTTATCATAAGTTGTGTTGAGTTTCAGTAATAGTTGTTTCATTGTGGTTTGAATATGTATATACACACACACACACATAGCTCATGTATTCATTTGTATCTTATTCTTTTATAGTTGTCAAGAAAGCGGAACAAGCTCTCAATCGATGACCGCTTCATAGCAATAGGCGAGGAATTGGCGGGATTCTTCCTTCGAGACGTCATACCACCATTCGCGAGTTCCACTATGAATGAAGATGTACATGTTACATATATAGTTGAATCGAAGAGTACCACTATGCTACATGTAATAGACATATATAGAGTACGCCTCGGAGAGTACCACTATGCATGAAGATCGATCTTCATGCATAGTGCTTCTTAATTTGCGATCTTATGCAATTACATGTGTGTTATATTGTATGCACCAACTTGCTATGCATCATCTTGATCTTTATGTACTACCTAAACCCAAAGGCGTTTCTGGTGCATCGACGCGATATGAAACAAACCGCGATATCCCTAAACCCCTCCAAAACCCTAAAACTTCAATTCTTCGCCGCGGCAGAGATTCGAGCAAATTCCCTGCCGCGGGTGGGAACCTTTGGTACCGGTTCGTATTACCAACCGGTACCAAAGCTCCTTAGCCCTGAGCTCTCCTGGTGGCCCACGTGGAGGACCCTTTTATACCGGTTCGTAAGCAACCGGTACGAAAGGGGGGGCCTTTAGTGCCGGATAATTTATACCGGTTGAGCAACCGGTACGAACGCCCCTCTGGAACCGGTATAGATGAGCGTTTTTCTACCAGTGATCGTCTGTATGATTTTTGAGGTCATTTAGAGAAGGTAGGAAAAAATCCCTTTTGAGAAGGTCGAAAAAACCTACTTGTTACAAAAGCTGGTTTCAGTGAGACCTAACCAAATTTGGCATACATGATGCCATACCTATAACAACAAGGAATATCTAAAAGGGAAAGTTTCACAAAATTTGAAATCTAGGGCGAAAATGATGCCATACGTGATGCTCTTTTTCGAGGTTTTGACCTGAAAATCAATTGGGTATTATGAAGGGAAATAAAAAGTTCGAAAAATGTAAAAACGAAACAATCTATCTATCTATGTATAGAAGATCAGCTGTATGAAATTTGAGGTCATTTAGAGAAGGTAGAAAAAATCACCCTGGTTTCAGTGAGACGAAACGGCATGCGTTTAAGCAAAGTGATTTTTTCGAACATCTCCAAATAACCCCAAATTTGCCATACATGATGCCATACGTGTAACAACAAGGAACCCTATCTAAAAAGTGTCAAAAAAGTTTGCCCAACCGTATAGCTCTATCAAAAAGAACCTCACCATGGCGCTAGTATAATTTTGGGCTTAGTTACAAACTTTCGTTACCTAACCTTCAACACGAAACTTGTTTCAAATTCATTTTGGCGTACAAGAAACAAATCCCACCTTGATTCGAGCACCACAGCCTCCAAACGATGCCGATGCCGATATCGGCATGGTCAGAACGGCTATGCTCGCCGCCACTGCTAGGTCACCGTCGGGATGCACCCTCAATCTCGTCCCCTCATTCGATCACTGACACACCAGAGATACCGCCGAGGCCAATGCCGAACGTACATGCTGATGTCAATGCCGAACATGCATGCACGCTGCTGTGGGCACGGCCACGCCGCCCCGCTATGCTGGACGCCACAGACCACCGCGAGGTCTTTCCCTTCGCCACCACACTCTTCTAGCACCCATCTATACACGCTAGAAAGGAGAGACACTAGTTTTCTCTACATTGCTCGCGTTCGTGTCGGACACGGTCAGTCAAAGTTTTGAGGTAGTCATCGATGTCGTCGACCATTTCTTCTCTTCTTTGCATGGTTAAACGCGTCTAGTTCATATCTATCTAATGCCTCTGGTCTCGCCTCATGCAGTTCTTTGTGGACGTCGATCTCATCTCGGCACCCCGCAGGCCAATGATACGTCCAATTTGCATCACTATTTTATATCATAATTTGCTGTTATTCATTGATATATTTCATATTTGGAGATGATACTTATGTTATTTCATCTATTTTGCATGTTTCATGATTATTTGGGGATCACGCACCGAAGCCAGGATTCTGCTGGAAAAAGCACCGTCAGAACGCAATATTTCGGAAGATCAATAGTTGACGGGAATTACACGAAAACTCCTATTTTTCCAGATGACGAAGGGACCCAGAAGGGGGAGCTGAGGAGGGCCGCCATGGGCCCCCCTCACAGGCCGGCGCGGGCCCTGCCCTGGCCGCGCCGCCCTGTGAGGAGGGGGCCCACAGCCCCCTCTCGCCTCCTTTTCTTCGCGTACTCCTTCGTCCCGAAAACCTAAGCCAGAGGGGTACGTCGCGAAGAGCCACAGCCGCCTCTGCGGGGCGGAGAACACCAGAGAGAAAAGAGCTCTCCGGCAGGCTGAGATCTGCCGGGGAAATTCCCTCCCGGAGGGGGAAATCGATGCCATCGTCACCGTCATCGAGCTGGACATCATCCCCATCATCATCACCATCATCTTCATCATCATCACCGCCGTCTCCACCGCTGCACCTCGTCACCGCTGTAGCAATTTGGGTTTGATCTTGATTGTTTGATAGGGGAAACTCTCCCGGTGTTGATTTCTACTTGTTATTGATGCTATTGAGTGAAACCGTTGAACCAAGGTTTATGTTCAGATTGTTATTCATTATCATATCACCTCTGATCATGTTCCATATGATGTCTCGTGAGTAGTTCGTTTAGTTCTTGAGGACATGGGTGAAGTCCAAATGTTAGTAGTGAAGTATGGTTGAGTAATATTCAATGTTATGATATTTAAGTTGTGGTGTTATTCTTCTAGTGGTGTCGTGTGAACGTCGACTACACGACACTTCACCTTTATGGGCTTAGGGGAATGCATCTTGTACTCGTTTGCCAATTGCGGGGTTGCCGGAGTGACAGAAACCTGAGCCCCCGTTGGTATATCGATGCGGGAGGGATCACGGGATCTCGAGTTTAAGGTCTGTGGTTAGATTTATCTTAATTACTTTCTTGTAGTTGCGGATGCTTGCAAGGGGTATAATCACAAGTATGTATTAGTCCTAGGAAGGGCGGTACATTAGCATAGGTTCACCCACACAACACTTATCAAAACAATGAAGATTAATTAGCCGTATGTAGCGAAAGCACTAGACTAAAATCCCGTGTGTCCTCGAGAACGTTTGGTCATTATAAGTAAACAAACCGGCTTGTCCTTTGTGCTAAAAAGGATTGGGCCACTCGCTGCAATTGTTACTCTCGCACTTTACTTACTCGTACTTTATTCATCTGTTACATCAAAACCCCCTGAATACTTGTTTGTGAGCATTTACAGTGAATCCTTCATCGAAACTGCTTGTCAACACCTTCTGCTCCTCGTTGGGATCGACATTCTTACTTATCGAAGATACTTGCGATACACCCCTATACTTGTGGGTCATCAAGACTATTTTCCGGCGCCGTTGCCGGGGAGTGAAGCGCTATTGGTAAGTGGAATTGGTAAGGGAAATTTCTACTGTTTGTGCTGAATTTATTTCTGCTCGCTGCTATAACTCATTATGGGGAGATCTTCTCTTGAGTGTTTATTTGGGAAATCTACTACTACCGCAAAGGTAGTGGATGAGGCGCCGAGTAAGGAAGAATTACCACACAAAATACCTATGAAAATTATTGAACATGTAGTGGGTAACCGTTATACGGGGGATGGAACCGTCCACCCTGGAGATCATTTACTATTCTTACATGAATTATGCGGTTTATTCAAGTGTGCAGGTATTGCTATGGATGAAGTGAGGAAGAAACTATTCTCTGTATCGATGTCTGGTAAAGCGGCGCATTGGTATAAATTACTTGGATAATGGGGATTCTCTTGAATGGAATGATATTGTGCCCCGGTTTTATTCTAAGTTCTATCCTCCAAGTGAGATTCACAAAGATCGGAATCGCATATATAGTTTTTGGCCTCATGAAGGAGAAAGTATTGCCCAAGCGTGGGGGAGATTGAAGTCTTTAATGCTAAAATGCCCCATTCATGAGCTTCCTGGTAATATTATTATTGATAATTTCTATGCAAGACTTTCTTTTCAAGACAAGACCTTGCTGGATACTTCTTGTTCTGGATCATTTACACGCAATAAGGAAGAGTTTAAAAGGGACCTCCTTAATCGGATCCAAGAAAATACTGAAGGATGGGAGAACGACAAGGATAGAGAATCAGGTATAAATTATGATTATAAATGCATTGAAGCTTTTATGGATACTGATAAATTTCGTAATATGAGTGCTACTTATGGTCTTGATTCTCAAGTTGCTGCAAATCTTTATAAAGCTTTTGCTTCTCATTATGAATTGCCTAAGAAGAACTTTGATAAGTATCATGAACCGTATAAAGATAAAATTGATTCATCTATAAATAAATGTGTTGTAGTTGAAACTGTTGATCATGTTATTCCTGAAGCTTATATTGAAAAAACTCCTTACCCTGCTAAAATGAAGGAGTACTCTGTTATAAATAGTGCGGTTCATAAAAGTGAAAAGAAACCTATAGAACCTGAAGAACAAATAAAAGTTGAACCTGCTGTTGCAATTGTTAAAGATCTTGTGACTGAAAATGTAGAAGATGGTCATATTATTTTCTGTGAAGATGCTTCTAATATTGTCTCGCATCCTAATAAGTCTAGGAAAGCTAGTGTTCCTATGCTATCTGTTAGAATTGGTGATCATTGTTATTATGGTTTATGTGATATTGGTGCAAGTATTAGTGCTATTCCTTATGAGCTTTACACGGAGATTATGCACGAAATTGGTTCTTGTGAACTTGAAGATATTGATGTGGTTATTCGGCTGGCTAATAGAGAAACTATCTCTCCAATTGGTATTATTCGAGATGTGGAAGTTCTATGTGGTAAGATTAAATATCCTGCAGACTTTTTGGTACTTGGTTCTGCTGCTAGTAAATATTGTCCTATCATTTTTGGTAGACCTTTTCTAAATACTTGTGGAGCTATTATAGATTGCAAGAAATAGAAAATTTTGACTAAATTTGCTGGTGAATCCTATGAGTTTAACTTCTCTAAATTTACCAAAACTCCTTATAAAATTGATTCGCCTAATAGTGATTTTAAAGTTGAACAGTGTGCGTCTATTGTTCTTGCTCCTAATAATCCTTTGCAGCAACATTTGGAGAATAGTGAGAGTGAAGTTTTTAGGGAAGAAAGAAATGAGCTTGATGAAATTTTCCTTCGTCAACCTATTCTTAAGCATGATTTACCGGTGGAAGACTTGGGTACAACACCACCACCAAAGGAAGATCCTGTCTTTGATTTAAAACCATTGCCTGATAATCTTAAATATGCTCATATTGATGATAAGAAAATATATCCTGTTATTATTAGTTCTAAGCTTGCAGAGTTTGAAGAAGAAAGATTATTGGAAATATTGAAGAAACACCGAGGTGCTATTGGCTACACTCTTGATGACTTGAAGGGGATTTCTCCCTCTATTTGCCAACACGCCATTAATATGGAAGATGATGCGAAGCCTGTTGTTGAACCTCAGCGTCGTCTAATTCCTAAAATGAAGGATGTGGTAAGAAATGAGGTATTAAGACTTCTTGAAGCTGGTATTATATATCATATTGCTGATAGTAGATGGGTTAGTCATGTGCATTGTGTTCCTAAGAAAGGAGGAATGACTGCTGTGCCTAATGATAATGATGAGCTCATACCTCAAAGAGTAGTTGTAGGTTATAGAATGTGCATTGATTATCGAAAGGTTAATAAGGTTACTAAGAAAGATCATTACCCTTTGCCTTTTATTGATCAAATGTTAGAAAGGTTATCTAAAAATACTCATTTTTGCTTTCTTGATGGTTATTCTGGGTTTTCACAAATTGTCGTTAAAACTAAAGATCAAGAGAAAACCACTTTCACTTGTCCCTATGGAACTTATGCTTATAGGCGTATGCCTTTTGGTTTATGTAATGCTCCTGCTACTTTTCAAAGATGCATGTCTGCTATTTTTCATGGCTTTTGTGAGAGTATTGTAGAGGTATTCATGGATGATTTTTCTCGTCTATGGGAATTCTTTTGATAGTTGCTTGCGAAACCTTGATAAAGTTTTGCGGAGATGTGAAGAAACTAACCTTGTTCTTAATTGGGAGAAATGCCACTTTATGGTTAATGAAGGAATTGTATTGGGACATAAAATTTCTGAGAGAGGTATTGAAGTTGATAGAGCTAAAGTTGAAGCCATTGAGAAGATGCCCTATCCTAGGGATGTTAAAGGTATTCGTAGTGTTCTTGGTCATGTTGGGTTTTATAGGAGGTTTATTAAAGA
Source organism: Lolium rigidum (assembly GCF_022539505.1). NCBI lineage: Eukaryota > Viridiplantae > Streptophyta > Magnoliopsida > Poales > Poaceae > Lolium > Lolium rigidum. Next base: position 58,170,788 of record NC_061510.1, on the reverse strand, counting down.
TTTCTCCAAGATTTCAAAGCCTCTTACTAATCTTCTTCAAAAAGATGTACCTTTTGTTTTTGATGATGATTGTAAGGAAGCTTTTGAAACCCTAAAGAAAGCCTTAACAACTGCTCCTATAGTTGAACCTCCTGATTGGAATTTACCATTTGAAATTATGTGTGATGCTAGTGATTTTTCTGTAGGCGCTATTCTTGGACAGCGAGTAGATAAAAAACTGAATGTTATTCATTATGCTAGTAAAACTCTTGATGCTGCTCAAAGAAATTATGCTACTACTGAAAAAGAATTGTTAGCTGTAGACTTTGCTTGTGATAAATTTAGATCTTATATTGTTGATTCAAAAGTTACAATTCATACTGATCATGCTGCAATTAGATACCTTATGACAAAGAAAGATGCTAAGCCAAGGCTTATTAGATGGGTACTTTTTTTGCAAGAAATTGATTTACATATTGTAGATAGGAAAGGAGTTGATAATCCTGTTGCTGATAATTTGTCTAGATTGGAAAATATTGCTTATGATCATGTTCCTGTTAATGATAGTTTTCCAAATGAACAATTGGCTGTAATAAAGGTGAGCTCGCGAGACAGGTCCTTGGTATGCTTGATTACGCTAACTTTATTGTTTCCAAGTACTTGCCTCCAACCTTTTCAGCTCAGCAAAGGAGGAAATTCTTTTATGACTTGAGGCATTGTTTTTGGGATGACCCACACTTATATAAAGAAGGAGTGGATGGTATTCTGCGAAGATGTGTTCCTGAATATGAACAACAAGAGATATTGAGTAAATGTCATGGTAGTGATTATGGAGGACATCACGCCGGAGATAGAACCGCGCAAAAGGTTCTACAATCAGGTTTTTATTGGCCAACTCTCTTCAAAGATGCAAGGAAGTTTATTTTATCTTGTGATGAATGTCAAAGGGTTGGTAATATCTCCAGACGCAATGAAATGCCTATGAATTATACTCTTGTTATCGAACCGTTTGATTGTTGGGGATTTGACTTCATGGGACCTTTTCCCTCTTCAGAAGGTAACACTCATATACTTGTTGTTGTTGATTATGTTACTAAATGGGTGGAAGCCATACCTACAAAAAGTGCTGGATGGTGAGACCTCTTTAAGAATGCTTTTAGACATTATTTTTCCTAGATTTGGAGTGCCTAGATATATTATGACGGATGGAGGTTCTCATTTTATTCATGGTGGTTTTAGAAAAACTCTTGCTAAATATGGTATTAATCATAGAATTGCTTCCGCTTATCATCCTCAAACTAGTGGGCAAGTAGAACTATCAAATAGAGAAATTAAATCTATCTTGCAAAAGACTGTTAATAAAACTAGAAAGAATTGGGCTAGTAAATTGAAGGAAGCACTATGGGCTTATAGAACTGCTTATAAAAATCCCATGGGAATGTCACCTTATAAAATGGTTTATGGGAAAGCTTGTCATTTACCTTTAGAACTAGAGCACAAAGCTTATTGGGCTGTTAGAGAACTAAATAAAGATCCTACACTAGCCGGTAATAAGAGGTTGCTGCAATTAAGTTCTCTAGATGAATCGAGAAGTGAAGCTTATGAAAATGCTAAACTCTTTAAAGAGAAAGTTAAGAAATGGCATGATAGAAGGATTATCAAAAGAAAATTTAATATTGGGGATAAAGTCCTATTGTATCGGTCTCGTCTCAGATTCTTTGCAGGGAAATTACTCTCGAAATGGGAAGGACCATATGTTGTTGAGGAAGTGTATCGTTCAGGAGCAATTAAAATTAGTTCTCTCCAAGGCAACGCCACGCAAGTGGTGAATGGACAAAGACTCAAGCATTATATCTCAGGTGATTCTTATAATGTAGATGTTGATGTTATTCGAGTGGAAACACCGGAAGCTTTCATCAAGGGTCAAATTGACAGTCCGCCAGAACTCGACGTTGAATAGGTAACAGTACAGGTAATAAAAAGTTCGCGATTTACTTTCCGAACAATGTTTTTGCTGTTTTTGGAAAATATGAAAAATTGCGAGATCGAAACGGAGTGAAAGAGACGCACGAGGGCGTGGCCCCACAGGCCGGCGCGGGCCCCAGCCTGGCCGCGCCGCCCTGTGAGCTGGCCCCCTCGTCGCGTCTTTCCGACTCTGGTTCGACCTGGTACTTTCCGTTTGTTGTGAAATTTTTTGCTATATAATCCCCCGGACCTCTGGAGGTCCGTATATCGTTTTCTCGACGTGTTTTGTTTCGAGCTGTTTCTGCCAGGATCTATTTTCAACCTAGGAGCACCATGGTCTCCAACAACAAGGACAAGGAGCCTTCGGAGAAAGGTATCCAAGACCCCGAGTTGAAGGAAGAAGTCAAGGAGGATGAAGAGGAAGTCGAAGAAGTTCCGCGAGTACGCCCGCGCACCACCATTGCAAGCATCGGAGTGGTGTCAAACCCGTTCAACGCCAAGAAGAGTGCACGGATCAGCACCGGAGGAGGAGTTCCACGTCATTACCTATGTCCAAAGACATCTTCTTCAGGCACTTACCATCCTTTCCGCAATCTAATCTACAATAATCAAATTGAAAGGACTCCCAAGGCAGCATTGCCTAGCAATTGGGATATAGATCGTTCTAACACTGCAGGAAGGACGAAGCCCGAAGCTGAAGGATGGGGAAATAACTCCAAGAATTGGGACTCGCCGTTTGATATACTTCTTAATCGCGTCGAGCACAATTCGAGAGATGATCCGCAACCTCATGTACAAGATTGATGAGCTTCGAGGAGCTTGTGGAGAAGCTTGTCGGGAATTCATCACCACCATCGCCAAAGGATTAATTCATCATCGGTATTGGCATCCCCTTGGTTTGTTCCAAGCTTGGGGGAGTGCCGCGGTATCACATCATCACTACCTTTTACTTTTTACTATCAAGTAGTGTCATATCATGAGTAGGGAAGTTATCATATAAGATGGGTTGCAGTTAGGAAGTATCTCTCCTTTAGTTGGTTGTCTACGTATCCCTTGGTGTGAGTTATCGATATGAAATATTAATGAGAAGTCTTATCATTTACATATTGCACATCTTATTTTAGTTTGCAATCTCTATTATATGATTGATCTTGATTTTAGTATTGGTACCACTTTGGGAGCATTGAGTAAATCTATTTGGTTTTGGCAAACTTAGCATTGGTCAATAGCAACAACACCATGAGGTTTAAGTAGAAAAGAGAAATACATATAGTTGTTTCATTGTCTTCCTTCCTTGTTAGCTCATAGCTTATTATTCTGATGTTAAGATTGTTTGTGCTTACAAGAAAGATGCATGATTGTTTCTATCACATTTATATTCATTTGTTTCCCTCAACTCTTATGCTTGCTAATTAACCTTGCTAGCCAAAGACCCGTACTGAGAGGGAATGCTTCTCGTGCATCCAAACCTGAACCCAAACCTATGCCATTTGTGTCCACCATATGTACCTACTGCATGGTATTTCCTGCCATTCCAAGTAAATACTTCATGTGCTACCTTTAAAAAATTCAAAACTTATTACTTCTTATTTGTGTCAATGTTTTATAGCTCATGAGGAAGTATGTGGTGTTTTATCTTTCAGTCTTGTTAGGCAGCCTCCACTAATGGACTAGTGGCTTCATCCACTTATCCTATAATTTTGCAAAAAGAGCCGGCAACGGGGTTCCCAGCCCCAATTAATCAACTTTCATTAATAATTCTCTTCACATGTTTTGCTCGATTCATCGGTAAGCAACTTAATTTTGCAATAGACACTCCTCCATGGTATGAGATTGTTGGAAGGCACCCGAGGATTCGGTTAGCCATGGCTTGTGTAAGCAAAGGTTGGGGGAGTGTCATCCTTAAATAAACTAAAGTACATGTGTAAACAAAAGAGAAGAAGGATGATCTACCTTGCTGGTAGAGATAACGTCCTTCATGGGAGCCTCTCTTTGGAGGTCTGTTTGGCAAGGGGGTTATAGTACCCGCTACCAGTCGTTGACAACAACAAACACCTCTCAAAACTTTACTTTTATTCTCTTTATATGATTTTAAAACTGGAAAAGCTCTAGCACATGATTTAATCCCTGCTTCCCTCTGCGAAGGGCCTGTCTTTTACTTTATGTTGAGTCAGTAAACCTATTTCCCTCCATCTCAAGCAAGCATTTTAGTTGTTGTGATCAAACTATTATATTGTGATTTGCTTCATCATGTCTTTTATTCTTCCTTGTTTAGTACAAGTTTTACCTGAATGAATATAGCTTTGAAAGTTATCAATGATCATTATGATTGAGTATGCAAGATAAGCCATATAAAGTTTAACATGAGAGCGCTGCTCAATAGATAAGTATAATCTGTTAACTGTTCTCTGACCAAGAACAAAGTTTGCCATCACCAACTATGATTTCTTATGCACCTTTATTTGTGATTACCTTATACTTGTTTCAAGTTGAGTTATATGAGGAAGTTGTTTACTAGAATGTCTTGTGTGAATGAACATGATGCTTCTTGTCCGTATTTGATTTATTGACTCTTCACTCCATAAACATGTCTAAGCTTGGGGGAAGTTATTTACCGAGTTCAGTTTCGCTTGGGGACAAGCGAGGTCTAAGCTTGGGGGGAGTTGATACGTCCAATTTGCATCACTATTTTATATCATAATTTGCTGTTATTCATTGATATATTTCATATTTGGAGATGATACTTATGTTATTTCATCTATTTTGCATGTTTCATGATTATTTGGGGATCACGCACCGAAACCAGGATTCTGCTGGAAAAAGCACCGTCAGAACGCAATATTTCGGAAGATCAATAGTTGACGGGAATTACACGAAAACTCCTATTTTTCCAGATGACGAAGCGAGCCAGAAGGGGGAGCTGAGGAGGGCCGCCATGGGCCGCCCTCACAGGCCGGCGCGGGCCCTGCCCTGGCCGCGCCGCCCTGTGAGGAGGGGGCCCACAGCCCCCTCTCGCCTCCTTTTCTTCGCGTACTCCTTCGTCCCGAAAACCTAAGCCAGAGGGGTACGTCGCGAAGAGCCACAGCCGCCTCTGCGGGGCGGAGAACACCAGAGAGAAAAGAGCTCTCCGGCAGGCTGAGATCTGCAGGGGAAATTCCCTCCCGGAGGGGGAAATCGACGCCATCGTCACCGTCATCGAGCTGGACATCATCTCCATCATCATCACCATCATCTTCATCATCATCACCGCCGTCTCCACCGCTGCACCTCGTCACCGCTGTAGCAATTTGGGTTTGATCTTGATTGTTTGATAGGGGAAACTCTCCCGGTGTTGATTTCTACTTGTTATTGATGCTATTGAGTGAAACCGTTGAACCAAGGTTTATGTTCAGATTGTTATTCATTATCATATCACCTCTGATCATGTTCCATATGATGTCTCGTGAGTAGTTCGTTTAGTTCTTGAGGACATGGGTGAAGTCCAAATGTTAGTAGTGAAGTATGGTTGAGTAATATTCAATGTTATGATATTTAAGTTGTGGTGTTATTCTTCTAGTGGTGTCGTGTGAACGTCGACTACACGACACTTCACCTTTATGGGCTTAGGGGAATGCATCTTGTACTCGTTTGCCAATTGCGGGGTTGCCGGAGTGACAGAAACCTGAGCCCCCGTTGGTATATCGATGCAGGAGGGATCACAAGATCTCAGAGTTTAAGGCTGTGGTTAGATTTATCTTAATTACTTTCTTGTAGTTGCGGATGCTTGCAAGGGGTATAATCACAAGTATGTATTAGTCCTAGGAAGGGCGGTACATTAGCATAGGTTCACCCACACAACACTTATCAAAACAATGAAGATTAATTAGCCGTATATAGCGAAAGCACTAGACTAAAATCCCGTGTGTCCTCGAGAACGTTTGGTCATTATAAGTAAACAAACCGGCTTGTCCTTTGTGCTAAAAAGGATTGGGCCACTCGCTGCAATTGTTACTCTAGCACTTTACTTACTCGTACTTTATTCATCTGTTACATCAAAACCCCCTGAATACTTGTTTGTGAGCATTTACAGTGAATCATTCATCGAAACTGCTTGTCAACACCTTCTGCTCCTCGTTGGGATCGACATTCTTACTTATCGAAGATACTGCGATACACCCCCTATACTTGTGGGTCATCAGCCACCTCCTCCGTGCCATCGCTGTAGAGCTCCGTTTAAAAATCTATTCCTACACGTGTATTGCCCCTTGTATTAGCGTCATGGCCCCACTTGTCATTCGATATACCGAAGCCCCACTCGTGCGCGTTTTGGTCAGGGATACAGCGATGCTTACGGTCAAACAAAGATGGATGGTCTGACGTGTCTTTGCGGGCTCTACGTGGCCTCACTAGTCAGAAGATAACGGTCAACCGTCGGGCAACCGGCCGTTACAGCACCTGTGATGGTTTCGGACAAGGTCTTGGGGAAAACTGAGGAAAAACTAAGGAGCTGGGGAAAACTGGGCACAACTAAGGAACCGAGGGCACGAAAATAGAAATCCCAATATTAAAATAAGTCACATCTTCTATTAACCCTCCCCATCATCTAAAAAACTAGAAGGATACTCTGCGCGTTACTGCGGAAATTTCTTCGATAACTCTATTTTATAAACAAATAAAAGGATTAAATTGATTGCAATAGGTTGTTATTTGTAGGAACATGCATGATTCAATTGGCGTAAATAGTCAAGAGGCTAACTTAAAAAAAACTGACTTGAAATGGTTATGTAGTTGGTGGCTAAAAGTTGATGATGTGAATAATTGGATGGCTTAAAAATAGATGATGTGGCTTGCATGTAGAGTATTAATGCATGTTAGTGGGGGCTGACATGGACAATTGGATGGCTAATAAAATGGATGATGTGGATAGCTATGTTAAGATAGACAACTGAATGACCCTCTGGTGGAGTTTTGCTTTATAAGAGATATAGATCAGACATATATGCAATGCGTTAATTATCATCCAATGCAATTAATGAGAAATAATTAAATTTTAGTAGAAAATTATGTTGTTAAACGGAAATATATGGTATAATAGAGAAAATAGCCTTCGAAAATAGGTCTCAAGCTTATATCACGCCACCGGAACACCCTTTCTCTCTAGCTTTTGTAGCGAATCAATTTAGATTATCTTACTATACTCTGGCATCTGCCTACCAACGACTGACGAGGCTAGGTAAACATCAAGTGGGAACTGAGAAGCAGCCACTTGTTTCTGAGAGCAATCACATACTTCATTGATAGAAAATTAAGTTACATGTACAGACAGACGTGAAAACTAACATATAAAATTATAGACCATAAGAAAACACTTATCCTAAAAACTTTGCAAAAAGAATCATAGAGGATAGAAAAATATAGAACAATCTATAGGGTTTTTTTGGCTCGCGGAAGCTAGCGGCCGCCGCCAAACTATAGGTTAGAAGATACACCGAGCTTCTACCATTACCAGATTCAAAATAGCACCATCGCCAATGAGATTTTCGGAGTCAATGAAAAGTCCCACTGCAAGTAGCTATCTTGTACCAAGATCGAATGTATCCCATCGACAAAGTCAAGGAGGAACGACAGATCCACCACCTCCGAACTTACATCTTCGCTCAGAGCATCTACCTCTCGCCATGGCACTAGGGCCATCGTGGATAACGACGAACACCGACGACACGACGAGAAACTGATCTCGTTAGATTTGAATAACGACTAGAACATCAAGCTACCGATCTGAAGGATCAACAAGCACACAATACCATCAACTCTGAGATACCGCATGAAGGTCGATGCCGGTGTGGGATTAGATTTATAGAAAATTTATTTGCCTAGTCGCACCCACTACCAGAGGCGGACCTTCATGGAGGCCAAAGTGGGCCGCCCCTAGCCCATGAAGAAATTGCCTAATATTTACATGTAATTGGCCCATTTATGCATTAAAAGTCGGTTCGAAGCTCATTTTTAGCCCCCTGAGCCCATGTTGCCCCCCCCCCATTTCGGCCCAAGGTCCGCGCCTGCCCACTACCCAACAACGCACCACAACAGATAAATCCTAAGCTTAAAAATTAGACCTTGATGGAGGAAAGAGGCCCCCCTCTATCCTGCTGCCAAAGCGGCAAACAGGGGAGAAGGAACCAATGCCTTGGCCAATAGAGATTGGAGTTAGCGGGAGTTGGAGCGGCCGGTTGCCTAGGAGGCTAGGAGACGAGGACGAGGAAAAACGACTTCTTGAGTTCAGGAGAGGAAGCAGCCCACTTGTGATCTCAAAAGGTTGGCCGAAGCGAGTCAAGGCAGATCGACCTAGCTCAGCCTCTCTCCTGGTTTTTGGTTCACACACCCTGGGCCATAGTAGAAACATCGTGGTAGATCATTCTCCCTACCGGGAAGAACTCTTAAAAACGCTGAGCTTAAAAACATTTATGACGCGTCACCATTACCGTAGAAGCGTTCTTTTTTTTAGGGAAACCCGCTGTCACCACAGCTTTCCTTTTGCCATCTCAAAAAAAATGATGTCCTTTTTTCTTTCCCCCTCTGCGCGGGCAAAGCTATCTGACGAGGGTGCTCCCCGGCAATGCCCACCATGATGGGCTTAGGGTTGATGGACTCCTGCAGGCTAACACGAGACATTGGATACCAAATAAACGGGGAGAGAGATTTACCCAGGTTCGGGGCCCTCGATGAGGTAAAACCCTTACTTCCTGCTTGTCTGGTCTTGAATATCAATATACCGGGTTACAATGGGTTGGCGGATAGGCTGTGGTGATGGTCTCATCGAGAGGTTAAGATTCTAGGGTTCTAGCTCTCGTCTTGCGGTGAATCTACGTGTTCAAGTTGTGTCTCGGTAGATCCTCTCGTAGCCTTTATATAGTAGGCCTGTTGATGTGGGCATAACCCTTCGGGTACTCGCCATTGCCATACCCGGTACAGACTATGAAGCTGGACCGGCACAAGGACTAAAGAAGCTGGACCCACAAGGAAAATCAACTTGAATTACAAGAAAGAAGACTCCAATATGAATCGTACTAGGACTTTTGTAAACCCTAGCTTGGCTGATATATAAAGCCAGGCAGGGGCACCCCTTAGGGACACAATCAGAAACATAAATCATAGAGGCGACACGCCTAGACACCGCAACCCGCGGATTAGAACTAGACTAGATCCAACAACTCCGCTTATGGCGGCCACCTGTACACATATTTTCATATACTGGATTGCTAGCAGGACGTAGCGATCCTCCACCGCGGGGACGTGAACCTGGGTACGTCGTGTACCGCCTCGCTCCCGGAACCTCCATCGTCACCTTTCTCTAAAACCCAAGCCCCTCATGGTGGGTATTGCCGAGGAACCGCCTCGTCAATTGGAGCCGTCTGTGAGAAAAGCGGCGACTGGATTTTGTCATGTGGGCGGGATCTATAAAGTTCACCATCAACATCGTTAGCAAGATAAAAGACGAGAAAAGAGGCAGATCAAAACATCATCACGAGGTTGCCCGTGAAGAACGCCGGTCAAAGTCGAGCAAAATTTTGACAACAGGACTCGCAGCTGCAGTAAAATTGTTTCCTCCGTCAAAGTGCTGGTTCGTTTCTATCAAAGTGCTGGTTCGTTTCCATCAAAGTGCAGCTTAGCAACACGACTTCACGTGGCAAAGAAGGAAAGGAAAAAAGAAAAGAATCGGCTCCTTTACAAGTTCCTACCTTGTACGTACGTACATACTCATGCTATGACAAAGGGAAAAAGAAGATTACTTCGAGGGAGCAGTACATCAGCGATGCGCGGACAAATTCAACATATACTCATATTTTGCTGCTACCACTTTTGGTTTCGCTGTGGTTGCCGATGGCTTCAATTATGGGCAGTTTTCATCACCATCTAGTCCGAGAAAACTTACGTCGCCATCCAACACAGGGACCATCAGTATAATTACGGATTAAAAACAAAGGTTCGATTACTCTCCTCGATCGACCGCGCCCGCCATGGCGCACTCGTCATATTTGGAGGCTCGCATGTCGTGGACCCAACGGCGCGGACACTATATATTCGGATGCTTAACCATGGCGGATCGCACATATCAATTGCATCTTCTTCATCGGCAACGCTGGTCAGGCGCCGCGTGGCCACATCAATTATTTCTGGCCGGGCTATTATTTCGACTGCGTCCGTCGCATGGACTTTCTTTGATGGCGCAACTATTTCGACTGCGCCCGCCGCATGGACTATCTTTGGTGGCGCAACTATTTCGACTACGCCTGCCGCATGGACTTTCTTTGATGGCGCAACTATTTCGACTGCGCCAGCCGCATGGACTATCTTTGGTGACGCAACTATTTCGACTGCGCCCGTAGGAAGGATTATCTTTGGCCGCGCGACTATTTCGACTGCGCCCGCTACATCAGTTAATTTCTGATTGATTACTTCGATTGCGTTTACCCTGTGACCTGCCTCCACATTGGCTTCGCCGCAGTCGAACTCAGTGTTCCTCTTCCTTTCGCCACACCCGATGTTTAGGGAGGCGCCTGATAACCCACAAGTATAGGGGATCGCAGCAGTCTTCGCGGGTAGTAAAATCCAATTTATTGATTCGACACAAGGGGAGACAAAGAATACTTGAAAGCCTTAACAGCGGAGTTGTCAATTCAGCTGCACCTGGAAACAGACTTGCTCGCAAGAGTTTATCAGTAGTAACAGTTTTATAGCAGTAGCAGTAGTGAAATAACAGCAGCAGAATAACAGAGACAGCAGTAGTGATTATAGTAAACAACAGGATTAAAATACTGTAGGCACGGGGACGGATAACAGGCGTTGCATGGATGAGAGAAACTCATGTAACAATCAAGCAGGGCATTTGCAGATAATAATAAAACAGTGTCTAAGTACAAAGCAATCAATAGGCATGTGTTCCAATTATAGTCATACGTGCTCGCAATGAGAAACTTGCACAACATCTTTTGTCCTACCAGCCGGTGGCAGCCGGGCCTCAAGGTAATCTACTGGATATCAAGGTACTCCTTTTAATAGAGTACCGGAGCAAAGCATTAACACTCCGTGAACACATGTGATCCTCACATCACTCCCATCCTCTCCGGTTGTCCCGATTTCTGTCACTTCGGGGCCATTGGTTCCGGACAGCGACATGTGTATACAACTTGCAGGTAAGACCATAAACAATGAATATCATGATGAAATAATAACATGTTCAGATCTGAGATCATGGCACTCGGGCCCTAGTGACAAGCATTAAGCATAACAAGTTGCAACAATATCATCTAAGTACCAATTACGGACACTAGGCACTATGCCCTCACAATCTTACACTATTACATGACCAATCTCATCCAATCCCTACCATCCCCTTCGGCCTACAGCGGGGGAATTACTCACACATGGATGGGGGAAACATGGCTGGTCGATGGAGAGGCGTCGGTGGTGATGATGGCGATGATCTCCTCCAATTCCCCGTCCCGACGGAGTGCCAGAACGGAGACTTCTGGCTCCCGAGACGGAGTTTCGCGATGTGGCGGCGTTATGGAGGGTTTCTGGCGACTTCGACTTCTCTCCGTGCGTTTTTAGGTCGAAGGCGATAAGTAGTCCGAAGGAGGGCGTCGGAGGCCGGCCGAGGGGGCCACACGCTAGGGCCGCGCGCCCCCCTCCTGGGCCGCGCCGCCCTAGGGTGTGGGGCCCTCGGGCCTCCACCTGACTTTCCATTCTGGCTCCGTAAGTATTCTGGGAAAATAGGGCATTCTGCATAAATTCCGAGGTTTTTCCTGAAAGTTGGATTTCTTCACAAAAACGAGACACCAAAACAGTTCTGCTGAAAACAGCGTTAGTCCGTGTTAGTTGCATCCAAAACACACAAATTAGAGGCAAAACAATAGCAAAAGTGTTCGGGAAAGTAGATACGTTTTGGGCGTATCAACTCCCCCCAAGCTTAGCTTATTGCTTGTCCTCAAGCAATTCAGTTAACAACTGAGCGATAAAAGAACTTTCACGAACACATTTGTTCATATGATGTAAATATTCTCATGCTATGGCTAACACTTAGGCAGTTCACAATAAGATACATGCAAATAAGATCATCTAATAGCTATGTCAATCATGGAAAGGTACCAACAATTAATAATAAGCATCATGAATCATGTATATAAGCAGGATTGCAATGTTCATAAAAGAGTATGATAGAGTGGTATCTCGCTTGCCCATATTTGATCAGCAAAACATAAATGCTCAGGCACCTCTGAAGTTCATAGAAAAACTAGAAATAGTGATTGTCAAAGATAAAAGCATCAAAGTTATACCACAATCAATCATATTTTGAGACAAGCATATTATACTAAGAATGACAGTTGTGCTCTCAAGAAAGTGCTCAAAGAAAGGATGGAGACACAACATAAAAGTAAAAGATTGACCCTTCGCAGAGGGAAGCAGGGATTAACATGCGCTAGAGCTTTTCATTTTTAAAACAGGAGTAAAATTGTTTTGAGAGGTGTTTGTTGTTATCAACAAATGGTAATGGGTACACCACCTACCTCGCCAACCGGACTTTCAAGAGCGGCTCCCATGAAGGACGTTATCTCTACCAGCAAGGTAGATCATCCCTCTTCTCTTTTGTTTACACACGTATTTTAGTTTTATTATGGGTGACACTCCCCCAACCTTTGCTTACACAAGCCATGGCTAACCGAATCCTCGGGTGCCTTCCATCAATCACATACCATGGAGGAGTGTCTATTTGCAAAATTAAGTTGCTTACTGATGAATCAGAGCAAAACATGTGAAGAGAATTATTAGTGGAAGTTGATTAATTGGGGCTGGGAACCCCGTTGCCGGCTCTTTTTGCAAAATTATTGGATAAGCGGATGTGCCACTAGTCCATATGAAAGTCCGTCAAGAGTAAATGACAAGGTTGAAAGTTAAACACCACATACTTCCTCATGAGCTATGAAACATTAACACAAATTGAGAAGCATTTTGAAGGTTTAAAGGTAGCGCATGAGAATTTACTTGGAATGGTTTGAAATGCCATGCATAGGTATTTATGGTGGACACTCGGAATAACTTGGTTTTCATGTGTTTGGAAGCACGAGCAGCGTTCCCGCTCAGTACAAGTGAAGGCTAGCAAAAGACTAGGGAGCGACAAATCAAGAGAGCAATGAATCGTCATAATCATGCTTGCAGCAAAATAAATTAACTGAGGCATAAAAGTGATACAAGAACTCTGAAACAATATAAATCATCGAGGCTTAATTGACTTTTGTTCAGTCATATGCATGCGTGAGCATGTGCCAAGTTAATTCAAACGAATTATTCAGAGGAGGATACCACAATATCATACCTATCTATGAATAAAACAATGCAAGCAAACATCCATGACATGCTACTCATATTAATAAATTGGAGCTAAACATGAGAGATCATGAACTACTAGACTTTCTTAAATGACATATACCTCACATGAACCAACTAAGCATGCTCACATGGATGAGTATATGTACAAAAATGAAAACAAATAGAGTTCATACCAGCCTCTCACCACAATCAGATCGACGTATATCGTCATTATTGCCTTTTCACTTGTGTAGCTTGGATAATATGAAATGAAAACCACGCTCCAGCCACCGAAGACCATTGAACTCATAAAGAACTTTACAAAACCAAAGAAGAACAACAAATATTTTTGGTGTTTTCGAATTTGAGAACAAGAATAAAAAAGGAGAAAGCGAACAAAGCAAAAAATCTTTTTGGGTTTTCTTATAGCAAACTAGCAATAGCAAATAAAGCGAAACAAATGCAAGAAACCAAAATAAACAAATGGTGAAGAGAAACAACAGAAATATTTTTGGCCTTTTTGTGTTTTAGGAAAGAAACAAAGCAAGAACAAGAAAATGAAAACTAAAAGAAACACAGAAAAGCAAGATGGCAGAAATCTGCCAAAACTTGATAGCAGTACAGTAATCGATTTTAAAGAAATTCTTACGCTGCTCAGCTCGAAAAGTGTTCAACTAATGAAAGTTAGATAACAACCTGGGGAATATGCACAAAAATTGGCAGCTCAAAATAACGTTCTGGCTGTGCGCACGAATTTTTTTTGTAACAGTCCAGAATCTGTTTTCAGGCAGCACTTCCCCAAATATCATCTCCCTCTCATTAGAAAACCACTCCAAGAAACTAAACAAGTATGTACAAGTATCCAGCAACCATAATATGGAAAGAATGAGTGATGCCGATATACCTCCCCCCAAGCTTAGGCTTTTGGCCTAAGTGGAGATCAACCCCAGCGAGGGTCTGGGTTCCATGCCGGTGGATCATACATGGCGTAGTCATAATAAGGTACCGATGCAGAAGAAAAGCGTGGAGGCTCCTCATGCCCAACTTGTTGATGCGAAGAACTTGCTGCATCTGATGCCGAGTCGAGGTGTTCCTCGACCTCATCCGTGTTGTCTCTTGCACGATGGCCATCTCCCTTTATGTATGCATTCAGTTCACCTTCCGCGACTGACCAATCCTCCCTGGAGTCAAGGTTAAACAGAGCAGGTGCAGGCAATCCTACTAATTTTTCAGTTTTCTTAATTAATCTCCAAGCTTTCTTGTAAAATGTTATTCTGTAAGACAGGTTGCTCAAATTAGACGAATCAGAAACAAATTCATGCTTAATCATGGAGACTATGTCAAGTTTCTCTATGGGGAGCTGAATATCAAGATGGTGAGGTTCTACACCATGCATAGCTAATAAGCGAGAGGCGATGAGACCACCACAAATTCTTCCCTTCTCACAATTAGTAGCAAGTCTTTTGGCTATCAAAGTACCCAAGTTATAAGTCCTATTACCTTGTAATGCAGCAGCTAGAAAGGCTAGATCCTGGATAGATATTTTACTTCCATTCTTTCTTGCTAGAACGCACTTGGTGATGAAATAAGCAAAGTAACGAATAGCTGGGAGATGAATGCTACTGATTTTACCACCATCCTCTGAGAAGCTCCTTCCATGACAAATCATCTTGAAGAGATCCAAGAATTCTTGCGGCGATCCCCTTATCTTCTCGCATGATCCCCATTGCGGTACTTTGATTGCTGCACAAAAATCATTGAATGGCAAGTTGACAGTTTTATTATAAATTTTATATTGGACCATGGGGTTAGATCGTGACCAATTAAATTTAAAATCCTGCACTACAGACATAGCCAGTTTTGCATATTGGCATGGTTCACCA
Source organism: Lolium rigidum (assembly GCF_022539505.1). NCBI lineage: Eukaryota > Viridiplantae > Streptophyta > Magnoliopsida > Poales > Poaceae > Lolium > Lolium rigidum. Next base: position 58,155,615 of record NC_061510.1, on the reverse strand, counting down.
TCAACAAAATCATCCAACCCTGCACGAGAGATTAGTCTTTGAACATCTTGCAAGATCCCTGCACTTCTGATGACCCACAAGTATAGGGGATCGCAACAGTCTTCGAGGGAAGTAAAACCCAATTTATTGATTCGACACAAGGGGAGACAAAGAATACTTGAAAGCCTTAACAGCGGAGTTGTCAATTCAGCTGCACCTGGAAACAGACTTGCTCGCAAGAGTTTATCGAGTAGTAACAGTTTTATAGCGATAGCGGTAGTGAAATAACAGCAGCAGAGTAACGAAAACAGCGAGTAGTGATTTTAGTAAACAGCAGGATTAAAATACCGTAGGCACGGGGACGGATGAAGGGTGTTGCATGGATGAGAGAAACTCATGTAACAATCATAGCGGGGCATTTGCAGATAATAATAAAACGGTATCCAAGTACTAATCAATCAATAGGCATGTGTTCCAATTATAGTCGTACGTGCTCGCAATGAGAAACTTGCACAACATCTTTTGTCCTACCAGCACGGTGGCAGCCGGGCCTCAAGGGAAACTACTGGATATTAAGGTACTCCTTTTAATAGAGTACCGGAGCAAAGCATTAACACTCCGTGAACACATGTGATCCTCACATCACTGCCATTCCCTCCGGTTGTCCCGATTTCTATCACTTCGGGGCCATTGGTTCCGGACAGCGACATGTGTATACAACTTGCAGGTAAGATCATAAACAACGAATATCTTCATGAATCAATAACATGTTCAGATCTGAGATCATGGCACTCGGGCCCTAGTGACAAGCATTAAGCATAACAAGTTGCAACAATATCATAAAAGTAACATCTACGGACACTAGGCACTATGCCCTAACAATCTTATGCTATTACATGACCAATCTCATCCAATCCCTACCATCCCCTTCGGCCTACAGCGGGGGAATTACTCACACATGGATGGGGGAAACATGGCTGGTTGATGGAGAGGCGTTGGCGGTGATGGCGGCGATGATCTCCTCCAATTCCCCGTCCCGGCGGAGTGCCAGAACGGAGACTTCGGCTCCCGAGACGGAGTTTCGCGATGTGGCGGCGTTCTGGAGGGTTTCTGGCGACTTCGACTCCTCTCCGTGCGTTTTTAGGTCGAGGCCGATAAATAGTCCGAAGGAGGGCGTCGGAGGCCGGCCGAGGGGGCCACACCATAGGGCCGCGCGGGCCCCCCTAGGCCGCGCCGCCTTATGGTGTGGGGCCCTCGGGCCTCCACTTGATTTGCCCTTCCGGCTCCGTCGTATTCCGGGAAAATAGGGCCTTTCGTCAAAATCCCGAGGTTTTCCTGAAAGTTGGATTTCTGCACAAAAACGAGACACCAGAACAGTTCTGCTGAAAACAACGTTAGTCCGTGTTAGTTGCATCCAAAATACACAAATTAGAGGCAAAACAATAGAAAAAGTGTTCGGGAAAGTAGATACGTTTTGGACGTATCAACTCCCCCCAAGCTTAGCTTATTGCTTGTCCTCAAGCAATTCAGTTAACAACCGAGCGATAAAAGAACTTTCACGAACACATTTGCTCATATGATGTATATATTCTCATGATATGGCTAATACTTAAGCGAGTTCATAATAAGGTACATGCAAATAAGATCATCTAACAGCTATGTCAATCATGAAGAGGTACCAACAATTAATAATAAGCATCATGAATCATGTATATAAGCAGGATTGCAATGTTCATAAGAGAGTATGATAAAGTGGTATCTCGCTTGCTCGTATTTGATCGGCAAAACATAAATGCCCGGGCACCTCTGGAGTTCATAGAAAGACTAGAAGTAGTGATTGTCAAAGATAAAGGCATCAAAGTTATACCACAATCAATCATATTTTGAGACAAGCATATTACACTAAGAATGACAGTTGTGCTCTCAAGAAAGTGCTCAAAGAAAGGATGGAGACACAACATAAAAGTAAAAGATTGACCCTTCGCAGAGGGAAGCAGGGATTAACATGCGCTAGAGCTTTTCATTTGTAAAGCGAGAGTAAAATTATTTTGAGAGGTGTTTGTTGTTGTCAACGAATGGTAATGGGTACACTAACTACCTCGCCAACCGGACTTTCATGAGCGGCTCCCATGAATTATTTGCATTTTTATGTAGCACTCCTTCCAACCTTTCTTACACAAACCATGGCTAACCGAATCCTCGGGTGCCTGCCAACAATCACATACCATGAAGGAGTGCCTTTTTAGTTTAGTTTTATTATGATGATGACACTCCCCCAACCTTTGCTTACACAAGCCATGGCTAGCCGAATCCTTCGGGTGCCGTCCAACAATCACAAACCATGGAGGAGTGTCTATTTAAGTTAATTAATTCGGGATCGGGAATCCCATTGCCAGCTCTTTTTGCAAAATTATTGGATAAGCGGATGTGCCACTAGTCCATATGAGAGTCCGTCAAAAGTAAATGACAAGGTTGAAAGCTAAACACCACATACTTCCTCATGAGCTATGAAACATTAACACAATTTGAGAAGCATTTTGAAGGTTTTAAAGGTAGCGCATGAGAATTTACTTGGAATGGTTTGAAATGCCATGCATAGGTATTTATGGTGGACACTCGAAATAACTTGGTTTTCATGTGTTTGGAGGCACGAGCAGCGTTCCCGCTCAGTACAAGTGAAAGCTAGCAAAAGACTAGGGAGCGACAAATCAAGAGAGCAAGAATCGTCATAATCATGCTTGCGGCAAAATAAATTAACTCGGGGCATAAAAGTGATACAAGAACTCGAAGCAATGTAAATCATCGAGGCTTAATTGACTTTTGTTCAGTCATATGCATGCGTGAGCATGTGCCAAGTCGATATAAATGAATTATTCAGAGGAGGATACCACCATGCCATACTTACTTATGAATAAAACAATGCAAGCAAACATCCATGACATGCTACCCATATTAATAAATTGGAGCTAATCATGAGAGATCATGAACTACTAGACTTTCTTAAATAACACATACCTCACATGAACCAACTAAGCATGCTCACATGGATGAGTATATGTACAAAAATGAAAACAAATAGAGTTCATACCAGCCTCTCACCACAATCAGATTGTCGTAGATCGTCATTATTGCCTTTTCACTTGTGTAGCTTGGATAATATGAAATGAAAACCACGCTCCAGCCACCGAAGACCATTGAACTCATAAAGAACTTTACAAACTAAAGAAGAACAGCAAATATTTTTGGTGTTTTCGAATTTGAGAACAAGAACAAAAGGAAACAAGCAAACAAAGCAAAATCTTTTTGGGTTTTCTTATAGCAAACTAGCAATAGCAAATAAAGCGAAACAAATGCAAGAAACCAAGATAAACAAATGGTGAAGAGAAACAACAGAAATATTTTTGGTCTTTTTGTGTTTTGGGAAAGAAACAAAGTGAAAACAAGAAATAGCAAACTAAAAGAAACACAGAAAAGCGAGATGGCAGAAATCTGCCAAGACCTGACAGCAGTACAGAAATCGATTTTTACAAAAATCTTACGTTGCTCAGCTCGAAAAGTGTTCAGCTAATGAAAGTTAGATAACAACCTGGGGAACATGCACAAAAATTGGCTTCGCAAAATACTGTTCTGGCTGTGCGCACGAATTTTTACGGTAACAGCCAAGAATCTGTTTTCAGGCAGCACTTCCCCAAATATCATCTTCCTCTCATTAGTAAACCACTCAAACAAACTAAACAAGTATATACAAGTATCCAGCAACCATGATATTCAAAGAATGAGTGATGCCGGTATACCTCCCCCCAAGCTTAGGCTTTTGGCCTAAGTGGAGTTCAACCCCATCGAGGGTCTGGGTTCCACGCCGGTGGATCATACATGGAGTAGTCGTAATAAGGTACCGATGCAGAAGAAAAACGTGGAGGCTCCTCATGCCCAATGTGTTGATGCGAAGAGCTTGCTGCATCTGACGACGAGTCGAGGTGTTCCTCGACCTCATCCATGTTGTCTCGTGCACGATGGCTTCCTCCCTCGATGTATGCATTAACTGCACTTTCCGTGACCGACCAATCCTCCCTGGAATCAAGGTTAAACAGAGAAGGTGCAGGCAATCCTACTAATTTTTCAACTTTCTTAGTACTTGTCCAAGATTTCTTGTAAAATGTTATTCTATAAGACAGGTTCCCTAAATTAGACGAACCGTAAAGAAATTCATGCTTAATCATGGAAGCTATGTCAAGTTTCTCCATGGGGAGCGGAATATCAAGATGGTGAGGTCCCACATTATGCATAGCTAATAAACGAGAGGCGATGAGACCCCCACAAATTCCTCCCTTCTCACGGTTAATGGCAAGTCTGTTGGCTATCAAAGCTCCCAAGTTATAAGTTCTATTACCTTGTAATGCAGCAGCTAGAAAGGCTAGATCCGGGATAGTTACTTTACCTCCATTCTTTCTCGCTAGAACGCACTTGGTAATGAAATAAGCGAAGTAACGAATAGCTGGGAAATGAATACTACTGATTTTACCATCATCCTCCGAGAAGCTTCTTCCATGACAAATCATCTTGAAGAGGTCCAAGAGCTCTTGCGGCGATCCCTTTATCTTCTCGCATGATCCCCATTGCGGCACTCGATTGCTGCACAAAAATCACTGAATGGCAAGTTGACAGTTTTATTATAAATTTTGTACTGAACCATGGGGTTAGATCGTGACCAATTGAATTTAAAATCTTGCACTACCGACATAGTCAGTTTCACATATTGGCATGGTTCCCCATCAACAGAATCATCCAATCCTGCACGAGAGATTAATCTTTCAACGTCCTGCAAGATCCCTGCACTTCTCATAAAATCCGCACACGGATAGTAAGTGGGATATACTCCTTCTTCTCGGTGAACTCTCATGACCTGTGGCACCTCCAACTCATGTTGGTTGAGTTGGTGCCTACCTCCTTCCATTTTCTGAAATTTTCAACAATCAATATAAAACTTGATTTGGTGACATATAATTGAGGGAAACTACCATAGGAACTTGCTAGAGTACTAATCATGCATCAAAACTAGTTTCTACCACTTAGAACAAGCATGCAAGCTCACTAAACATGTTACCTACAGCAGCAAAATATTCAAGATATACTTCACCAAACAAAATTCTATTTGGATAATCGAAGGAGTCACATACCGGAGAGCAAATGTGCCAAATTTCAAACAGAAATCTGGGCTGAGCAAAGAGATCGAAAAATCCTGAGGTCTTGAGCAAAAACGCGAGTGAGAGAAAGTTGGTTCGAGTTTTTTCGGGAGAGAGAAGATGCTGGGAGAAAGAGATGAGATAGTGGGGCAAGGAGGGGCCCACACCACAGGGTGGCGCGCCCCCCTCCTTGGCCGCGCCGGCCTGTGGTGTGGCACCCTGTGGTGCCCCACAGGTCATCCTCTGGTGCTCCCAGGTGCCTCGTCGAAAAATAGGACCAACGGTGTAATTTTCGCGAATTTTTGAAAACTTTGAAAAATGCACATTTCTGGGTATTAAGTTTATTATTACTGGCCAGGAAATTTTTTGAAAACTCTAATCAACTAAGAAACTTTGCAAATTAAAAATGCTACAGCAACTAAAGCAAGTGGAGGAAGAAAGAAATGTTGTTTACCTCCTCTATGCATATAAAAGGTATTTGTTAACAAGGTTGATCAAGTCTTGCCACCAAATAAATTTTACATAGCATATGAAGAAATAAACCTCAAATAAATCATGTTACCTTGAATTGTATTGATATGGATCCAATCACAAGAGTTTGATATTCTTCTTTAGGCTCATATATAGGACAATCGATAGTTCCAACTTTGATAGTTCTCACATGAGAAATAGTATTAACTCCGCACGCTTTTTCAATCCTCTTGGGGAAATAAACGGTGTGTTCCTTATCATCAACATTGAAAGTAACCTTTCCTTTATTGCAATCAATAACAGCCCCTGCGGTGTTAAGAAAAGGTCTCCCAAGAATAATAGACATATTATCATCTTCAGGCATTTCCAACACAACAAAATCAGTTAATATCAAGCGGTTATTAGTAACTTGAACAGGAACATCCTCACATATACCAACAGGAATAGCAGTAGATTTATCAGCCATTTGCAAAGATATATCAGTAGGTATCAACTTATCTAAGTAAAGTCTCTTATAAAGAGAAAAAGGCATAACACTAACACCGGCGCCCAAGTCACATAGAGCAGTTTTAACATAATTATTCTTAATAGAACAAGGAATAGTAGGTATACCGGGTCGCCCAACTTCTTTGGAACTTTGCCATTGAAAGAGTAATTAGCAAGCATAGTGGAAATTTCCTCATTGGGGATTTTCCTTTTGTTAGTAACAATATCTTTCATATACTTTGAATAAGGAGGCAATTTAATAGCATCAGTCAAAGGGATTTGCAAGAATAAAGGTTTCATCCAATCACAAAATTTATTGTAGTGTTCTTCTTCCTTTGATTTTAATTTCTTAGCAGGAAAAGGCATTTGCTTTTGCACCCAAGGTTCTCTTTCATTACCATGTTTCTCAGCAACAAAATCTTCTTTAGTATACTTTTTATTTTTAGCATGCTTTTCAGGTTCTTTTTCAACCTCTTCTTTATCAGGAGTATCATTCTTATCATTATCTTTATCATGTTCATTACCACTTTCAGTTTCAGCATCAGAAATAGAAATACTATTAGGATCATTAGCAGGTTCAGAGGATTCTACAACATTCTTATGTTTCTTCTTCTTTTTCTTAGATGGAGCACTAGTTTTAGTTTGTTGAGAATCTTGTTCAATTCTTTTGGGATGCCCTTCAGGATATAGAGGATCCTGGGTAGAGACACCACCTCTAGTTGTTACTTCATAAGCATGTTTTTCTTTAGCATTATTTCCTAGCAAGTCATTTTGTACTTTAGTGAGTTGATCAATTTGAGTTTGAACCATATGAAAATGTTTAACAAGCATCTTAACATCATTGGAGGTTCTCTCCACAATATCATGCAATTGACTAATAGCTTGAGAATTTTCCATTAAATGATTCTCTACTCTCATATTAAAATTTTCTTGCTTAACAATATAATTATCAAACTCATCTAAGCATTGTGCGGGAGGTTTTGAATACGGAATATCTTCTCTAGTAAAGCGTTGAAGGGAGTTTACCTCAATCATGGATGAAGGGGGAATTATCTCACATATATCTTCTATGGGAGGTAGATTCTTCACATCTTCAGATTTAATACCTTTCTCCTTGAGAGACTTCTTGGCTTCCCTCATATCTTCATCATTCAATTTAATTAAACCCCTCTTCTTTACTATTGGCGTTGGAGTTGGTTCAGGCGTAGTCCAATCATCATAATTCCGGCCTATTTTAGCCAATAATTCTTCAGCTTCATCCGGAGTTCTTTTCCTGAAAACACAACCAGCACAACTATCCAGGTATGCCCTAGACTCAATGGTTAGTCCACTATAAAATATATCAAGTAAATCATGCTTTTCCAAATCATGGTCGAGCAGAGCTCTAATAAGAGAGCAAAATCTCGCCCAAGCCTCGGGCAATTTCTCTTCATCTCCTTGATCAAAATTATAAACTCTCTCGCAAAGCAGCATGTTGAGCACTAGCGGGAAAGTATTTCCGGAAGAAAACATTAAGCAATTCTTTTGGACTTTTAATAGAACTAGGTGGCAAACTATTATACCAAGTTTTAGCGTCATCCTTTAATGAGAATGGAAAGATTTTAGCAACAAAGTAAGTACACTTCTTAACATCATCAGAAAACAAGCTACTCAGAGTAGATAACTCAGTCATGTGTTCAACAGCACTTTATTTTTCAGTACCACAAAAAGGTGTTTTCTCAACAACAGCTATATAAGATAGATCAAGAGAAAAATCATAATCTTTATCCCTAATGTTTATAGGAGATGTGGCAAATTTAGGATCAGTTTATATCTAACGGTATGTTCTGCAAGCAACTTTTTAATTTTTCTTGCATCAATACTAGCATGGCATTTTTCAATAAAATCATCATCAAGTTCCACATAATCTTCATCAAGATCATCACTAGAGTATTCAAGTTCAGGTGAATTAACAGGTGTAGTAACATCAGGAGTTTCAGTATTTTCAATTTGTCTAGACCTAGCAATTTTAGCATCTAGAAAAGTTCCCAATGAACCACTATCATCAAGCACAGCAGAAATATTATCAATATTATGAGAGTTTTCAGATTCAGCAGAAGTACCAGCAAGCGAAGCATGTGGCGGTGAAACAAGTTTATCAATCACAGATGGTGAATCAAGAGCAGCAGAGGTACTCAGAGTTGTACCTTTTCTTGTAGTGGATGGTAGTATGGCGACCTTAGTATCGCGAGTTTTACCCATGATGGAGAATTTGCAGCGAACAATATCAATACAAGTGAACTTCCAAATAAAGCTATGCTCCCCGGCAACGGCGCCAGAAAATAGTCTTGATGACCCACAAGTATAGGGGATCGCAACAGTCTTCGAGGGAAGTAAAACCCAATTTATTGATTCGACACAAGGGGAGACAAAGAATACTTGAAAGCCTTAACAGCGGAGTTGTCAATTCAGCTGCACCTGGAAACAGACTTGCTCGCAAGAGTTTATCAGTAGTAACAGTTTTATAGCAGTAGCAGTAGTGAAATAAGAGCAGCAGAGTAACGGAAACAGCAGTAGTGATTATAGTAAACAGCAGGATTAAAATACTGTAGGCACGGGGAAGGATGACGGGCGTTGCATGGATGAGAGAAACTCATGTAACAATCATAGCAGGGCATTTGCAGATAATAATAAAACGGTATCCAAGTACTAATCAATCAATAGGCATGTGTTCCAATTATAGTCGTACGTGCTCGCAATGAGAAACTTGCACAACATCTTTTGTCCTACCAGCCGGTGGCAGCCGGGCCTCAAGGGAAACTACTGGATATTAAGGTACTCCTTTTAGTAGAGTACCGGAGCAAAGCATTAACACTCCGTGAACACATGTGATCCTCACATCACTGCCATTCCCTCCGGTTGTCCCGATTTCTGTCACTTCGGGGCCATTGGTTCCGGACAGCGACATGTGTATACAACTTGCAGGTAAGATCATAAACAACGAATATCTTCATGAATCAATAACATGTTCAGATCTGAGATCATGGCACTCGGGCCCTAGTGACAAGCATTAAGCATAACAAGTTGCAACAATATCATAAAAGTAACATCTACGGACACTAGGCACTATGCCCTAACAATCTTATGCTATTACATGACCAATCTCATCCAATCCCTACCATCCCCTTCGGCATACAGCGGGGGAATTACTCACACATGGATGGGGGAAACATGGCTGGTTGATGTAGAGGCGTTGGCGGTGATGGCGGCGATGATCTCCTCCAATTCCCCGTCCCGGCGGAGTGCCAGAACGGAGACTTCTGGCTCCCGAGACGGAGTTTCGCGATGTGGCGGCGTTATGGAGGGTTTCTGGCGACTTTGACTCCTCTCTGTGAGTTTTTAGGTCGAGGCCGATAAATAGTCCGAAGGAGGGCGTCGGAGGCCGGCCGAGGGGGCCACACCATAGGGCCGCGCGGGCCCCCCTAGGCCGCGCCGCCTTATGGTGTGGGGCCCTCGGGCCTCCACTTGATTTGCCCTTCTGGCTCCGTCGTATTCTGGGAAAATAGGGCCTTTCGTCAAAATCCCGAGGTTTTTCCCGAAAGTTGGATTTCCGCACAAAAACGAGACACCAGAACAGTTCTGCTGAAAACAGCGTTAGTCCGTGTTAGTTGCATCCAAAATACACAAATTAGAGGCAAAACAATAGCAAAAGTGTTCGGGAAAGTAGATACGTTTTGGACGTATCAACTTCTCATAAAATCCACGCACGGGTAGTAAGCGGGGTATACTCCTTCTTCGCGGTGAACTCTCATGACCTGTTGCACCTCCAATTCTTGTTGGTTGAGTTGGTGCCTACTCCCTTCCATTTTCTGAAATTTTTCAACAAACAATATAAAATTTGATTTGGTGACATATAATTGAGGGAAACTACCATAGGAACTTGCTAGAGTACTAATCATGCATCAAAACTAGTTTCTACCACTTAGAACAAGCATGCAAGCTCACTAAACATGTTACCTACAACAGCAAAATATTCAAGATATACTCAACCAAACAAAGTTCTACTTGGATGGTTGGAGGAGTCACATACCGAAGAGCAAATGTGCCAAATTTCAGACAGAAATCTGGGCTGAGCAAAGAGATCGAGAAATCTGGAGCTCTTGAGCAAAAACGCGAGTGAGAGAAAGCTGGTGTCGATTTTTTCGGGAGAGAGAAGAGTGTGGGAGGAAGAGATGCTGAAGTGGGGCAAAGGGGGACCCACACACCAGGGTGGCGCGCCCCCCTTGCTGGCCGCGCCGGCCTGTGGGGTGCCACCCTGGGGTGCCCCACTGGTCATCCCCAGGTGCTCCCAGGTGCATTTTCGAAAAATAGGACCAACGGTGTGAATTTTTGAAAACTTTGAAAAATGCAGATTTCTGGGTATTAAGTTTATTATTACTGGCCAGGAAAAAATTTGAAATCTCTAATTAATTAAGGAACTTTGAAAAATAAAAGTGCTACAGCAAATAGAGCAAGTGGAGGAAGAAAGAGATGTTGTTTACCTCTCCTATGCATATAAAAAGTATTTGTTAACAAGGTTGATCAAGTCTTGCCACCAAATAAATTTTACATAGCATAAGAAGAAATAAACCTCAAATCAATCATGTTACCTTGAATTGTATTGATATGGATCCAATCACAAGAGTTTGATATTCTTCTTTAGGCTCATATATTGGACAATCAATAATTCCCACTTTGATAGTTCTCACATTAGAAATTGTATTAACTCCACATGCTTTCTCAATCCTCTTGGGAAAATAAACGGTATGCTCCCTATCATCAACATTGAAAGTAACCTTTCCTTTATTGCAATCAATAACAGCCCCTGCGGTGTAAAGAAAAGGTCTCCCAAGAATAATAGACATATTATCATCTTCGGGCATTTCCAACACAACAAAATCAGTTAATATCAAGCAGTTATTAGTAACTTGAACAGGAACATCCTCACATATACCAACAGGAATAGCAGTAGATTTATCAGCCATTTGCAAAGATATATCAGTAGGTATCAACTTATCTAAGTAAAGTCTCTTATAAAGAGAAAAAGGCATAACACTAACACCGGCTCCCAAGTCTCGTAGAGCAGTTTTAACATAATTATTCTTAATAGAACAAGGAATAGTAGGTATACCGGGTCGCCCAACTTCTTTGGAACTTTGCCATTGAAAGAGTAATTAGCAAGCATAGTGGAAATTTCCTCATTGGGGATTTTCCTTTTGTTAGTAACAATATCTTTCATATACTTTGAATAAGGAGCCAATTTAATAGCATCAGTCAAAGGGATTTGCAAGAATAAAGGTTTCATCCAATCACAAAATTTATTATAGTGTTCTTCTTCCTTTGATTTTAGTTTCTTAGCAGGAAAAGGCATTTGCTTTTGCACCCAAGGTTCCCTTTCATTACCATGTTTCTTAGCAATAAAATCTTCTTTAGTATATTTTTTATTTTTATCTTGCTTTTCAGGTTCATCTTCAACTTCTTCTTTATCAGAAACATCATTCTTATCATTACCATTATTATTATCATGTTCATTACCACTTTCAGTTTCAGCATCGGAAATAGAAATACTATTAGGATCGTTAACAGGTTCAGAGGATTCTACAACATTTTTATGTTTCTTCTTATTTTTCTTAGAAGGAGCACTAGGTTCAATGCGTTGAGAATCTTGTTCAATTCTCTTGGGATGCCCTTCAGGATATAGAGGATCCTGGGTAGAGACACCACCTCTAGTTGTTACTTCATAAGCATGTTTCTCCTTAGAATTATTTTGTAATAAGTCATTTTGCACTTTAGTGAGTTGATCAATTTGAGTTTGAACCATTTGAAAATGTTTAACAAGCATCTTAACATCATTGGAGGTTCTCTCCACAATACCATGCAAATTGCTAATAGCTTGAGAATTTTCCATTAGATGATTCTCTACTCTCATATTAAAATTTTCTTGCTTAACAATATAATTATCAAACTCATCTAAGCATTGCGCAGGAGGTTTTGAATACGGAATATCTTCCCTAGTAAAGCGCCGAAGGGAGTTTACCTCAATCATGGATGAAGGGGGAATTATCTCACATATATCTTCTATGGGAGGTAGATTCTTCACATCTTCAGATTTAATACCTTTCTCCTTGAGAGACTTCTTGGCTTCCCTCATATCTTCATCATTCAATTTTATTAAACCCCTCTTCTTCAATATTGGCGTTGGAATTGGTTCAGGCGTAGTCCAATCATCATGTTTCCGGCCTATTTTAGCCAATAATTCTTCAGCTTCGTCTGGAGTTCTTTTCCTGAAAACACAACCAGCACAACTATCCAAATATGCCCTAGACTCAATGGTTAGTCCACTATAAAAATATATCAAGTAGATCATTCTTTTCTAAATCATGTCCAGGTCGAGCTCTGATAAGAGAACAAAACTTGCCCAAGCCTCAGGCAATTTCTCTTCATCTCCCTGGTCAAATCTATAAATTTTCTGTAAAGCAACATGTTGAGCACTAGCAGGAAAGTATTTTCGAAAGAAAACATCACGCAAATCAGTTGGACTTTTAATAGAACCAGGAGGCAAATTATTATACCAAGTTTTAGCATCATCCTTTAATGAGAAAGGAAAAAATTTAGCGACAAAATAGGTACGCATCTTGATATCATCAGAAAACAAGCTACTCATAGAAGAAAGTTCAATCATGTGTTCTACAGCACTTTCTTTTTCAGTACCACAAAAGGGTGCTTTCTCTACAATAGCTATATGAGATAGATCAAGAGAAAAATCATAATCTTTATCCTTAATGCATATAGGAGATGTGGAAAATTTAGGATCAGGAGATAACTTATGTCTAACAGTATATTGTGTGAGAAACTTTTTAATTTTACTTGCATCAGCAGTAGCATTGCATCTATTAATAAAATCATCATTAAGCTCCACATAATCTTCATCAGGATCATCACTAGAATAATCAAGTTCAGGTGAATTAACAGGTGTAGTAGCATCAGGAGTTTCAGCATTTTCAATTTGTCTAGACCTAGCAATTGTAGCATCTAGAAAAGATCCCAATGAACCACTATCATCAAGCACAGCAGAAGCATCATCAATATTATAAGAATTTTCAGATTCAGCAGAAGTACCAGCAAGTGAAGCATGTGGTGGTGAAACAAGTTTATCAATCACAGATGGTGAATCAAGAGCAGCAGAGGTACTCAGAGTTGTACCTTTTCTTGTAGTGTATGGTAATATGGCGACTTTAGGATCGCGAGTTTTACCCATGATGGAGAATTTACAGCGAACAATATCAATCCAAGTGAACTTCCAAATAAAGCTATGCTCCCCGACAACGGCGCCAGAAAACGGTCTTGATAACCCACAAGTATAGGGGATCGCAGCAGTCTTCGCGGGTAGTAAAACCCAATTTATTGATTCGACACAAGGGGAGACAAAGAATACTTGAAAGCCTTAACAGCGGAGTTGTCAATTCAGCTGCACCTGGAAACAGACTTGCTCGCAAGAGTTTATCAGTAGTAACAGTTTTATAGGAGTAGCAGTAGTGAAATAACAGCAGCAGAGTAACAGAGACAGCAGTAGTGATTATAGTAAACAGCAGGATTAAAATACTGTAGGCACGGGGACGGATAACGGGCGTTGCATGGATGAGAGAAACTCATGTAACAATCAAGCAGGGCATTTGCGGATAATAATAAAACGGTGTCTAAGTACAAAGCAATCAATAGGCATGTGTTCCAATTATAGTCGTACGTGCTCGCAATGAGAAACTTGCACAACATCTTTTGTCCTACCAGCCGGTGGCAGCCGGGCCTCAAGGGAATCTACTGATATTAAGGTACTCCTTTTAATAGAGTACCGGAGCAAAGCATTAACACTCCGTGAACACATGTGATCCTCACATCACTCCCATCCCCTCCGGTTGTCCCGATTTCTGTCACTTCGGGGCCATTGGTTCCGGACAGCGACATGTGTATACAACTTGCAGGTAAGACCATAAACAATGAATATCATGATGAAATAATAACATGTTCAGATCTGAGATCATGGCACTCGGGCCCTAGTGACAAGCATTAAGCATAACAAGTTGCAACAATATCATCTAAGTACCAATTACGGACACTAGGCACTATGCCCTCACAATCTTACACTATTACATGACCAATCTCATCCAATCCCTACCATCCCCCTCAGCCTACAGCAGGGGAATTACTCACACATGGATGGGGGAAACATGGCTGGTCGATGGAGAGGCGTCGGTGGTGATGATGGCGATGATCTCCTCCAATTCCCGTCCCGGCGGAGTGCCGAACGGAGACTTCTGGCTCCCGAGACGGAGTTTCGCGATGTGGCGGCGTTCTGGAGGGTTTCTGGCGACTTCGACTTCTCTCCGTGCGTTTTTAGGTCGAAGGCGATAAGTAGTCCGAAGGAGGGCGTCGGAGGCCGGCGAGGGGGCCACACGCTAGGGCCGCGCGCCCCCCTCCTGGGTCGCGCCGCCCTAGGGTGTGGGGCCCTCGGGCCTCCACCTGACTTGCCCTTCTGGCTCCGTAAGTATTCTGGGAAAATAGGGCCTTCTGCATAAATTCCGAGGTTTTTCCTGAAAGTTGGATTTCTGCACAAAAACGAGACACCAGAACAGTTCTGCTGAAAATAGCGTTAGTCCGTGTTAGTTGCATCCAAAACACACAAATTAGAGGCAAAACAATAGCAAAAGTGTTCGGGAAAGTAGATACGTTTTGGACGTATCAGCGCCATTACCTCCAGTACTCTTTGATTACTCGATGGATTTATCTTCTTCGGCTCTAGATATATCTTGTCCCAAGGAACTCCCGGGTCAATGGCTTCATCATCTATGATTACTCGATGGATTTATCTTCTTCGGCTTTGGATATATCTTCTCCCGATGAACTCCCGGGTCAATGGCTTCATCACCTATGGTTATCAATGGATTTATCTTCTTCGGCTCGGGATATATCTTCTCCCGATGAACTCCCGGGTCAATGGATTTATCACCTTTGGTTATCAATGGATTTATCTTCTTCGGCTCATGATATATCTTCTTCCGATATACTCCCGGGTCAATGGCTTCATCATCTATGATTACTCGATGGACTTATCTTCTTCGGCTCTGGATATATCATCACCTACGGTTATTAATGGATTTATCTCCTATGGCTATATAATATTGACCCGATACACTCTCGGATCAGTGTATTCATCATCTGAAATATTCAATGGCTATCATCTTATATAATATTGACCCGATGCACTCCCATCGGGAGCGCTGGAATTACTCGGGGACTCTTGGATTATCTTCAAATTATTAAGCACTGAAATTTAAAGAAATATGAAGACTCCTTACTCCCATCGGGAGCAATGGTGCACTGGAATTACTTGGGGGCTGCAAGGAATTATTACAGTATCGATAATTAATTAATACTCCCACCGGGAGCTATGATTATCGATATGAATTATTACAGTATCGATAATTAATTAATACTTTCACCGGGAGCTATGATTATCGATAGGAATTAGTACAGTATCGATAATTAATTAATACTCCAATCGGGAGCTATGATTATCGATAGGAATTATTACGTTATCGATAATTAATTAATACTCCCACCGGGAGCTATGATTATCGATAGGAATTATTACAGTATCGATAATTAATTAATACTCCCACAGGGAGCTATGATTATCGATAGGAATTATTACAGTATCGATAATTAATTAATACTCCCACCGGGAGCTATGATTATCGATAGGAATTATTACATTATCGATAATTAATTAATACTCCCATCGGGAGCTATGATTATCGATAGGAATTATTACATTATCGATAATTAATTAATACTCCCATCGGGAGCTATGGTTATCGATATGAATTATTACAATATTGATAATTAATTAATACTTCCACCGGGAGCTATGGTTATCGATATACTAAAGATCCATCCAAGCCTCAGATAAATTATCAAGTGTTGCAGTTGATGGACACAATACAAAAAGACCCATGCCGGTACTTTAAACTACAGAAGTGCTAAAGAGCAACGGAGTCGACGGCATGCACAGTTCCATCGACTCATTCAAGGGATGCAGCCAAAACATACATCGTCGGTTAAAAAGCAAAGTTGCACTTACAACGGGTTTCACAAACCTGCAACATGAGCTGATCACTCAAGTAATTTGCTGCCGATAAACTTATAAACAATGGCATCAACGATGCTCAAGGTGCATTAAGAATTGCCCCTTGAAACAAACAACAATATTTGCCACTGGCATCTGAAGGAAACTATAACATCGAGATTGCTCGACTTAAGTCTACACACAGTTGCAAGCATCCGTGCCCAGACTCGGGGGCTACTTCCATCGGGAGCGTTGGACGCGCACCCGATAAAATTATCGGCTGCTCTGGGATATCATCTGAATTATCGACTCCTCCAGGATATCATCCAAATTATCGACTCCTCCAGGATATCACCCAAATTATCGACTCCTCTTGGATATCATCTGAATTATCGACTCCTCTGGGATATCATCTAAATTATCGGCTCCTCTGGGATATCATCTGAATTATCAACTCCTCTATCTATGACATCATTAGTGTCATCGGCATCATGTTCTCAGAACTCAAAGACATGCTCGGGGGCTACTCCCATCGGAAACGCTGGTCGTGCACCCGATAAAAAATGGCAGCTTCGTCGACAAAGAAGAATAAACCAGAAGACGTCGGCATCAACGTCAGGATCTTCGAGTAGTACAACTTGAGTCTATTTGCGGCTGCAAGCACCCGCCCATAGACTCGGGGGCTACTCCCATCGGGAGCGCTTCGCGCACCCGACAGAAAGCGACTTCGACTCTACATCAAGCACATATTCAACATTCAACAGATGATCAAGACATTCGGATGATGACAACTTTAGTCCCTGCCCGACTTCGGCCATACACTCGGGGGCTACAAACGTGGGCATAACCCTTCGGGTACTCGGCATTGACATACCCGGTGCAGACTATGAAGCTGGACCAGCACAAGGACTCAAGAAGCTGGACCCACAAGGAAAATCAACTTGAATTACAAGAAAGAAGACTCCAATACGAATCCTACTAGGACTCTTGTAAACCCTAGCTTGGCTGATATATAAAGCCAGGCAGGGGCACCCCTTAGGGACACAATAAGAAACATAAATCATAGAGGCGACACGCCTAGACACCGCAACCCACGGATTAGAACTAGACTAGATCCAACAACTCCGCTTATGGCGGCCCCCTGTACACATATTTTCATATACTGGATTGCTAGCAGGACGTAGTGATCCTCCACCGCGGGGACGTGAACCTGGGTACGTCGTGTACCGCCTCGCTCCCGGAACCTCCATCGTCACCTTTCTCTAAAACCCAAGCCCCTCATGGTGGGCATTGCCGAGGAACCGCCTCGTCACCTGGTCCCGAGAGTTCTGTCCGGACTCGACTAGGTTACAAAGAAATCTATTCTAATCTTTCCTTGTATAATGCCTTCTTGCCTTGTTCATCAAGAATCCTTCTTCGGTTAAGTCTCCTTCACTAGAACCAACGTATAGGGCCACCTGGGTTATTGGGCAATCTTCATGGGCCCCTGGTTGGGCTGGGGGAGGTAGTCTAATGTTGGTTACCCGAAGGGTAATGCCAACATCAGTAGCCCCCGAGTGACTGGCCGAAGTAAAGCTTCGGGCAGGGACTATAATTGTCTTCATCCGAATGTTCATAGTTGTTGAAAATACTTGATCCCTCTTCGTCATTTTTAAGTCGAAACTGCTTGATATCGGGTGCGCGTCCAGTGCTCCTGATTGGAGTAGCCCCCGAGTCTAGGGACGGATGCTTGCAACCGTGCGTAAACTCAGGTTGTACCACTCGAAGATTCCGATGCCAATTCTTTCTAAATTGCCGTCATCATCCGGTATATTTTTATATATCGGGTCTTCTAAATCTTCGAGTGAAGCCGATGATAGTACGTGAGGGATAGGAGTAATGTGCCGAGTCTTACTCGATAAATCAATGCTGGTTAATTGTCGATGACAAAACAACGTTACTCTACTCAGGATCAAGTCCCCGGGCTTGATCCTGGATCTTCTGAAACCTTCGTTTTCCTTCATCTTCAATAATTTTTATCGGGTGCGCGTCCAGCGCTCCCGATGGGAGTAGCCCACGAGTCTAGAGACGGATGCTCGCAACCGTGCGTAGACTCAAGTCGAGCAACTCAACATTGTAAATTCCTTCGGATGCTCCACAAATGAGAAGTCAATACTTTCGATGACATCATCAATGACGTGGCTTCTACGGTGGCTCGATTGACAAGACGTGACTTAACGGGCCCACCCTACTTCTGCGTGGTCAGTTAGGAAATGACTAATCCTTGCGTGTTGACTGAGGCGCCTCCTCGATTTCCGCATGTAGTGGGGGTAATTGTCCTTTGGCGTGTGATGACGCGTGATGCACACGTCCGTTGGGAACCCCAAGAGGAAGGTGTGGTGCGTACAGCAGCAAGTTTCCCTCGGTAAGAAACCAAGGTTTATCGAACCAGTAGGAGATGAAGGCCACGTGAAGGTTGTTGGTGAAGGAGTGTAGTGCGGAGCAACACCAGGGATTCTGGCGCCAACGTGGAACCTGCACAACACAATCAAAATACTTTGCCCCAACTTAACGAGTGAGGTTGTCAATCTCACCGGCTTGTCTGTAAACAAAGGATTAAACGTATGGTGTGGAGAATGATGTTTGTTTGCGAAGAACAACGAGAGAACAGAGTTTGCGATAGATTGTATTTCAGATGTAAAAGAATGGACCGGGGTCCACAGTTCACTAGTGGTGTCTCTCCAATAAGATAAATAGCATGTTGGGTGAACAAATTACAGCTTGGGCAATTGAAAAATAGAGAGGGCATAACAATGCACATACATATCATGATGACTAATATGAGATTTACTTAGGGCATTACGACAAAGAACATAGACCGCTATCCAAGCATGCATCTATGCCTAAAAGTCCACCTTCGGGTTAGCATCTGCACCCCTTCTAGTATTAAGTTGCAAACAACAGACAATTGCATTAAGTACTGTGCGTAATGTATCAACACAAATATCCTTAGACAAAGCATTGATGTTTTATCCCTAGTGGCAGCAGCACATCCATAACCTTAGAACTTTCTGTCACTGTCCCAGATTCAATGGAGGCATGAACCCACTATCGAGCATAAATACTCCCTCTTGGAGTTACAAGTATCAACTTGGCCAAAGCCTCTACTAGCAACGGAGAGCATGCAAGATCATAAACAACACATATATGATAGATCAATAATCAACTTGACATAGTATTCCATATTCATCGGATCCCAACAAACACAACATGTAGCATTACAAATAGACAATCTTGATCATGTTAGGCAGCTCACAAGATCTAAACATGATAGCACAAGAGGAGAAGACAACAATCTAGCTACTGCTATTGGCCCATAGTCCAAGGATGAACTACTCACGCATCAATCCGGAGGCGGGCATGATGATGTAGAGTCCTCCGGTGATGATTCCCTCTCCAAACAGGGTGCCGCAGGCGATCTCCTGAATCCCCCGAGATGGGATTGGTGGCGACGGCGTCACAGTATGTTTTCTCGTATCGTGGCTCTCGGTACTAGGGTTTTCGCAACGGATAGAATAAATAGGCGAAGGGGCAGAGTCGGAGGGCGCCCGAGGGGCCCACCCCACAGGCCGACGCGCCCCCCCCCCCCTCCTGGCCGCGCCGCCTTGAGGTGTGGGGCCACCTTGGCCCCTCTCCGTCTCTCCTTCGGTGTTCTGGAAAGCTCCGTGGAAAATAAGACCGTGGGCTTTTGTTTCGTCCAATTCCGAGAATATTTCCTGTGTAGAAAACAGGAACTGGCGTGTATTTCACACGTTCGTTGGGCAACCCCAAGAGGAAGGTATGATGCGCACAGCAGCAAATTTTCCCTCAGAAAGAAACCAAGGTTTATCGAACCAGGAGGAGCCAAGAAGCACGTTGAAGGTTGATGGCGGCGGGATGTAGTGCGGCGCAACACCAGAGATTCCGGCGCCAACGTGGAACCTGCACAACACAACCAAAGTACTTTGCCCCAACGAAACGAGTGAGGTTGTCAATCTCACCGGCTTGCTGTAACAAAGGATTAACCGTATTGTGTGGAAGATGATTGTTTGCGAGAGAAAACAGTAGAAACAAGTATTGCAGCAGATTTGTATTTCAGTATTAAAGAATGGACCGGGGTCCACAGTTCACTAGAGGTGTCTCTCCCATAAGATAAAAGCATGTTGGGTGAACAAATTACAGTCGGGCAATTGACAAATAGAGAGGGCATAACAATGCACATACATGACATGATAAGTATAGTGAGATTTAATTGGGCATTACGACAAAGTACATAGACCGCCATCCAACCGCATCTATGCCTAAAAAGTCCACCTTCGAGTTATCATCCGAACCCCTCCGATATTAAGTTGCTAACAACGGACAATTGCATTAAGTATGGTGCGTAATGTAATCAACAACTACATCCTCGGACATAGCGCCAATGTTTTATCCCTAGTGGCAACAGCACAACACAACCTTAGAACTTTCTCATCACTCGTCCCAGGTGTCAATGCGAGCATGAACCCACTATCGAGCATAAGTACTCCCTCTTGGAGTTAAAAGTAAAAACTTGGCCAGAGCCTCTACTAGAAACGGAGAGCATGCAAGATCATAAACAACACATGTATAATAACTTGATAATTAACATGACATAGTATTCTCTATCCATCGGATCCCGACAAACACAACATATAGAATTACAGATAGATGATCTTGATCATGTTAGGCAGCTCACAAGATCCAACAATGATAGCACAATGGGGAGAAGACAACCATCTAGCTACTGCTATGGACCCATAGTCCAAGGGTAGACTACTCACACATCACACCGGAGGCGACCATGGCGGTGTAGAGTCCTCCGGGAGATGATTCCCCTCTCCGGCAGGGTGCCGGAGGCGATCTCCTGGATCCCCCGAGATGGGATCGGCGGCGACGGCGTCTCTGGAAGGTTTTCCGTATCGTGGCTCTCGGTGCGGGGGTTTCGTCACGGAGGCTATTTGTAGGCGGAAGGGTAGGTCAAGAGGCGGCACGGGGGCCCCACACCACGGGGCCGCGCGGCCAAGGGGGGCCGCGCCGCCTATAGTGTGGCCCCTCCGTGGCCCCTCTTCGTCTCTCCTTCGGACTTCGGAAGCTTCGTGAGAAAATAGGCCCCCGGGCTTTGATTTCGTCCAATTCCGAGAATATTTCGTTACTAGGATTTCTGAAACCAAAAACAGCGAGAAAACGAGCAAGCGGCACTTCGGCATCTTGTTAATAGGTTAGTTCCGAGAAAATGCACGAATATGACATAAAGTGTGCATAAAACATGTAGGTATCATCAATAATATGGCATAGAACATAAGAAATTATCGATACGTCGGAGACGTATCAAGCATCCCCAAGCTTAGTTCTGCTCGTCCCGAGCGAGTAAAACGATAACAAAGATAATTTCTGAAGTGATATGCCATCATAACTTTGATCATACTATTTGTAAACATATGTAGTGGATGCAGCGATCATAACAATGGTGATGACATGAGTAAACAGGTGAATCATATAGCAAAGACTTTTCATGAATAGTACTTCAAGACAAGTATTAATAAGTCTTGCATAAGAGTTAACTCATAAAGCAATAAATCAAAGTAAAGGTATTGAAGCAACACAAAGGAAGATTAAGTTTCAGCGGTTGCTTTCAACTTGTAACATGTATATCTCATGGATAATAGTCAACATAGAGTAATATAACAAGTACAATATGCAAGTATGTAGGAATCAATGCACGGTTCACACAAGTGTTTGCTTCTTGAGGTGGAGAGAGATAGGTGAACTGACTCAACATAAAAGTAAAGAGAATGGTCCTTCAAAGAGGAAAGCATCGATTGCTGTATTTGTGCTAGAGCTTTTATTTTGAAAACATGAAACAATTTTGTCAACGGTAGTAATAAAGCATATGAGTTATGTACATTATATCTTACAAGTTGCGAGTCTCATGCATAGTGTACTAATAGTGCCCGCACCTTGTCCTAATTAACTTGGACTACCGGATCTTTGCAATGCACATGTTTTGACCAAGTGTCACAATGGGGTACCTCCATGCCGCTCGTACAAAGGTCTAAGGAGAAAGCTCGCATTTTGGATTTCTCGCTTTTGATTATTCTCAACTTAGACATCCATACCGGGACAACATGGACAACAGATAATGGACTCCTCTTTTATGCATAAGCATGTGGCAACAATTATTATTCTCATATGAGATTGAGGATATATGTCCAAGACTGAAACTTCCACCATGAATCATGGCTTTAGTTAGCGGCCCAAAGTTCTTCTCTAACAACATGCATGCTCCAACCATGAAGGTGGTAGATCTCTCTTGCTTCGAGACAAGACGGACATGCATAGCAACTCACATGATATCCAACAAGAAATAGTTGATGGCGTCCCCAGAAACATGGTTACCGCTCAACAAGCAACTTAATAAGAGATAAAGTGCATAAGTACATATTCAATACTACAATAGTTTTTAAGCTATTTGTCCCATGAGCTATATATTGCAAAGGTGAATGATGGAATTTTAAAGGTAGCACTCAAGCAATTTACTTTGGAATGGCGGATAAATACCATGTAGTAGGTAGGTATGGTGGACACAAATGGCATAGTGGTTGGCTCAAGTATTTTGGATGCATGAGAAGTATTTCCTCTCGATACAAGGTTTAGGCTAGCAAGGCTATTTGAAACAAACACAAGGATGAACGGTACAGCAAAACTCACATAAAAGACATATGGTAAACATTATAAGACTCCATACCGTCTTCCTTGTTGTTCAAAACTCAATACTAGATGTTATCTAGACTCTAGAGAAACCAAATATGCAAACCAAATTAACAAGCTCTAAGTATTTCTTCATTAATGGGTGCAAAGTATATGATGCAAGAGCTTAAACATGAGCACAACAATTGCCAAGTATCAAATTATCCAAGACATTTTAGAGTTACTACATGTAGCATTTTCCAATTCCAACCATATAACAATTTAACGAAGAAGAAACTTCGCCATGAATACTATGAGTAGAACCTAAGGACATATTTGTCCATATGCAACAGCGGAGCGTGTCTCTCTCCCACAAAGTGAATGCTAGGATCCATTTTATTCAAACAAAACAAAAACAAAAACAAACCGACGCTCCAAGAAAAAGCACATAAGATGTGATGGAATAAAAATATAGTTTCAGGGGAGGAACCTGATAATGTTGTCGATGAAGAAGGGGATGCCTTGGGCATCCCCAAGCTTAGACAGCTTGAGTCTTCTTGATATATGCAGGGGTGAACCACCGGGTGCATCCCCAAGCTTAGAGCTTTCACTCTCCTTAATCATGTTGCATCATACTCCTCTCTTGATCCTTGAAAACTTCCTCCACACCAAACTCGAAACAACTCATTAGAGGGTTAGTGCACAATATAAATTGACATATTCAGAGGTGACACAATCATTCTTAACACATTAGTGGATCAAAGAAATTCATCCAACATAGCGAAAGAGGCAATGCGAAATAAAAGGCAGAATCTGTCAAAACAGAACGAGTTCGTATTGACGGATTTTAAAATGGCCACCAGACTTGCTCAAATGAAAATGCTCAAATTGAATGAAAGTTGCGTACATATCTGAGGATCACTCACGTAAATTGGCATAATTTTCTGAGTTACCTACAGAGAATTAGACCCAGATTCGTGACAGCAAAGAAATCTGTTTCTCGCGAGTAATCCAAATCTAGTACTTACTTTTCTATCAAAGACTTTACTTGGCACAACAAAACATAAAACTAAGATAAGGAGAGGTTGCTACATTAGTAAACAACTTCCAAGACACAAAATAAAAACAAAGTACTGTAGTAAAAACATGGGTTGTCTCCCATAAGCGCTTTTCTTTAACGCCTTTCAGCTAGGCGCAGAAAGTGTAACTCAAGTATTATCGAAGGGTGGTGCGTCAACCTTATCATTCAAGGAGGAGGATTCTTCAATAGAATTTACCTTCTTACCTTGTGGAGCTCTTTCCACGTGCCATTCAGAGTAATTAACCATCATATTATCAAGAAGCTTTGTTGCTTCACCAAGAGTGATGGACATAAAGGTACCTCCAGCAGTCTGAATCCAATAAATTCCGCGAAGAAAAATTTAGTCCTGCATAGAAGGTTTGGATGATCATCCAAGTAGTCGAGTCCATGGGTTGGGCAATTTTTAACCAGAGATTTCATTCTTTCCCAAGCTTGAGCAACATGTTCAGTATCTAATTGTTTGAAATTCATTATGCTACTCCTCAAAGATATAATTTTAGCAGGGGATAATATCTACCAATAAAAGCATCCTTGCATTTAGTCCATGAATCAATACTATTCTTAGGCGAGAGATAGCAACCAATCTTTAGCTCTTCCTCTTAATGAGAAAGGAAACAATTTTAGTTTAATAATATCACCATCTACATCTTTATATTTTTGCATTTCGCATAGTTCAACAAAATTATTGAGATGGGCAGCAGCATCATCAGAACTAACACCAGAAAATTGCTCTCGCATAACAAGATTAAGTAAAGCAGGTTTAATTTCAAAGAATTCCGCTGTAGTAACAGGTGGAGCAATAGGTGTGCATAACAAATCATTATTATTTGTGCTAGTGAAGTCACACAACTTAGTATTTTCAGGGTTGGCCATTTTAGCAATAGTAAATAAAGCAAACTAGATAAAGTAAATGCAAGTAAACTAATTTTTTTGTGTTTTCGATATAGCAAACAAGACAAGTAAATAAAGTAAAGCTAGCAACTAATTTTTTTGTGTTTTGATATAAGTGCAGCAAACAAAGTAGTAAATAAAATAAAGCAAGACAAAAACAAAGTAAAGAGATTGAGAAGTGGAGACTCCCCTTGCGGCGTGTCTTGATCTCCCGGCAACGGCGCTCGGAAAATATGCTTGATGGCGTGTATTTCACACGTTCGTTGGGCAACCCCAAGAGGAAGGTATGATGCGCACAGCAGCAAGTTTTCCCTCGAGAAAGAAACCAAGGTTTATCGAACCGAGGAGGAGCCAAGAAGCACGTTGAAGGTTGATGGCGGCGGGATGTAGTGCGGCGCAACACCGGAGATTCCGGCGCCAACGTGGAACCTGCACAACACAACCAAAGTACTTTGCCCCAACGAAACGGTGAGGTTGTCAATCTCACCGGCTTGCTGTAACAAAGGATTAACCGTATTGTGTGGAAGATGATTGTTTGCAGAGAAAACGGTAAAACAAGTATTGCGAGCAGATTTGTATTTCGAGTATTAAAGAATGGACCGGGGTCCACGGTTCACTAGAGGTGTCTCTCCCATAAGATAAAAGCATGTTGGGTGAACAAATTACGGTCGGGCAATTGACAAATAGAGAGGGCATAACAATGCACATACATGACATGATAAGTATAGTGAGATTTAATTGGGCATTACGACAAAGTACATAGACCGCCATCCAAGCTGCATCTATGCCTAAAAAGTCCACCTTCGGGTTATCATCCGAACCCCCTCCGGTATTAAGTTGCTAACAACGGACAATTGCATTAAGTATGGTGCGTAATGTAATCAACAACTACATCCTCGGACATAGCGCCAATGTTTTATCCCTAGTGGCAACAGCACAACACAACCTTAGAACTTTACGTCATCTGTCCCGGTGTCAATGCGAGGCATGAACCCACTATCGAGCATAAGTACTCCCTCTTGGAGTTAAAAGTAAAAACTTGGCCAGAGCCTCTACTAGAAACGGAGAGCATGCAAGATCATAAACAACACATGTATAATAACTTGATAATTAACATGACATAGTATTCTCTATCCATCGGATCCCGACAAACACAACATATAGAATTACGAGATAGATGATCTTGATCATGTTAGGCAGCTCACAAGATCCAACAATGATAGCACAATGGGGAGAAGACAACCATCTAGCTACTGCTATGGACCCATAGTCCGAGGGGTAGACTACTCACACATCACACCGGAGGCGACCATGGCGGTGTAGAGTCCTCCGGGAGATGATTCCCCTCTCCGGCAGGTGCGGAGAGCGATCTCCTGGATCCCCCGAGATGGGATCGGCGGCGACGGCGTCTCCGGAAGGTTTTCCGTATCGTGGCTCTCGGTGCTGGGGGTTTCGTCACGGAGGCTATTTGTAGGCGGAAGGGTAGGTCAAGAGGCGGCACGGGGGCCCCACACCACGGGGCCGCGCGGCCAAGGGGGGCCGCGCCGCCTATAGTGTGGCCCCTCCGTGGCCCCTCTTCGTCTCTCCTTCGGACTTCGGAAGCTTCGTGAGAAAATAGGCCCCCGGGCTTTGATTTCGTCCAATTCCGAGAATATTTCGTTACTAGGATTTCTGAAACCAAAAACAGCAGAAAACGAGCAAGCGGCACTTCGGCATCTTGTTAATAGGTTAGTTCCAGAAAATGCACGAATATGACATAAAGTGTGCATAAAACATGTAGGTATCATCAATAATATGGCATAGAACATAAGAAATTATCGATACGTCGGAGACGTATCAGTGTCCACCATACCTACCTACTACATGGTATTTCTCCGCCATTCCAAAGTACAGTACTTGAGTGCTACCTTTAAAATTTCCATTCTTTGCCTTTGCAATATATAGCTCATGGGACAAATAGCTTAAAAACTATCGTGGTGAAGAATATGTACTTATGTGTCTTATTTCTTAATAAGTTGCTTGTTGAGCGGTAACCATGTTTCTGGGGACGCCATCAACTTTACCTTTATTGAATATCATGTGAGTTGCTATGCATGTTCGTCTTGTCTGAAGTAAGAGCGATTTTCATGATCAAATGGTTTGAGTATGCATACTGTTAGAGAAGAACATTTGGCCGCTAACTAAAGCCATGATTCATGGTGGAAGTTTCAGTGTGGACAATCAATCCTCAATCTCTTATGAGAATATTAACTATTGTTGAATGCTTATGCATTAAAGAGGAGTCCATTATTTGTTGTCTATGTTGTCCCGGTATGGATGTCTAAGTTGAGAATAATCAAAAGCGAGAAATCCAATGCGAGCTTTCTCCTTAGACCTTTGTACAGGCGGCATAGAGGTACCCCTTTGTGACACACTTGGTTGAAACATATGCTATGCAATGATAATCCGTGTTAATCCAAGCTAATTAGGACAAGGTGCGAGCACTATTAGTATACTATGCATGAGGCTTGCAACTTATAAGATGTCTTATACATAACACATATGCTTTATTACTACCGTTGACAAAATTGTTTCTTGTTTTCAAAATGAAAAGCTCTAGCACAAATATAGTAATCAATGCTTCCCTCTCCGAAGGGCCTATCTTTTACTTTATTGTTGAGTCAGTTTGCCTATTCTTTCTATCCCAGAAGCAAACACTTGTATCAACTGTGTGCATTGATTCTTACATGTTTACTTATTGCACTTGTTATATTGCTTTATGTTGACAATTATCCATGAGATATATATGTTGAAGTTGAAAGCAACCGCTGAAACTTATATCTTTCTTTGTGTTGCTTCAATGCCTTTACTTTGAATCTATTTCTTTATGAGTAACTCTTATGCAAGTCTTATTGATGCTTGTCTTGAAAGTGTTATTCATGAAAAGTCTTTGCTATATGATTCATTAGTTTACTCATTATCTTCATCATTGCTTCGAATCGCTGCATTCATCTCATATGCTTTACAATAGTATGATCAAGATTATGATAGCATGTCACTTCAGAAATTATCTTTGTTATCGTTTACCTACTCGAGGGCGAGTAGGAACTAAGCTTGGGGATGCTTGATACGTCCCAAACGTATCTATAATTTCTTATGTTCCATGCTACTTTTATGATGATACTCACATGTTTTATACACATTATATGTCATATTTATGCATTTTCCGGCACTAACCTATTGACGAGATGCCGAAGAGCCGATTGCTATTTTCTGCTGTTTTTGGTTTCGAAATCCTAGTAAGGAAATATTCTCGGAATTGGACGAGATCAACGCCCAGGGGCCTATTTTTCCACGAAGCTTCCAGAAGACCGGAGGAGATACGAAGTGGGGCCACGGAGCGCCGCCACACTAGGGCGGCGCGGCCTAAGGGGGGCCCGCGCGGCCCTAGCGTGTGGGGCCCCCGTGGCGCCTCCTGACCTGCCCTTCCGTCTACTTAAAGCCTTCGTCGCGAAACCCCCAGTACTGAGAGCCACGATACGGAAAACCTTCCAGAGACGCCGCCGCCGCCAATCCCATCTCGGGGGATTCAGGAGATCGCCTCCGGCACCCTGCCGGAGAGGGAATCATCTCCCGGAGGTCTCTTCATCGCCATGATCGCCTCCGGATCGATGTGTGAGTAGTCCACCCCTGGACTATGGGTCCATAGCAGTAGCTAGATGGTTGTCTTCTCCTCATTGTGCTATCATGTTAGATCTTGTGAGCTGCCTATCATGATCAAAATCATCTATTTGTAATCCTTCATGTTGTGTTTGTTGGGATCCGATGAATATTGAATACTATGTCAAGTTGATTATCAATCTATCATATATGTTATTTATGTTCTTGCATGCTCTCCGTTGCTAGTAGAGGCTCGGCCAAGTTGATACTTGTGACTCCAAGAGGGGGTATTTATGCTCGATAGTGGGTTCATGCCTCCATTAAATGCAGGACGATGTGACAGAAAGTTCTAAGGTTGTGGATGTGCTGTTGCCACTAGGGATAAAACATCGATGCTTTGTCTAAGGATATTTGTGTTGATTACATTACACACCATACTTAATGCAATTGTCTGTTCTTTGCAACTGAATACTAGAGGGGGTTCGGATGATAACCTGAAAGTTGACCTTTTAGGCATAGATGCATGCTGGATAGCGGTCTATGTACTTTGTCGTAATGCCCTGATTAAATCTCATAGTACTCATCATGATATATGTATGTGCATTGTTATGCCTTCTTTATTTGTCAATTTCCCAACTGTAATTTGTTCACCCAACATCTGCTATCTTATGGGAGAGACACCACTAGTGAACTGTGGAACCCGGTCCTATTCTTTACATCTGAAATACAATCTGCTGCAATTGTTCTTTACTGTTCTTCGCAAACAATCATCATCATCCACACTATACATCTAATCCTTTGTTTACAGCAAGCCGGTGAGATTGACAACATCACTGTTACGTTGGGGCCAAGTTATGTGATTGTGTTGTGCAGGTTCCACGTTGGCGCCGGAATCCCTAGTGTTGCGCCGCACTACACTCCTCCGCCATCAACCTTCAACGTGCTTCTTGGCTCCTCCTGGTTCGATAAACCTTGGTTTCTTTCTGAGGGAAAACTTGCTACTGCACGCATCACACCTTCCTCTTGGGATTCCCAACGGACGTGTCGACTGCACGCATCAAGCTCTTTTTCTGGCGCCGTTGCCGGGGAACGAAGAAAAGTTACACCACAAAGATTTTCAACTCCCACGTCAACACGGCCCAATGTTCTTCTCTAACAATATGCATACTCAAACCATTTAATCATGATAAATCACCCTTACTTCAGACAAGACGAACATGCATAGCAACTCACATGATATTCAACAACGGTGTAACAGTTGATGGCGTCCCCAAAAACATGGTTACCGCTCAACAAGCAACTTATAAGAAATAAGATACATAAGTAACATATTCAATACCACAATAGTTTTTAAGCTATTTTCCCATGAGCTATGTATTGCAAAGACTAGGAATGAAATTTTTAAAGGTAGCACGCAAGCAATTTACTTTTAATGGCAGAGAAATACCACATAGTAGGTAGTTATGGTGGACACAAATGGCATAAGTTTTGGCTCAAGGTTTTGGATGCACGAGAAGAATTCCCTCTCAGTACAAGGCTTTGGCTAGCAAGGTTGTTTGAAGCAAACACAAGTATGAATCGGTACAGCAAAACTTACATAAGAACATATTGCAAGCATTATAAGACTCTACACTGTCTCCTTGTTGTTCAAACACTTTTACCAGAAAATATCTAGACTTTTAGAGAGACCAATCATGCAAACCAAATTTCAACAAGCTCTACAGTAATTCTCCACTAATAGGTTCAAACTACATGATGCAAGAGCTTAAACATGATCTATTTGAGAGCTCAAAACAATTGCCAAGTATAAAATTATTCAAGACAATATACCAATCACCACATGGAGCATTTTCTGTTTCCAACCAAATAGCAATGAACGAAGCAGTTTTCAACCTTCGCCATGAACATTAAAAGTAAAGCTAAGAACACCAGTGTTCATATGAAACAACGGAGCGTGTCTTTCTCCCACACAAAGAATGCTAGGATCCGAGTTTATTCAAACAAAAACAAAAATAAAAGCATACGAGACGCTCCAAGTAAAGCACATAAGATGTGACGGAATAAAAATATAGTTTCACTAGAGGTGACTCGATAAGTTGTCGATGAAGAAGGGGATGCCTTGGGCATCCCCAAGCTTAGATGCTTGAGTCTTCTTGAAATATGCAGGGATGAACCACGGGGGCATCCCCAAGCTTAGACTTTTCACTCTTCTTGATCATATTATATCATCCTCCTCTCTTGACACTTGAAAACTTCCTCCACACCAAACTCAAAACAAACTCATTAGAGGGTTAGTGCATAATCAAAAATTCACATGTTCAGAGAGGACACACTCATTTCTAACACTTCTGGACATTACCCAAAACTACAGAAAGTTAATGGAACAAAGAAATCAATTCAACACAGTAAAAGAGGCAATGTGAAATAAAAGGCAGAATCTGTCAAAATAGAACAGTCCGTAAATACGAATTTTTTAGAGGCACTTAACGTGCTCAGATGAAGAAGCTCAAATTGAATGAAAGTTGCGTACATATCTGAGGATTACTCATGATTTTTCGCAGATTTTTCTGAGTTTCCTACAGAGAGATCTACTCAAATTCGTGACAGCTAGAAATCTATTTCTGCGCAGAAATCCAAATCTAGTATCAACCTTACTATCAAAGACTTTACTTGGCACAACAATGCAATAAAATAAAGATAAGGAGAGGTTTCTACAGTAGTAACAACTTCCAAGACACAAATATAAAACAAAAATTGCAGAAATAAAATGATGGGTTGTCTCCCATAAGCGCTTTCTTTAACGCCTTTCAGCTAGGCGCAGAAAGTGTAACTCAAGTATTATCAAGAGATGAAGCATCAACATCATAATTGGTTCTAATAATAGAATTAAAAGGTAACCTCATTCTCTTTCTAGAGAAGTGGGCCATACCTTTCTTAAGAGGGAATTGATACTTAATATTTCCTTCTTTCATATCAATAATAGCACCAACAGTTCGAAGGAAGGGTCTTCCCAAAATAATACACTCAATATCCAAGACAACAAAATCAACGGGGACAAGGTTATTGTTAACCGTAATGTGAACATTATCAATCCTCCCCAAAGGTTTCTTTATAGAATTATCAGCGAGATTAACATCCAAATAACAATTTTTCAATGGTGGCAAGTCTATCATAGAGTTTCTTAGGCATAACAGAAATACTTGCACCAAGATCACATAAAGCATTACAATCAGAATCATTGACCTTCATTTTAATGATGGGCTCCCAACCATCTTCCAACTTCCTAGGAATAGAAGTTTCAAGTTTTAATTTCTCTTCTCTAGCTTTAATGAGAGCATTTGTAATATGTTTTGTAAAGGCCAAATTTATAGCACTAGCATTAGGACTTCTAGCAAGTTTTTGCAAGAACTTAATAACTTAAGAGATATGACAATCATCAAAATCTAAACTATTATGATTTAAAGCAATGGGATCGATGTCCCCAATATTCTGAAAAATTTCAGCACTTTTATTACAAGCAGTTTCAGCAGTTTCAGGCAATTTTGCACGCTTTGTACTAGGAGTAGAAACATTGCCAACACCAATTATTTTACCATTGATAGTAGGAGGTTTAGTAACATGTGAAGCATCAACATTACTAGTGGTGGTAATAGTCCAAACTTTAGCTACATTATTCTTTTTAGCTAGTTTTTCTTCTCTTTCCCACCTAGCATGCAATTCAGCCATTAATCTAATATTGTCATTAATTCGAACTTGAATAGCGTTTGTTGTAGCAAATGACTTAATATATTTATCTTCGTTAGGCATAATTTTCAATTTTAAAAGATCAACATCAGAAACAAGACTATCAACCTTAGAAGCAAGAACATCAATTTTACCAAGCTTTTCCTCAACAGATTTGTTAAAAGCAGTTTGTGTACTAATGAATTCTTTAAGCATGACTTCAAGACCATAGGGTACACTCCTACTATTGTTGTAAGAATTACCATAAGAATTACCATAACCATTACTATTATTAGAAGGATATGGCCTATTGTTGTTATCAATATTATTCCTATAAGCATTGTTGTTGAAATTACTATTTTTAATGAAGTTCACATCAACATGCTCTTCTTGAGCAACCAATGAAGCTAAAGGAACATTATTAGGATCAACATTAGATCTACCCTTAACAAGCATAGACATAATCACATCAATCTTATCACTCAAGGAGGAGGTTTCTTCAACAGAATTTACCTTCTTACCTTGCGGAGTCCTTTCAGTGTGCCATTCAGAGTAGTTGATCATCATATCATCAAGAAGCTTTGTTGCCGCCCCCAAAGTAATGGACATAAAAGTACCTCCAGCAGCTGAATCCAATAAGTTCCTCGAAGAAAAATTTAATCCTGCATAGAAGGTTTGGATGATCATCCAAGTAGTTAGTCCATGGGTAGGGCAATTCTTCACCAAAGATTTCATTCTTTCCCATGCTTGAGCAACATGTTCATTATCCAATTGCTTAAAATTCATTATGCTACTTCTCAAAGATATAATTTTAGCAGGAGGATAATATCTACCAATGAAAGCATCTTTACATTTAGTCCATGAATCAATACTATTCTTAGGCAAAGATAGCAACCAATCTTTAGCTCTTCCTCTTAAGGAGAAAGGAAACAATTTCAGTTTTATAATATCCCCATCTACATCTTTATACTTTTGCATTTCACAAAGTTCAACAAAATTATTAAGATGGGCAACAGCATCATCAGAACTAACACTCGTAAAATTGCTCTCTCATAACAAGATTTAGTAAAGCAGGTTTAATTTCATAGAATTCTGCTGTAGTAGCAGGTGGAGCAATAGGAGTGCATATAAAATCATTATTATTGGTGCTAGTGAAATCACACAACTTGGTGTTCTCAGGAGTATTCATTTTAACAGTAATAAAAATAAACTAGGCAGAACAGAATTAAATAAAGTAAAACTAGTAACTAATTTTTTTGTGTTTTTGATATAAAGAAAGCAAACAAAACAGAAAATAAAATAAAGTAAAGCAAGACAATAAACAAAGTAAAGAGATTGGATGTGAGAGACTCCCCTTGCAGCGTGTCTTGATCTCCCCGGCAACGGCGCCAGAAATTAGCTTGATGACGCGTGATGCACACGTCCGTTGGGAACCCCAAGAGGAAGGTGTGATGCGTACAGCAGCAAGTTTCCCTCAGTAAGAAACCAGTGTTTATCGAACCAGTAGGAGATGAAGGCCACGTGAAGGTTGTTGGTGAAGGATTGTAGTGCGGCGCAACACCAGGGATTCCGGCGCCAACGTGGAACCTGCACAACACAATCAAAATACTTTGCCCCAACTTAACAGTGAGGTTGTCAATCTCACCGGCTTGCTGTAAACAAAGGATTAAACGTATGGTGTGGAGAATTATGTTTGTTTGCGAAGAACAACAGAGAACAAAGTTTGCAGTAGATTGTATTTCAGATGTAAAAGAATGGATCGGGGTTCACAGTTCACTAGTGGTGTCTCTCCAATAAGATAAATAGCATGTTGGGTGAACAAGTTACAGTTGGGCAATTGACAAATAGAGAGGGCATAACAATGCACATACATATCATGATGACTAATATGAGATTTACTTAGGGCATTACGACAAAGAACATAGACCGCTATCCAACATGCATCTATGCCTAAAAAGTCCACCTTCGGGTTAGCATCAGCACCCCTTCCAGTATTAAGTTGCAAACAACAGACAATTGCATTAAGTATTGTGCGTAATGTAATCAACACAAATATCCTTAGACAAAGCATTGATGTTTTATCCCTAGTGGCAACAGAGACATCCATAACCTTAGAACTTTCTCGTCACTATCCCGGATTCAATGGAGGCATGAACCCACTATCGAGCATAAATACTCCCTCTTGGAGTTACAAGTATCAACTTGGCCGAGCCTCTACTAGCAACGGAGAGCATGCAAGATCATAAACAACACATATATGATAGATCAATAATCAACTTGACATAGTATTCCATATTCATCGGATCCCAACAAACACAACATGTAGCATTACAAATAGACGATCTTGATCATGTTAGGAAGCTCACAAGATCTAAACATGATAGCACAAGAGGAGAAGACAACCATCTAGATACTACTACGGACCCATAGTCCAAGGATGAACTACTCACGCATCAATCCGGAGGCGGGCATGATGATGTAGAGTCCTCCGGTGATGATTCCCCTCTCCGGCAGGGTGCCGGAGGCGATCTCCTGAATCCCCCGAGATGGGATTGGCGGCGACGGTGTCACAGTATGTTTTCTCGTATCGTGGCTCTCGGTACTAGGGTTTTCGCGACGGAGAGAATAAATAGGCGAAGGGGCACAGTCGGAGGGCGCCCGAGGGGCCCACCCCATAGGTCGGCGCGCCCCCCTCCTGGCCGCGCCGCCTTGTGGTGTGGGGCCACCTTGGCCCCTCTCCGTCTCTCCTTCGGTGTTCTGGAAAGCTCCGTGGAAAATAAGACCTTGGGATTTTGTTTCGTCCAATTCCGAGAATATTTCCTGTGTAAGATTTCTGAAACCAAAAACAGCAGAAAACAAGAACTGGCGCTTCGGCATCTTGTTAATAGGTTAGTGCCGGAAAATGCATCAAAATGATATAAAGTGTATATAAAACATGTGAGTATTGTCATAAAACTAGCATGGAACATAAGAAATTATAGATACGTTTGAGACGTATCAGCGTGATGGTCATGGTGACATGTGGTGATCTAGCGCAGATCCTCCAGACCAAATCCGTGGTAACTTCCCCTTTTATA
Organism: Lolium rigidum; assembly: GCF_022539505.1. Lineage (NCBI taxonomy): Eukaryota > Viridiplantae > Streptophyta > Magnoliopsida > Poales > Poaceae > Lolium > Lolium rigidum. Next base: position 58,120,218 of record NC_061510.1, on the reverse strand, counting down.
AAGAGAAACCTACATTTTACTCTCTTCGTTCTCCCTCTTATTACTTTCTTCTGCCTCTGTTCTTGCATCTCGCAACCACTGCACCACGACCACCATCGTGCTTCAACCACCGTCACCTCTAAAGATTTTCCAAGATGATGAAGAAGAAGGGCTCCGCTACCGCCGCTGGCGTTTCTACGAGCACCACCATTCCCAAGGCTATTGCTGATGCAATGAAGAAGGTCGCACCGGAGGCTTCCGCTGCAGCGGCCAAGGATGCCCCCGGCGACTGGCCCGCCTCGACAATGTCGAAGCGCGACGAGAACAAAGCGCGTAGCCTCGGCCTGATCCCTGCTGAAGAAGGCAACGTCATCCTACCAGGTTCAGCCTTGCGCCCCAATCCTCCTGCCGGTTCTACCGTGATGTTCATTACGTTTTTGTACCGTGGGCTATCTCTGCCAGCACACGAGTTTCTTCGGCGTCTTTTTCTCTCGTACAGGATCCAGCTCTGGCAATTAACTCCAAACTCTATTCTCCACCTTGCGATTTTTATCACTCTTTGTGAGGCTTTGCTGGGCATTGATCCTCACTAGGGTTTATGGAAGAAGATTTTCTTTGTTAAACGTTACAATAGTGGCAATGGATCCTTTGTCACTATTGGGGTTGGCTTTGTTGTCCGAAAAGAGGTGAATTACTTCAACTTCCCAATGAGAGAATCAGTCCAGGGATGGAGGTTGAAGTGGTCTATCTTAGAGATCCATCGATAGCTGTCCACAACACGTGTCTGCCAAAGTTTATTGATGTCCTTGAAGTTGTACCAAAGAAATCCTAGAAGAACATACTGACAGTAGAAGAAAAGTCAGTAGCCGACAAGTTGTTTGAGAGAGTACTGCAAATAAAGGAATTCGATGGTCAAACGATGAGTGGCACTAAAGTTTGATGGCGTGTACTCGTCATATGCGGACACGTTGTTGGGGAACCCCAAGAGGAAGGTGTGATGAGCACAACAACAAGTTTTCCCTCAGTACGAAACCAAGGTTTAATCGACCAGTAGGAGAAAGGCGTGACTTATGAAGGTGTTGCTGGCTGACTAGTGGCAGGGCGCACTACCGGCGTCAGCAACAATGTGGAACATGCACACAACAGAACCAAAATACGTTGCCCCAACTTACAGTGAGGTTGTCAATCTCACCGGTTTGCTGAACACAAAGGATCAGACGTATCGAATGGAAGAGATGTTTGTAGAAAGTAAATAGAACATGATTGCAGTTGAATTTATCAGTAAAGGAAATAGGACTGGGGTCCACAGTTCACTAGAGGTGTCTCTCCATAAATAAAATATCATGTTGGGCTCCCACGCCGGAGCAGCGGCGGGGCCGGCAGCTGTGGAGCCGGCGGGCTGGCGTAGGAGGCGGACGGGCGGGGGCACGAGCTGCCGGAGAAACGGTGGGGCTGGAAGATGAGAAGCAGGTGGACGGGCGCGGGAACGAGCTGCCGCCGGGGCGTGCTAGGGCGACCACGGGTGAGCCCAGGCGCCGGCGGCCACCAGTGAGGTCCGGCGTGGGCTGGGCGACCAAGGGCGAGCTCTGGCCGGGGCGGCCGCCGGCGAGCTCCGGCACGATGATGTCTACGGGTGCTTCTATTCTTGTAGACAGTGTTGGGCCTCCAAGAGCAGAGGTTTGTAGAACAGCAGCAAGTTTCCCTTAAGCGGATCACCCAAGGTTTATCGAACTCAGGGAGGAAGAGGTCAAAGATATCCCTCTCAAGCAACCCTGCAATCACGATACAAGAAGTCTCTTGTGTCCCCAACACACCTAATACACTTGTCAGATGTATAGGTGCACTAGTTCGGCGAAGAGATAGTGAGATGCAAATGATATGGACGAATATGAGTGGCAATAGCAATCTGAATAAATTATGGCAGCGAGTAAACATGCAACGGAACAGTAAATAAACGGAGATTCGATGTTTGGAAACAAGGCCTAGGGATCCTACTTTCACTAGTGGACACTCTCAACATTGATCACATAATAAAACCACTCTACACTCTTTTGTTGGATGATGAACACCACTAATTGCGTAGGGCTACAAGAGCACCTCAATGCCGGAGTTAACAAGCTCCACAACATTCGATGTTCATATTTAAATAACCTTAGAGTGCATGATAGATCATTGCAATTACACCAAGTACTAACATAGCATGCACACTGTCACCATCACACTATGAAGGAGGAACAGATCACATCAATACTATCATAGCAAAAATTAACTTCATAATCTACAAGAGATTACAATCATAACCTACGCCAAGTACTACATGATGCACACACTGTCACCATTACACCATGGAGGAGGAATAGTCTACTTTAATAACATCACTAGAGTAACACATAGATGAATAGTGATACAAAGCTCATATGAATCTCAATCATGTAAGGCAGCTCATGAGATCATTGTATTGAAGTACATAGGAGAGAGATTAACCACATAGCTACCGGTACAGCCCATAGCCTCGAGGGAGAACTACTCCCTCCTCATGGGAGACAGCAGCGGTGATGAAGATGGCGGTGGTGTTGATGGAGATGCCTTCCGGGGGCACTTCCCCGTCCCGGCGGCGTGCCGGAACAGAGACTCCTGTCCCCCAGATCTTGGCTTCGCGATGGCGGCGGCTCTGGAAGGTTTCTCGTACCGTGGCTTTTCGTATCGAAGATTTAGGTCAGGGACCTTTAAATAGGCGAAGAGGCGGAGTCGGAAGGCTGACGGGGGCGCCACACGATAGGGGGGCACGCCCCCCCCCCCCCTTGGGCCGCGCCGCCCTGGCGTCTGGTGGCCCTGTGGCCCTCCTCTGGTGGCTCTCGGGTGTTCTGGAAGCTTCGTGGAATTCTAAGATGCTGGACGTTGATTTCGTCCGATTCCGAGAATATTTCCTTACTAGGATTTCTGAAACTAAAAACAGCAGAAAACAGGAACTGGCACTTCGGCATCTCGTCAATAGCTTAGTTCCGGAAAACGCATAATAATGACATATAATGTGTATAAAACATGTGAGTATCATCATAAAAGTAGCATGGAACATAAGAAATTATAGATATGTTTGAGACGTATCAAGCATCCCCAAGCTTAGTTCCTACTCGCCCTCGAGTAGGTAAATGATAACAAGGATAATTTCTGAAGTGACATGCTATCATAATCTTGATCAATACTATTGTAAAGCATATGAGATGAATGAAGTGATTCAAAGCAATGGTAAAGACAATGAGTAAACAACTGAATCATATAGCAAAGACTTTTCATGAATAATACTTTCAAGACAAGCATCAATAAGTCTTGCATAAGAGTTACTCATAAAGCAATAAATTCTTAGTAAAGGCATTGAAGCAACACAAAGGAAGATATAAGTTTCAGCGGTTGCTTTCAACTTCAACATATTTATCTCATAGATAATTGTCAACACAAAGTAATATAACAAGTGCAATAGGTAAACATGTAAGAATCAATGCACACAGTTGATACAAGTGTTTGCTTCTGGGATAGAAAGAATAGGTAAACTGACTCAACAATAAAGTAGAAGATTGGCCCTTCGCAGAGGGAAGCATGGATTACTATTTTTGTGCTAGAGCTTTTCATTTTGAAAACAAGAAACAATTTTGTCAACGGTAGTAATAAAGCATATGTGTTATGTATAAGATATCTTATAAGTTGCAAGCCTCATGCATAGTATACCAATAGTGCTCGCACCTTGTCCTAATTAGCTTGGATTAACATGGATTATCATTGCATAGCATATGTTTCAACCAAGTGTCACAAAGGGGTACCTCTATGCCGCTCGTACAAAGGTCTAAGGAGAAAGCTCGCATTAGATTTCTCGCTTTTGGTTATTCTCAACTTAGACATCCATACCGGGACAACATAGACAACAGATAATGGACTCCTCTTTAATGCATAAGCATTCAACAACAATTAATATTCTCATAAGAGATTGAGGATTGATTGTCCACACTGAAACTTCCACCATGAATCATGGCTTTAGTTAGCGGCCCAATGTTCTTCTCTAACAGTATGCATACTCAAACCATTTGATCATGAAAATCGCCCTTACTTCAGACAAGACGAACATGCATAGCAACTCATATGATATTCAACAAAGGTAAAAGTTGATGGCGTCCCCAGAAACATGGTTACCGCTCATCAAGCAACTTATTAAGAAATAAGACACATAAGTACATATTCTTCACCACAATAGTTTTTAAGCTATTTTTCCCATGAGCTATATATTGCAAAGACAAAGAAATAGAAATTTTAAAGGTAGCACTCAAGTAATTTACTTTGGAATGGCAGAGAAATACCATGTAGTAGGTAGGTATGGTGGACACAAATGGCATGGTTATTGGCTCAAGGATTTGGATGCACGAGAATAATTCCTCTCAATACAAGGCTAGGCTAGCAAGGTTGTTTGAAGCAAACTCAAGTATAAAAGGTGCAGCAAAGCTCACATATGAACATATTGTAACTATTATAAGACTTTACATTGTCTCCTTGTTGTTCAAACACCTTAACCAGAAAATATCTAGACTCTAGAGATCAATCATGCAAACCAAATTTTAACAAACTCTATGTAGTTCTTCATTAATAGGTGCAAAGTACATGATGCAAGAGCTTAAACATGATCTATATGAGCACAACAATTGCCAAGTATCAAATTATTCAAGACATTATACCAATTACCACATGCAGCATTTTCTGTTTCCAACCATATAGCAATGAAAGAAGCAGTTTCAACCTTCGCCATGAACATTAAAAGTAAAGCTAAGAACACATGTGTTCATATGCAACAGCGGAGCGTGTCTCTCTCCCACACAAGCATGAATTTATTCAGAGAATGAAAATAACAAAACGAAAATAAAAGCACACGATACGCTCCAAGTAAAGCACATAAGATGTGACGGAATAAAAATATAGTTTCACTAGAGGTGACCCGATAAGTTGTCGATGAAGAAGGGGATGCCTTGGGCATCCCCAAGCTTAGATGCTTGAGTCTTCTTGAAATATGAAGGGATGAACCACGGGGGCATCCCCAAGCTTAGACTTTTCACTCTTCTTGATCATATTGTATCGTCCTCCTCTCTTGACCCTTGAAAACTTCCTCCACACCAAACTCAAAACAAACTCATTAGAGGGTTAGTGCATAATCGAAAATTCACATATTCAGAGGTGACACAATCATTCTTAACACTTCTTGACATTGCACAAAGCTAATGGAAGTTAATGGAACAAAGAAATCCATCCAACGCAGCAAAAGAGGCAATGCGAAATAAAAGGCAGAATCTGTCAAAACAGAATAGTCCGTAAAGACGAATTTTATAGAGGCACCAGACTTACTCAGATGAAAATGCCCAAATTGAATGAAAGTTGCGTACATATCTAAGGATCACGCACGTAAATTGGCAGATTTTTATGAGTTGCCTACAGAGAATCATACCCAAATTCGTGACAGCAAGAAATCTGTTTCTGCGCAGTAATCCAAATCTAGTATTGACTTTACTATCAAAGACTTTACTTGGCACAACAATGCAATAAAATAAAGATAAGGAGAGGTTGCTACAGTAATAACAACTTCCAAGACTCAAATATAAAATAAAATTGCAGTAGTAAAATAAAAACATGGGTTATCTCCCAAGAAGTGCTTTCTTTATAGCCATTAAGATGGGCTCAGCAGTTTTAATGATGCACTCCCAAGAAATAAGAGTTGAAGCAAAAGAGAGCATCAAGAAGCAAATTCAAAACAAATTTAAGCCTAACATGCTTCCTATGCATAGGAATCTTGTAAATAAACAAGTCATGTAGGCATAATGCAACAAGCAAAGAAAGATAAAACAAGTGTAACTTCAAAAATTTCAGCATATAGAGAGGTGTTTTAGTAACATGAAAACTTCTACAACCATATTTTCCTCTCTCACAATAACTTTCAGTAGCATCAAGAGCAAACTCAACAATATAACTATCCAATGAAACATTCTTATCATGAGTCTCATGCATAAAATTATTACTACTCCCAACATAAGCATAATCAATTTTATTAGTTGTAGTGGGAGCAAATTCAACAAAGTAACTATCATTATTATTCTCATCAAGTGTAGGAGGCATAGTATAATCACAATAAAATTTACTCTCCATAGTAGGTGGCACCAAAAGACCACTATCATTATAATCATCATAAATAGGAGGCAAAGTATCATCAAAGAAAATTTTCTCCTCAATGCTTGGGGGACTAAAAAGATCATGAAAACCAGCTTCCCCAAGCTTAGAACTTTCTATATCATTATCAAAAATGGTGTTCAAAGCGTTCATACTAATATTACTACCAGCATGCAAATAAGGTTCCATAGGTTTTTTAATTTTCGCATCAAACAATCCATGTCTTAACTCAGGAAATAGAATAAGAAGCTCATTGTTGTCCATTATGCCTTACTAGTGTAAAACAAGAAACAAAAAGATGCAATTGCAGGATCTAAAGGAAATAGCTTCGAGCACTTACACAACGGCAACAGAAAAGTACTTAGTTACCTGGGACCGGAGTATGAGTGCCTTTTACCTTTCCTCCCCGGCAACGGCGCCAGAAAATTGCTTGATGTCTACGGGTGCTTCTATTCTTGTAGACAGTGTTGGACCTCCAAGAGCAGAGGTTTGTAGCACAGCAGCAAGTTTCCCTTAAGTGGATCACCCAAGGTTTATCGAACTCAGGGAGGAAGAGGTCAAAGATATCCCTCTCAAGCAACCCTGCAATCACGATACAAGAAGTCTCTTGTGTCCCCAACACACCTAATACACTTGTCAGATGTATAGGTGCACTAGTTCGGCGAAGAGATAGTGAGATGCAAATGATATGGACGAATATGAGTGGCAATAGCAATCTGAATAAATTATGGCAGCGAGTAAACATGCAACGGAACAGTAAACAAACGGAGATTCGATGTTTGGAAACAAGGCCTAGGGATCCTACTTTCACTAGTGGACACTCTCAACATTGATCACATAATAAAAACACTCTACACTCTTTTGTTGGATGATGAACACCACTAATTGCGTAGGGCTACAAGAGCACCTCAATGCCGGAGTTAACAAGCTCCACAACATTCGATGTTCATATTTAAATAACCTTACAGTGCATGATAGATCATTGCAATTACATCAAGTACTAACATAGCATGCACACTATCACCATCACACTATGAAGGAGGAACAGATCACATCAATACTATCATAGCAATAATTAACTTCATAATCTACAAGATATTACAATCATAACCTACGCCAAGTACTACATGATGCACACTGTCACCATTACACCATGGAGGAGGAATAGTCTACTCTAATAACATCATTAGAGTAACACATAGATGAATAGTGATACAAAGCTCATATGAATCTCAATCATGTAAGGAAGCTCATGAGATCATTGTATTGAAGTACATAGGAGAGAGATTAACCACATAGCTACCGGTACAGCCCTTAGCCTCGAGGGAGAACTACTCCCTCCTCATGGGAGACAGCAGCGGTGATGAAGATGGCGGTGGTGTTGATGGAGATGCCTTCCGGGGCACTTCCCCGTCCCGGCGGCGTGCCGGAACAGAGACTCCTGTCCCCCAGATCTTGGCTTCGCGATGGCGGCGGCTCTGGAAGGTTTCTTGTACCGTGGCTTTTTCGTATCGAAGATTTAGGTCATGGACCTTTAAATAGGCGAAGAGGCGGAGTCGGAAGGCTGACGGGGGCGCCACACAATAGGGGGGCGCGCCCCCCCTTGGGCCGCGCCGCCCTGGCGTCTGGTGGCCCTGTGGCCCTCCTCTGGTGGCTCTCGGGTGTTCTGGAAGCTTCGTGGAATTCTAAGATGCTTGGGCGTTGATTTCGTCCGATTCCGAGAATATTTCCTTACTAGGATTTCGAAACCAAAAACAGCAGAAAACGAGAACCGGCACTTCGGCATCTCGTCAATAGGTTAGTTCCGGAAAACGCATAATAATGACATATAATGTGTATAAAACATGTGAGTATCATCATAAAAGTAGCATGGAACATAAGAAATTATAGATACGTTTGAGACGTATCACACGACTAGTGTGGGCTCGGGTGACGAGCCAGAAGAAGATTGGGGAAATAGAATGGGCCACTGACACTTGGGCCCCACATCCACATCAGCTCCTCCTCACCTGCATTGCCAACTCAGCCATGTCAAATGGGTCCAAACAATTAGGAAAGTTGTCAAAAACACCATTAGATGAGAATTGGACCAATCTGTTACGACATGCCCTAGAAGTGGTATTTACTTGTGAAAATTACCAAAGATGGTACCATTTTGTAACCGGTGCCCAGATTGTGGTATGTATATGTAATTTACTCTAAAGGAAGAAGAGGGAGGATCTTCTGCACAAATCCACCATGGCCTTTCTTGGTAATGTTAATGCTTTGTCTTCCAATTCCTTTTATTTAGTTTCATTGACTTCTAACTTCTGCTCTTACTTTCTGCAGAAGCTGCCGATATTCCTTTCAATTCCATAGGCAAGCTCCCGACTAATTCTTCTGCTGATGCCATCTCTTTGGTAATTGAATCCGGCGATCTCGTCCGAGCTCTTCTCCAAAAGAACAAGGCGGTCCTGTCGAGATTGCACGCCATGATATTCCCAAAGGCGGATCAGCAGAAGACACTGGGGCAGCTGGCGGACACTTTCTCCGTCAACACCGAAGGCACCATCGAGGTATTCAAACGTACCTCGCGTACCTACGGCGCTCTCCTTGCTCTCCATCTTCTGATGGGGCACGGCTTCAAAGCCGAGATGGAGCTGCTGACAAAAGAGCTACCGAAATATCAAGATGGGCTGGCTATCGACCTTAGCTCTTTCAAGGCTTCAGCGCGCAAATGTGCGCTGCAGCTTCTTGAACTGGTGATAGCTAACAAACCAGCTGCCGGAGGAGCTGCCCCAAGCTTGTCGACACAGACTCAAGCTCCTTCAATTTTTCTTTAACTGAATTGTAATTTGTCATTCACTGACTTGGTGGCTCAAGTAGCGGCAGAGGTGGCGGCGAGGCTGGCCGCCACAAAGAAGAGCAAGAACCACATGGACACGGACAAGGCCTTGAAGGCCTCACAGAAAGGGAACGTGACCATGAAATGGTTTTCATTCATGTCCAGCTTCGTGTTGGAGAAGATGTGCAGCTTGATCAGGACCGGAGTGAGAACTGACAAACGATTCAAGAAAGTCCATCTGACTGTTGTGGCGAAGGTCATGTTTGAACACTGTGGTGTCTCCGCGTGCTCCACTCAGGTGTACAACCACCTGGGGAAGTGGAGGCAGAGGTGGCTCACCATTAGCAGGCTCTGCGATCTAAGCGGGGCTCATTGGTGCGAGGATACCAAATGCATCATCCTTGAGGGCGAGCACTACCGCGGGCACGTCGCGGTGAGCACTCTCAGTCCACCTCACTAACTCTTTTGATTAGCGACGAGCAGAACTAACATCATTGTCCCTTCGTATCGTAGGATCACCCAAAAGACGCGAAGTTTCTGAATGTGCCCATTGCGAACTACGACGAGATGCATACCATCTTCTCTTTCGGCCTCGCCACCGGCAAGTACGCCATGGGATCCAGTGAGCCCCTGGGCTCGACTGCAGCTACTCCTTCACCTGAGGATGCTGAAACCCAGGAGTCTGACATGATCATCCTCGATGGGCCACCTTAGAAGGCTTCCGACGCCCCTGACAAGGCGACCGTCGGCAAGAGAAAGAGAGGTTCCTTCGCCGACAACGAGTTGGTGGCCTTCACCAACATGATTGTTGATGTGAAGGACGTCGCTCATGACAGTCGACGGGCTTGATGAAGTGTCTTGATTATTCCCCAGCAACTACGCCAAAAAGATCTTGATACTTTGGGACTCCAAGTGCAGAGTGTTGTATCAACAGAGTATCTTCCCCACGAGGGTGACTAGAGGGTTTATATCGAACTCTTGGGGAACTGGACAAAGAGTATTCTCTTCTCGCTTCTAATAGAAATCCTGCAAGTAAAATAAAAGTCTTGTGTCCCCAACTCCACCATGTGGTTTTCAAGCACAAGGTTTCGCGTAAGTAAGTAAACACAAGTAGAAATAAAACAAGTAAAAACAAAACTGGATAAAATAACTAAGTAAAAAACTGTAAAGAGTTGATTGTTTTTTGTGTTATGAATGCAAATAAGAAAAGTAAATATTTTTTATTTTCGGATTAAAATAGTGCAGCAAATAGAAAACAAGGTAAAAACAATATAAATGTGTTTCTTATCATAAAAAGTGGACCGTGGTTCATGGGTTCACTTGACTATTCTCTCTTAAAGTTGTGGTGGACAAATAAAAATTCATCAATAAGATATGAATGTGCATATAATAGTATATGTAAGATCAGAATTAATATGGGCAACACGTCCTAACATAGAGATTATGCAACACACCTCTCTTATACTTCACAAGAAAGAAAATTCATCAATCTTGTATTAAGAATTAATAGAGCATAGCCATAAATATACTTTCACATGAAGTTTGAATATTTAATATGCTACCTTGAAAAAACAAGATCACCACTACTATCACATGATGAACATAGCACATGCATTCACTTAATCCCTAGTGAGGTAGCAAAATAAAGGCAAAGCCATAATAGATCTTGAACATATTGTCACTAGCCAATCCCTAAAAACATGGTACTCCATCTAATACACACATCACCCCACACACGCTCTTGCACATATGTTTTATCAGAACAAATGCTTAAGAACGGGGTACATAATATGCATCTATCAATACATCTCACCATATAATATGATGAGATCTCATAAAACAATATCATAGAATAAGGATCCACCACATAGGTATTACAAATATAACCATAATCATGATAGGTAGCTCATATGGCACTAAGAACTATGAAGAGCATGCGAGAAATAGCTCAAGCTACTGCCACAAACCCGTAGTCCAGAGGTGGACTACTCCCTCTTGGTCATGGTGATGATGATGAAGACGTTGGAGATGGTGGAGATCCCTCCAACGGTGACCCCAGCGGAGTTTCCCCCTCCGATCTTTTCTGCAGCAGCCTCTGTTTTCGTGTTTCTGTGTTTGTGCAACGCTCTCCTTCGAAGAACTCTTCGGGGTCACATATATAGTCGTTTTTAGGGCAAAATATGTCGGTTCGCGAAAGAATCAGGGCAATCGGACGATCGACGGCTGAAAGAGGGGGTGGCCCGCTCTAAGAGTTTGGACGCGCCACCTTGCCTCTTTCGGCCCTCGGGCCTCTCTAGGTGAGCTCCAGGTCCTAGGGTGCTTCTTCCGATGAAAAATGACGCTCCAAAAATCTCAGGTCAATTTGACTCCGTATAAGTCTCTGAAAGTGAATCATTGGTAAATCCCCATAAATCAATGTAAAACATGGTATTATCATCATATATGTTGCAAATATGTGGAAATTCAATATGATAAAGGACAAAGTTCATGTATGCATTTTACATGCATCAGTCGCACATGCCATCAGGGACAACAAGCCCACGGACATGCACCATGTCCTGTACAACACGGTCATGGACATGCTTGGCTTCGCCGAGGAGGATCTCATGGCAGCGCTGAGCCACTTCGTCGACCACAAGGCCCAGGGTTGTAGCTCTGTGGGCATGATCGAGCCACACCGCATACTCTGACTAAGTAACTACCTTTCCAAGTACCACTGCAAGCTGTAGTGGTGCCCTTGAGGGGGTGGTTTAGGGGATGCATGCATGGAGTTGATGACCTTGATGATGATGTTGATGATGTATAATTTGGTAGTAGCTAGGGTTGAAACACATTTGATGGCTCCCTTTTGTAACTATGACGAGGTGGTATATACTAACCCCTCAGGTGATGGTGAATTTGCGGTGTTAGGATGACATCCACTTTTTTGTGGTGGTAGGATGACACCATAGTAGTGTAGGATGAACTTGTGACCCACTTTTGGAATGATCATGCATCCCCCTGTTAGTTTATCATTTGTTGTCAACACTTGTATAGTTGTATTGCTCTGTTATGAATTGGTTCATGGTTGTGATCGATTACCTATTCTTCTTATGCCGTGCTAGTGGTATGTGGTGTTCCGCGGACGGGTTCAGGGAATCTACAGCTCATGGAGGATCTGTCAAGACCAAGTCAGTGGCTATGCCAACAACAGCTACAGAGGGTATGAAACATTGGAGGAGACACAACAAGAGTACTTCACCTTCCTGGAAGATGAGTTCATGGCAGATCAGGCTATCGATGAGCCAGTGCCATTAGCACATCTACCACCGGAGGAAGTGCATGATTTACAAGAAGCACCACCGGAGGTACGTCAGAGTCGGGTCAAAGATTACATCATCGTCTCCCTTGTCGTGGTGATCGTGATGATCTTGTTTTTCTGAATGATGTGTGATCGTATGTAACATGATATGTCATGGTATTCTCACCATATTTGAATTGTGGTAAGGATATGGAACTGTGTTTGTGCAACCAAACAGCTGATTCGTGTTTTTGTGCGTGCAAGTTGGAATGAAAGCAGGCAACCAAACAATGGAGCCTCGCTTCCCTACCCGGTGAAAAAGGTCAGCCCAAGCGAACAAATAACAGATCAAATCTGCACCGTGGCTCGTCTGAAACGAGATATGTGCAAAAATCCAGCCCGCCCTAGATGCATGCATGGTCGACCGCTGGCATTGCTTCAACAAAGGAGGCAGCAGATCACTTGTCACTTGGTGGCTCCGTAGCTAGGTAGTAGTAGTACTCTAGTCTGGGAGGGAAAAGGAAGAGGACAGAACATTGCAAAGCTTTACTGCAATCATGTGAAGGAGGTGCCCCGGCCCAAAAGTTGGCGGCATGCACCACGCAGCCGTTGGAATACTGGACGACGACAATCTACTCCGTCCGAGCAAGGACGGTGGTTCACAAAGCCATGAGCCAACTGCGCTGCCAAACTACATAGACTAGACTCTAGAGGATGAAAAGGTGTAGGGGACCATACGAAAGCGCCGAGATTTTATCATTTGGGTGAGGTGGTGTGCCGTGTGCGAGGTTGGCCTCTGCAAATGATGCCTCTCCGGCGGTCGGCGGTCGGCCGATCAATCAAACCACTACCTGGGCGGCCGCCGATGAATAAAGCGATAGATAGCCGCTTTCTCATTAGTTTCTTCTCTCCCTTTCTGAGATTGAGCAGATCGATCGCGTGGTGATGGCACAGGTATTTTCTTTCTTATCGATTCTCACGCAAGATTCTTAAACTGGAATTTTTTCTCACGCAAGATTCTCAAATATGGATGCTGGCAAATACGTACATATACTCATCATATGAACATACAAAAACAAGGGAAAATTGGGGTCATACCATTAAAAGAACCAAACTTTAGAAAAATACCACTGAAGTTTTTGGCTTTGGAAAACTACCACTGAAAGGCTGCTCCGTTATTGCTTTCTGCCATTGGCGTCAACTAGCCGTTTGCAAAGTGATCGATTGGAAAATTAGAGCCAGCTGAACACACCACACACCCAGATTGAAGAAAACAAAATCCACGCACACATCTGAGTACATGCAACATGAACACAACTCAATGCACACACACACCTGACCAAGCCAGTTGAATAGATGGTCGAAAAACAAATCTCCAGCAACACTTTGCCTCTCAAACAGCATTATATTTGCCTCCCAAACAGCGTTATAGCAGCATATATTCAACAACATAAAAACCAATATGGGAGAATATAACAAAAGGGAGATATCACATCATCTTGGGCATATAAAGAAGACTTTCAACAATATAGAGCTGAACTTCAGTACATAATATTGTTCACATCAAAGTAGCATCTTTGCACATGTAGCAATACAAAAGTGAATTTATCCCTCTAGGCAGCTAATTGATCTACTCAATGATGATCCGGCGATTGATACCTCCTGGTGAGATTGCAGCCATCCTTCTAGTTGTAACACCTGGGCTAGTTGGAGAGAGAGAAGCCATCCTTCTAGTTGTAACACCTGGGCTAGTTGGAGAGAGAGAAGCCATCCTTCTAGTTGTTACACCGGGGCTGGTTGGAGAAAGAGGAGCCGATGGTCGAGTTGCTACACCTGGGCTTGAATGCGGCAACACAGTTGGTTCAACAGATGTTTTGGAGGCCTGAACATCCTCTAATATGCTTTTCCTATGGGTTACAACTTGGTTAGTGAGGGAAAAGTGTTGCAGCACAACCTCAAAAAAACATTGCAGCACATGTATGACTGAAAATAGTACATTACCTTGCTTTTTTCCCTTTCTTTGGATGAGGTGGTGGAAGCTCTTGTTCTAGTTCAGCTTGAGTAGCAGTACAACCCTTTTCTATATGCCCAAACTGAAAGCACCTTTTGTATTGATATGGTCCTCTTTCCCCCGGCTCCCCACTCGCCTTAATTCTCTGTTTTCGTGGTCTGCCAGCAGCCCTTTGTAGAGGTGGAGGAATCATTTCAAAACCAACATCAACCTTTGGCCATTCTGCCCTGCCATTCATTGGAGCGATCTGAAACTGATAGGCCATCTTGAATCTCTCTACGGAATAGTAGTCATGCACAAAGTCCTCATTCTTTAGTTGCCTAACTTTGCCAACCAAGTATATAGCATGAGGGCATGGTTTTCCGGACACCTCCCATTGTCCAGAACTACATTCTCTTTTATCAAGGTCAACCACATACCTCCATGTCTTCCCTTCTTTTGTTGTTCCTGATATTTCACCTGACATGGGACCACTTTTCTGGAGTTCATACTGCAGCCCTCGATTCTTCATGCTTAACCTGCAAATAAATAATACTAACCATAAATGTGTTGCCACCATGAAGTTTCTTCGCATAAACTCTCCACTCACAGTCTTCAGCTGCACACCTTGCCCTGTATCTAGTTGTGTCACTATGTTCAACCATGGTCTCAAACGAATTTTTGATGGCATATGTTCTCATAATCTGGATAAACTCTTCTTTATCATCAAATGTATCTTTTTTTTCCTTGATGACTGGATTCTCTAGATAATGTGTTGTGTATGGCACAAAATAATCCTCTCTCGATCCAGCCTCATCATCTTGAACACATTCAGTATCAAATTCTGGAATAGACCTTGCCCTCTTTCTTTTATTCACTTCTACTGCATTTTTTCGACTGGCTTTGACTCACGGGCTGCATCATCCACCTTTTTGAAGTACCTCCACTCTTCATCTGCTCCAGGCTCCAGCTGGTTCATCTCCATGAGGATCACACCCAAAAGTCATGAAGTGTTCTTTTTCTTCCTCTTCAGCCATTGGTGACCCTGCAGTTGTTTCTCCATATGTTGGTACTTCTGCCCATGCAAACCCCTCAACTTTGATCTCCTCCTCAACCACCTTGGTAGCAGCACTCATGTCTTCATCGGCAACATTGGTCTCAACATGGCCCTCCTCCCATGCACCCACTACCATGAACAACTTAACCACTTGTGATGCCCTTAGCAATTCAAGAAGCTGATTGTCAGTATCTAACCTGCATTTCATGTGCTGCTTTGAATCAACAACCCAAAAGTTTGCCTTTTGGTCGCTGGCCAATGTGAAGTATGGATCAATATCCTTGTGCAGATCAATAAGTGCATACTTTTCAGAATCAACAACCCAACTTACATTCCTACCCTTACTATAAACCTTTTTGCCATCTATAATACTGAAGTATGAGTTGACAAGGATCTCTAAACTACCAGCAGTTTTTGGATCAACTCTGCAATATGCAAGCCAGAAAAAAAAAAAAAGAGGAACACATATAGGGACCTCATGACTCGTCCACACACAAATACAAGAAAAGTATGAACTAACTGAAAAATATGGAGATATTCAGTGGGATTACCCTTCTTGAACTTGAGATTCATCCATCCTTGGTCAATTTCCTGGTTCCTTATCTCCGCTCTGCAAAATCCCAAAAAACTAGGGTTCATACCATGCACAAGAGCACAGGAAGGAGACAAATCACGAGGGGAACGAGGGGGATAGAGGAGGAAGAGGATCTTTACCATGGAGGAGCTCACGGAGGAGGATGAGCCGTCGCCGGGGAGGAGCGTCACCGGCAGCTAGCGGCAGGGAAGTCGCGCCGCCGTGTCTCCTTTCTTCAGTCGGTCTTGGCTGGTGGGTGCGTGTGTGGTTCCTTCAGTCTAGGCTCAGCCTAGCCAATTAATCTGGCTGATACGTGGTTGCAAACGGCCAGTTAACGTCAATGGCAGAAACCAATAACGGAACAGCTTTTCAATGGTAGTTTTCTAAAGCCAAAAACTTCAGTGGTATTTTTCTAAAGTTTGGTTCTTTTAATGGTATGACCCCAATTTTCCCCAAAAACAAATCCAACCTATAATAACCTTCGAGGAATTGGAGGTTATATTATGGCATGTTTGATTCAAAAGATTTTGGAAGCATAGAAATAGAAAAAGTACAGGAAACAATATGTCATGCCATGTGAAATCCTATAGGAATGAAAAATGCAGCAATGGCAGAAACCAATAACGGAACAGCTTTTCAATGGTAGTTTTCTAAAGCCAAAAACTTCAGTGGTATTTTTCTAAAGTTTGGTTCTTTTAATGGTATGACCCCAATTTTCCCCAAAAACAAATCCAACCTATAATAACCTTCGAGGAATTGGAGGTTATATTATGGCATGTTTGATTCAAAAGATTTTGGAAGCATAGAAATAGAAAAAGTACAGGAAACAATATGTCATGCCATGTGAAATCCTATAGGAATGAAAAATGCAGTAATCAACTGCAAGAATCGTTTGACTGAACCAATGGAAGAACGCAAGAAATTTCAGTAGAGATTGAGTGCATGTGCTAGTTATCATACACATATAGGAAATTTTCCAAGAGGTCTAACCTCTTGTTATAAATCCTATGGAATTGTAGTGTAGGAAAATAATCCATTAGGATTTTGGAGGGTTCAATCATTAAAATCAAATGACCTAAATAGGAAAAATTCCTATGGGTGAGAATCCTATAAATTCCTTTAAAAATCCATTGAATCAAACAAGCCTTTAACATGTAGATTTTTATTTATGAATTAGATACAATAATCATCTCATATGAACATACTATTACCTATTTTCAGCGTAGGGATCATTGTCTCTAGAAAAATGGTCAAGCTTTTACTCACTCATTTTCATGCAAAACCTGAAAAATGAAAAGTAGGCTTTTGTCGCAGTTTAAGTTCCCAGCGGAAACTAGTCAAACAGTGTCACCGATTATTCATTCATTCGCAACGGCTTGGCGCAGGAAGTCGCCTTGCGTCGTGTCCACGTCCCAGCCGATTCCCAAAGCCCCAAGAAACGGCAGCCTTTTCTCTCGAGCAAACAACCCGCTTCAACTCAACAAGACCACGAGGTGAAGAAGTCACAGGAAGAAAGCATATTTGCGTACTGTTCTCTTTTGAGTTTCAGACCCTACCTCCTGGCTCCTGCCCTGAAGCAGAGAGGCAGGCAGAGGGCACAGTCCCAGGGGAACAGCGACGCGCCCGCGGCCCAACGCAGGGAGGCAGAGGGGAGGTGCCGGAGCAAGCGAACAGAACAGATCATCGGAAGGAGGGATGCGCGCCTAGCCTAGCACGGGCAGAGCAGCCAAAAGCTGGGAATGGGATCTTGCAAATCTTGGCTCTCCATGCACGCCTAATCATCCCTCATCTTGTCCCTAGCTGTTCTAATCTACCAGCCATGGCCAAGCTGTGATTTTCTAATGTAAAGTAACCTAGGTCTCTTAAGTAACTGCTTGCCTCCCTTCGTTAATGGAGCACCTCTGTCAGAGCCTTCCCCTAAATTAGCACCTGCTGCTACCTTTTGAGAGAGAGAGATGGAGAGAGAAGCAGCAAGGTCACACACGCACGTCTCCATCGGGCTATGACCAGTAATTCTGTATGGAGTAGAACAGGGATGTCATGGGCGGCAGCAGCTAGAGATGCGCTGTGAATGATCACGTTGGCGACGCTCCCTTTCCATTTCTAGAATCTCGCCCTCGCTGCTCCACACCCTCTTCCCAGCCGACCTCTTTTTTCCTTCTACACCACCACTCCAATCCAAACTGAAACTACAAGTCCCACAAAGATTAATTCAGAGTGTGTGAGCTGGTGGTTCTCGCCGAGCCAAGCACAAGGCCAAGAACTGCCTCGCACTTACACGGCGCCCCCTTCTTTGGATCTTTCAAAAGGAAACGAGAGAGAAGGAGGAAGAAGAAGAGACCATCATTGGTGATTCCACTTCCACAAGGGCCCTGTCCTTTTCTTCCTCTTATTTTCTTCGCCATTGTTTACTTATTAGTGTTTCACTTGCGCCGATTTCTTTCTTGGTTTTAACTCCTGTCCTCTTCTCGTTTCGGCACAACCTACGCAGCCACAGCAACACCAACTGCGTTCAGGGACGGGCTTAAAAGATCTCACTCTACGTCGGAGCAAAGCAACTGAACTAGACACGGTAATCTCTTCCTCCCTCTCTCTGTCGCTCTGTTCTTGCGTTTTTAGGTGCAAAATCCTGACCCCATTGTTCTTCTGCTTGTGCAGGAACTAATTTGTGCTGGTTGCTAGGAGCCTAGACCGAGGAGGGAGGAGATGGAGGATGCAGAGATCAGGAAGCGCAGAGGCGTCTGCTCGACGGCGCTCCTTCTCAACTGGGTGGGCAGGACCGCTGAACAGGACCAAGAGGAGGAGGAGGAGAAGACGCTCGAGCTCAGCCTCGGGCTCCCCGGAGGAGGCCGCAGGAGGACGGCATGCAGGGAGAAAGGCAAGCACCCCGCCGTCGACGGCTCTGTCGACCTCTCTCTTGGCTACTCCAAGGTTGTCCCCAACTCACAAGGTATGGAACCGCGATGATCACCACTTTAAATTGCCGGCACATGCTGTTCTTGCTCTCTCTTTTCCCGTGCACTGGTCGTTTCGTTGTCTTGTGTTTCTTTATTTTGAACGGCAGCAAAAGTTTTGCACGCCTACAATGGTGCTTTCTGATGTGATGAAACCTGGACATCACATCAGTGCAAGTTTCTTGAGATATGATTGGAAATGTTGCATTGCTTTGTACCAGTTCATACTTCTGGCTGGCTGGACCTGCGGGTAAGCAGGAAAGGACTTGATGGACTTGTGTTGCAGTTGCCTGATTGCTTTTCTTCTGACAATTTGAACTTGTTTGGGAGCTTGATGGCGCATAGTAGTTTTTTGTAACACTGTTTTTCCTGTTGATGATTACAAACATTTCTAGTCGGCACAATCGATCAAACCATAACTTCACCTTGCAATTCCCCCTTCTTGTGCTTGTGCAGGCAAGGCAAACGGGTCCCCAGAAGCAGTTACACGGAATGCACTTGCTGCACCAAACAATAATAGCTCCCGGACAAGGTGGTAATCATAAGCCTAGCTTCACATGTCAAGCTCAAAAAAACCTGTGCTTTCTTGGAGCATGCAACTGTTGATGTCTCTGATTCTTTGTTCTTCCCACCCATCTGCCATGGCATGAGTTAAAGAGGGAGGGAACCTCCATCTCCTGCACTGCTCCACATTTATGGCAAAATCTATCCCATGATTCAAGGGTCAGGTTGCTTGTTTGGTTCTCTTGCCTGACATGCATGGAGATGGAGCTCCTGCTCTTTCAGATGGATGCATTTATTGTAGGATAACTAGCACTGTTCTTTGTTTCTCTCTGATTAAATAAAATTAAACTAACAAAATTGATGATTCTAAGTCCATCGAGATGTCGGTAGTTCTATTCTATGCAATTACTTGTTTTCCATTAGATAAAGAATAAACGCCCAGGATTTCAGGGTGGTTGAATTAGAAATAAGAATTTTTCGTTCAACTTAGAATTAGACACTCTTAAACTAATTTGGTAAGATGAATGTTTATCATGCAAAAGTTCCATTTGCCAATGCTGCAAGATTACTAACTGAACTTCCAATATCCTTTAAATTTACGCATAAGTTCAGAATTGGATGCTCAGAACTGTTTGAAGCATGCATACTTCAGGTTGTTAAGATTAATTCATTTAAATATCTCATCAAATATAAATTTACTAGCAGGTATTTACACTTTTAATAACACTAGTATGTACTGCTGCAATAACCCATTGGACTACCTTCTTCTTTTCGTTTACCAATCTTCTTCAACCTTCAGTTGCAGATCTCCTGGTGCTCCTGTTGTTGGATGGCCTCCTGTTCGCGCATCCAGAAGAAACCTGGCTAGTTCTAGCAGAGCAGCCCTTGAACAACAAAATGTGAAAAAGGCTGTGAAGGCTGAAGAGACCAAGAGAGCTCCATTTGTGAAGGTTAACATGGATGGTATCCCTATTGGTAGGAAGATTGACCTGAACGCGTTCAATACCTACGAGAAGCTTTCTGTAGCTGTCGACAAATTGTTCCGGCACCTTCTTGCAGGTACCTGAGCTTCCATTTTAATGATTTCATGTAGCAATATCATTCAAGTTATACTAGTTTCAATATTAGTAGTTCGGAACTTAGAGCATCTCCAGTCGCGTCCCCCAAATGATGTCCGGGCAAAGCGCCGGATTAGTCGTTTGGGGGACGTCCGGACAAAATTTTCGTTTGGAGAAGGTCCCTTTTCTAGCCACGTCCCCCAAACGCGACCTCCAAACAAAAAGTAAGTGTAAAAGTCGTGTCCGGCGTCCCCGGTAGAGACTCTATACACAGGGGATGGGCTAGGGACGCCGGACAACATTTGGAGCACGTCCGGACCGAAGCGGCCTTTGGGGCACGCGACTGGGACGTTTTTTTGGCCGGCGTCCCCCAAATCTCTTTGGGGGACACTTTGGGGGACGCGACTGGAGATGCTCTTACAGGGTAATATTGTACCAATGCACTATAAATGTTTGTTTCCGCGGTACTACGTATCTAGATTTTGGTGTTTGAATGGCTCAGTGCCTCAGTCAATTCATGATGGTCTAATTAACTGCTCTTAATTTGCATCCTTGTATGTAGCCCAAAGAGATCCTCGCACAGAGGAGTGTCCTCCGGAAGAGGTGGCAATATCTGGTCTACTAGATGGAACTGGGGAGTACACTCTGGTTTATGAGGATTATGAAGGTGACAGAGTACTGGTTGGAGATGTTCCATGGGGGTAAGCCATCTTTGCTGTCTGTGTTCTCATCCAGTAATGTGGTTAAAATAGATCTGTATCTGTACTCAGAAGGTAAATGCGTGCATAAGTTTAAGGTGATGCTAACACGGACCGCCAGAATTGGGAAAGGACAGAACAGCACGTTGACAGGCCTGGGCTATTAGCTGAAGTTTGAACGGTCTAAACAAATGTTACTAGTATTTTTTTGACAAAGGGAATATAATAATATCAAGAAAATACCAATTAAACATTTACACCGGGCCTCTACAAACAATTGTGACTGTTGATGGATTAGAATACATTCTCTTTTTTTCTGATAAAGGATTAAAATAGAATACATTCAATTGCTAACTAGACACAGTTTTGTTCTTTTACTTGTAAGTTATTGCACAGAGTGGAGTACTACAACCTTGTAGTTACTAGTTAGGCAGTACAAACTATGATCAGTTTACAACTCTGCTTAACTGTTAGAGCAATTCATGCAGAATGTTCGTCTCATCAGCGAAGAGGCTGCGAGTGCTGAAGACGTCTGACCTCTCTTCATCTGTGAGTACCTCTATACACTCTCCTGCTCACATTCTCCATGTCTACAATATTTTACCTTACTCTCGGACTGGATTTCATCCTCCATGCAGCTAATCACTTCAAACCGGAAGAGAACAGCAGCTGATTGTTGACCTTGTTTTAGAGTTGCTTGGACAGACACTAAGTGTGACGAGTGCTATGAAGAAGAATTGGATCTTCTGAGCTTGTATCATCTTCCGCTCATTCCTTTGTTGTTGCTCTGACTTTTCGGGTTTCCTTGATCTTATGTAACTTGTTGCTTTCTGAAGAACGACTCGAAGTGATGCAATTGTACAATATGACTTGACTATATGGAAATTTTTAGCCCAAAACAAATCTACATTCGTGGACCCTGTCCTTTTAACAGATGGTCAATTTGGATGGATGACTGTTTTGTTGCCTGTGATCTACTCCCTCCGATCATGTTTACTTGACGCCACAATGTAGGCAAGTAAGCTACTACTTGTGCACCACTCCCGTCGATCTTTTCGGATCAACGGTAGTAGCTAGCATTACTACAACTGTTGAGGCCAGTGTTGGCAGATTCTCGCGATAGCTAAAGCATTGAACACTTGGAACTTGATACAACAGTGGAGGGGGACGAACAGAAATCTTGTTATAGCGTAATCGATGATGATAATGTCTTTTTTAGAAAATCGATGGTGATAATGTTTTTTTTAGCAAAATCGATGGTGATAAGTTTTTAAAGAAAAATCCATGTACTCTGACGTACGATCGGCATTAGTTGATGATAAATCCCATCCCCATGCCAATAATTCAGATCATCTCCTTGTTCATCTCACAAAGCTCGACAAGAGCATACCTCTGCACTTATTTCAGAACTTCAGATCATTCCATCCTTCACGTTGTGCTATCGCTTGCCCGGCTGAGCCGGCTCACCTTCTTCCTCCTTTGGTTACCCTGACATTCAGAGTCGAGCTCCTCTTAGGGTAAGGTAGGGCAGCTGTCATATGTTGTGAATGAGCAACTGGTATTCACTGCGGGCCGAAGGCCAGTACATGTACATATGATACAATATGCAGGGAAGCCCCTCATACAGTGAGAATATACAGTAAGGGATCTATACATCACTAACACCCCCTCAAATTCATGGTGGATCAACAGCACTGAGTTTGGAGAGCAAGAACCCATGTTGTGCTCTAGTTTGGGCCTTCGTGAAGAAGTCAGCAAGCTGTAGCTCGGAAGGCACATAATGAAGAGCTATAACCTGATCCTGCACAGCATTACGCACATCGAAGGCATCAACACCGATATGTTTGGTGAGCTCGTGCTTCATCGGATCACGCGCAATGCTGATGGCACCAGTACTGTCCGATAAGAGAGGAGTCGGGGCGTCAGCAGAAACACCAAAGTCCTGAAGTAACCAGCATAACCAAGTCACCTCAGCCGTCAAGAGAGCCACCGCTCGCAACTCAGCCTCGACACTCGAACGAGAGACTGCAACCTGCTTCTTGGTCTTCCAAGCAATGAGAGAACCACCAAGAAAGGCACAGTAGGCAGAAAGAGACTTACGATCTGATGGATCACTAGCCCAGGTAGCATCTGAGTAGTTCTGGAGCTGTAAGGAGCTGGAGCTAGGAAAGAAAAGACTTCGGAAGATAGTGCCACGAAGATAGCGGAGGACACGAAGGAGATGACTATAGTGGACACTAGTGGGAGCAGACATGAGCTGACTCAGAATGTGGACTGGGTAGGAGATGTCAGGACGAGTGGCAGCAAGGTAGACAAGGCTCTCAACCAAGTGACGATAGCGAGTCGGGTCCGAAGAGGATCACCATCAGTGGCACGGAGACGGACATTGAGCTCCATAGGAGTCTCGACAGTGCGCTCATCACCAAGAGCGGCACGAGTGAGAAGGTCCTGAATATACTTCTTCTGAAAGATATAGAAGCCATCGGAGGTAGAGGAAACCTCAAGCCCATGAAAGTAGCGAAGAGGACCAAGATCAGTCATGAGAAACTGATCACGAAGACGGGCCTTGACAAAGGCAATGTACTCAGGGTCGTCACCTGTGATGATCATGTCATCGATATAAAGAAGAAGGAGAGTCCGACCACGAGAAGATGTGTGGACAAAGAGCGCAGGATCATGTGCGCTAGGGATAAAACCAGTAGAGGTCACCACAGAGGCGAAACACTGAAACCAGACGCGAGGGGCTTGCTTAAGACCATAGAGACGACAAACCATGCCATCGGGAATAGAGTAGCCAGGAGGATGGCTGCATGTATACCTCCTCACGTAACTCACCATTAAGAAAAGCATTCTGCACATCAAGCTCAGAGACAGACCAGTGACGAATAGAAGCAACGGCAAGAAGAGTACGAATAGTGGTCATGTGAGCCACTGGAGCAAAGGTCTCATCATAGTCACGGCCATGCTCCTGCTGAAAGCCGCGAGCGACAAGACGAGCCTTGTAGAGCTCAAGAGAACCATCGGAGCGAGTCTTGATCTTGTAGACCCACTTGCAAGTGATGGGATGAATAGAGGAAGGAGGAGTGACAACATCCTAGGTGCCAATACGCTCGAGTTCAGCAATCTCCCCAGCCATCGCTAGCTGCTATTCGAGATGAGCAAGAGCATCCCGATAAGAGGTTGGCTCAAGGACAGCAGAGAGACCGTAGTGAGTGGGAGAATAGCGATCAGGAGGAAGACGAGGACGAGCACGAAGATGATGAGTCGGCTCGGACAGAGAGGGCATCACGCCAGAGGTGGAGGGCATGTCAGGAGGAGCATCATCATCCTCACGGGGACGACGGGAGTAGTGAAAAGGGTAGGGAGGGACCACCGTAGGCAAGGAAGGTGACATGGGAGAGGAAGGTGTGGAGAGTGGGGAAGGGGGTGAGGGAGGAGGGGGAGGTCTGGTGGGTGAAGAAGGAGTAGAAGGTGGGGAAAGTATCGGCGCAGCAGGAACCTGAGGCACGGGAGGAGGTGAGTCACGAAACAGGAGAAAAGAGATATCATCCACTGAAAAGGAAGAGGAGTAGGGACGCGGGTAGAAAGGACAGGACTCATCAAAAGTGACGTCCCGAGATATGCGCATCCGACGACCAATAGGATGCCAACACTTATATCCCTTGTGCTCAGGATTATAGCCAAGGAAGACACACTCAACAGATTGAGCAGTCAGCTTGGTGCGTTCGCGTGGAGCAAGAAGAACTTAGGAAACGCAACCAAAAAGACGAATGGTCGAATAATCAGGAGCGCGGCCAGTGAGACGCTCAAGAGTAATACCACCCTGCAGGGCCGTGGAGGGCTGAAGGTTGATGAGATAGGTGGAAATAGACACAGTCTCAGCCCAGAAGTGAGGACGAAGAGAGGCAGCGATCATCATCGCACGAGCCGTCTCAAGCAGGTGGCGATGCTTGCAACAGCTGGGAAATATACTCACCAGCGGAGTCAGCCCGAAACACATGAATAGGCGTGGAAAACTGAGTATGGACCATGGCAGCAAAACACTTATATATCGAGAGAACCTCACTGCGAGAAGTCATAAAATAGGTCCAAGTGTGGCGAGAGAAGTCATCGATAAAAAATAACATAGTAGAGTTGACCTCCCTTGGAAGTAAAGGGAGCCTGAAAGTATAGAGATGGTAAACCTAGAGGGGGGTGAATAGGTTTCTACAAGTTTTAATTCTTTCTTTGCAATATTAGGCTTTGCGGAATATAAAGGTGAGCCTAATGCAAACTAGGTGAAGCAACCTATATGAGGATACAACTAACTCGAGCACGAAGGCTCTCACATGCAGTTAAATCACAAGTAAGGAGTTCGGTTAGAGATAACCGATAGCACGCGGAGACGAGGATGTATTCCCGTGTTCCCTTGCTTTGCAACAAGGTACGTCACGTTTGGAGGGGTGGAGGTCCCACGAAGGATTCCCCACGCCACGAAGGCTCACCCTATTCTCCGGAGCCTATCCCACGAAGGAATAGCTCACTCACTTGTGGTAGACTTTGAGGTAGCCTCCAAACCTTCACAGCTTGCCCGGAGCAAATCCACAGCCCGGATAAGCTTCCTGACTCCTTCTTGCCCACCTAGGGTTTCCAAGGAACCCTAGGAAGCAAGCTTCGATGAATACAAGGGGGAATGAGATTTGGCTTGGTAGAACAAGTAGATCGGGTCCTCCTCTAGCGATTCCCTGAGGGATTTGAGTTTGGGTGGAGGAGGAGGTAGATCTCGAGGCTTTTGATGTTTCTAGCAATGGAGTAAGAGAGAGAGAGCTCAAGAACAGCTTGTAGTGTAGTGCCTAACTGTTCGGAGGTAGGAGAAGGCCTATTTATAGTGTTCTTCGAAATATGGCCGTTGGTCACTTGCCACCTCAGCTTTTCCTCGACAAACCCGGCTGACCGGGCCACGGACCGGACAGCCCGGTGGTGAGGCCGGTCGGACCGGATCAGCGACCGCACACCCTTTGCATCGTCCCGGAGCTCCTCCGGTTGGCGGCCGGTTGGCGCCGGCTGGCGACCGGTCGACCGGGCCGTGCGCCGGACTCGCCGGCTCAGTAGGCCGGCTGACCGGTCGGCAACCGGATTTGCTATGTTCCCGTGTGGAGCCCGGTTGGCGACCGGTCGACCGGGTCGTGCGCCGGACTTGCCCCGGTTGGCGACCGGTGGACCGAGCTGCGCGCCGGACTGGCCGGTTGCTGGCCCGGTTGGACCGGGCTGCAGACCGGATTTCGCCGTAGACCCCTTTTCGATTATTGTTGAAGTGGGGGGTCTCCTTTAGCCTTCTTGTTCCTTTGATACACCATTTATGCCTCATTGCCTAATACCTGAGATTATCCTTATAAACATATTAGGCCAAATACTCTAGCACGGTGTCATTGTTACTAAAATAATGGATAAGGGTAAAATACCCTTACAATCTCCCCTTTTTGGTATACGATGACAAACCGAGCTAGAGTCACAAATAGATATTATGATAAGCTCTAAACCTTGATTCCATATAAGATATTACGACAGCTCCCCCATAATGTGTGCACTTGGAGAATTTGCGTTTGAATGCAAAGTGCACCATTTGTGGAACATGAGAAGCTCCCCCAATATCTTTAGGAAACAAGCATGGTATGGAGATGTGCATATCAAGATATATAAGCATAACACACATAATCATCCTAACATAGAGTAGCACACATAATAGTCGTCCATACACATCCATATACGAATTATTGGAAGTAGCAAATGGTTCTTGAAAACTCAAAGCAAATAAGCACAAGCCATATAAAATCCAAATAAAGCAACTCCCATGGCTTGTGGCAATCAAAGAACCCCGTGGTCCTAGACTCTACTCTCTTCTCCCCTTTGGCATCGGAACACCAAAAAGGCGAAGAAAAGAGGAGAGATGCTATCGCACCCATCAAGTAGAACACATGCCCGGTCGAGTAGGAGCTCTCGCCATCTCCGCGTGCAGCCGCATCACCCTCATCCTCATCACCATCATCATCGCGCAGGGGTAGGAGCACGAGCAGTCCTAGGAGGGAGGGCACCATGAGCGTACACGGAGAAGTCGAAGTTCTGGATCATCTCATCGGTAAGGAGAGGCATCTCCCACTGAGGTGCTACCACAGGCTCCATCTCAGGTCCAGAAGGAGGAACAGGGTGGTTCCGTGAGGCCATGAACTCATTCCGGCGCCTCCGTGTCTCCCGGTTCACGAGAAGGCTCGATGTGCAACATCATTGGTGTTCTTGCACATTTGCCACATGCTCGGAGAAGAAGCGAGCGGCACCATGCTTGGAGCGCCGAGAGTAGCCGGAGCTAGCATCATGATCATGGTGTTCCTTGGAACGGCGCTCGCTGGAGGGCATCATGGAGGGAACGTCCGGACGAGTGGCCTCCTCGAGTGGGTATCCCGAATGGGTCCATGATGACTCTTTCACCAAGAACGTTGAGAGGAGCGGGAACAATGTAGTTGATGAGCCGCTGAACATACTGAGCATAGTTGGGAGTCATGCGGTCCATAATTGCATGCTTCAGTTCACAGTGGATAAGATCACAGCCATCAATCTTCCTTACCCTGTCAGGATGACAATAGTACATCAGATTTAGGTGATAGTTCCTGACTTCACTTGTGTCGCCAGACTTGCTGATGAGGCTTTCACGGAACATCTTGGCAAGGACAAGATATGAGTAGTACATCCCAGAGATAGTGTACTATCTTGGGCGGGGGTTACGCGCGAGGCGGACGGGCGGAAAACGATTCGGCCCAAAAAAAGCTCGGGAATCACCTCTTTTCCCAATTCTCAGATTGTGATACTTTATGTGTATTTTTTAGAATCAATTCTGGACAATCTAGGTATTGTGGAGAGCTGTTTGTTTCAGATTCTAATTCTATAACAGCTAGAATCCAAGAATCAAGAATTTAAGCCCAAACAAAGGGGTACTAAGCTAGATAGCAAGATAAATGCAAGAATATAGTGCAAGAAGTTAATCAATCCAAGTTTTTAGGATCAAGAATACCAAGTTCTCCTCTCAAGTTAACAAAGCGGGCTTCATCCAAAGGCTTAGTGAAAATATCCGCCAATTGGTAGGTTGTTCCCACATGAGTGAGATCAATATCCTTATTGGCAACATGATCACGTAGGAAGTGATGGTGAATGTCAATATGTTTGGTGCAGCAATGTTGAACCGGGTTATTGGCGATCTTAATTGCACTTTCATTGTCACAAAGAAGAGGCACCGTACCAAGAGACACACCATAGTCTTTCAAGGTTTGCTTCATCCATAACAATTGAGTGCAACAAGATGCCGCGGATATGTATTCGGCTTCGGCGGTGGATAAAGCGGTGGAGTTTTGTTTCTTGGATGACCAACTCACCAATGACCGGCCAATAAATTGGCAAGCCCCGAGGTAGACTTCCGGTCAACCTTATCACCGGCCCAATCGGAATCCGAATAGCCAATGAGTTCAAAGGTTGACCCCTTTGGATACCATAGCCCGAGAGTAGGAGTGAGAACAAGGTATCTTAGAATCCGTTTGACCGCCATTAAATGGCTCTCCTTGGGAGCGGATTGAAAACGAGCACACATCCCTACACTTAGCATGATATCCGGCCTAGAGGCACAAAGGTAGAGCAAGGATCCTATCATGGAGCGGTATACCTTTATGTCCACATCCTTCTCACCGTCACATGAGCCAAGTTGCCCCTTTACGGGCATGGGTGTCTTCATTGGGCTTGCATTGGTCATGTTGAATTTCTTGAGCATGTCCTTCACATACTTTTCTTGAGAGATGAAGGTGCCTTTTGCAAGTTGCCTCACTTGGAAGCCTAGGAAGAACTTCAACTCTCCCATCATGGACATCTCAAATTTCCTAGTCATCAATAGCTCAAAAGCTTTGTTATGATTGGGGTTAGTTCCACCAAAGATAATATCATCAACATATATTTGACAAATAAATAGGCCACCCCCTTTAACCCGTTTGGTGAAAAGGGTGGAATCGACCGTACCCATGCAAAACCCATCATGTAGTAAGAAATCCCTAAGGAACTCATACCAAGCACGTGGAGCTTGCTTGAGACCGTAGAGTGCCTTATGGAGTAAATACACGTGGTTGGGTCGGCATGGGTCTTCGAAACCCGGGGGTTGAGCCACATATGCGGGTTTTTTAGAGGACCGTTCAAAAATGCACTTTTCACATCCATTTGATATAGTTTGAAATTGTGGAAAGATGCAAATGCAAGCAAAAGACGAATAGCTTCAAGACGGGCTACCGGCGCAAAGGTATCCTCAAAATCCATACCTTCTATTTGGGCAAACCCTTGCGCCACTAACCTTGCTTTGTTTCGTATGACAATGCCATTCTCATCTTGCTTGTTCTTGAATACCCATTTGGTCCCAATAACATTGATGCGATGATCTTTGGGTCTCTCAACTAGAGACCACACTTCATTACGAGTGAAACACTCCAATTCTTCTTGCATGGCAATTACCCAATCCGGATCAACCAAGGCTTTATGTACCTTGAGTGGTTCAAAACTAGACACAAAAGCATGGTGTTGACAATAAGTGATAAGTAATGCATGGTGTCTACGAGTTACCACTCCTCTTGAGATGCTACCAAGGACATGATCTACTTTCATGTCACTTGCCCTTGTAGCGGCCTTGATCTTCCGAATGGTTCCTTCATGATCAATGAATTCATCTCTTGCTAGTGCTTGATCATGAGGGACCACTTGAGCTTGATCATGAGTTGAGGATGTTTCTTGATCATCATCATGGTCTTGCTCCGTGGGATGAGGACTTTCTTCTTGTTCTTCGGAATGTGACTCATCTTGAGTGGAGGATGGTTCTTGAGTTGCACTTGATGGTTCGGCTCGAGTTGAGCTAGGCTCCACTTGAGCCGTGCTTGATACTTCTATTCCATCATCTTGATCATCACTATGAATTTCCATGGGCCGAATGTGTCCAATGCCCATATGCTTGATGGCACTAGATGGATCATCATCATTTCCTCGCAACACGTGGATCAAATTGCTCCACTTGGGAGCCATTATCCTCCAAGAACTCCACGTCACAAGATACTTCAATAGTCCCGGTGGACCGGTTGTAGTACCTATAGGCGTGAGAGTTCTCCGCATAACCAACAAATATGCCCTCTATGGTTCTAGTTTCAAATTTACCGAGCTTTCCTTTGTTGTTCTTAACAAGGCATTTGCATCCAAAGACACGAATGTACATGACATTAGGCTTGTTACCGGTAAGAAGCTCGTATGGAGTTTTGTTGTGGAGGGGACGGAGGAAGAGCCGGTTGGAGTAGTGGACGGCCGTAGAGATGGCTTCTCCCCAAAAGTTGTGGGGTGAGTTGAATTCACTCAACATGGTTCTTGCCATCTCAATGATAGTCCGGTTCTTCCTTTCAACAACACCATTTTGTTGAGGGGTGTATGGCGCCGAAAACTCATGCTTGATGCCCTCATCATCGACAAACTCTCGCATGGTGTAGTTCTTGAACTCGGTGCCATTGTCGGTTCTTATCGCCTTGATCTCGGATTCATACATACGTTGAGCTTTCTTGGCGAAGACAATGAATTCCCTATGGGTCTCGTCCTTAGACTTAAGGAGAAAGACCCAAGAGTATCTTGAGTAATCATCAACAATGACGAGTCCATACTTGCTCCCACCAAGAGTATCATAATGTGATGGCCCAAAGAGATCCAAATGAAGGAGCTCTAAAGGCCTAGATGTGGTGACGATACTCTTGATAGGATGTCTCTTCTTGAGTTGCTTTCCGGCTACACATGCACTGCAAACACGATCTTTCTCAAAAGAAATGCCGGTTAGTCCCACAATGTGTTCACCCTTTAGGAGTTGTTTGAGATTCCTCATGTTGACATGACCAAGGCGGCGATGCCACAACCAACCTTCGTCATGCTTGGTCGCCATTAGACATGTGGAGTGAGAGGAGCTCTCTTTCGAGAGGTCAACCACGTAAAGGTTGTTCTCCACATATCCAACGAGGACCAATTTGAGATTGTCACTCCTAAAGACTTTCACACAATAATTAGTAAAATATGAATTGTAACCGGCATCGGTAAGATGATATATAGATAGTAAGTTATAGCCAAGGGATTCAACAAGCATAACCGTCTCAAGGCACAAGTCCTTAGAGATTGATACCTTGCCATACCCAAGTACCTTTCCCTTTGAGTTATCACCAAAGGTAATGCTTGACTTCTTGTTGATATCTTCAATGAATTGATCAAGCACACCTCTTCCTCCGGTCATATGATTGGTGCATCCACTATCAAACACCAATTTTGGACCACCTGGAGGAATACCCCTACAAAATCAAGTAGAGGATTTAGGAACCCATCGATTAATGGGTTCCTTTGCAATGGCAACAATATCTTTTGGTACCCAAATTGAGTACTCTCTATAAGCATAGCCATTAGGAGGGCCAACATAGTTAGCATAGACATCACCATAATAATCAACAAATGATGCATAGTGATCGTTTGGCCCCGTGCGGTCACCACTAGTGGCTTTGCCCTTTGAGGCTTTGCCATTATTAGTGACCTTCTTGTTCTTATCTTGAGCGGGTTTCTCCTTGTTGTAGTTCTTCTTCTTGTGAGACTCGGGAACATATCCAAGTCCAAACTTTTGATTGTTTGACCTTTGCTTACTCAAGAGGTCATCCAATCCCATCTTGTTCTTGGCGGTGGTGAACTTTGCAAGTTCCTTTGTTAACCTAACATTTTCCTCAAGAATAGATGCTTGCTCACAAGAGGATTCATTAGGATGATAGTCGAGACCATATTTAGTCACCAAGGATTCAAGATATGCATTGGTCTCAACATGCAAAGAGAGTTCCTCTTGTAAACGAACATGTTCCTCAACAAGCTTAGCATGCTCACTAGTAAAAGAAGTAGGGGAACTAGCATGCTTTTCAACAACATTGGGATCCTTCATTGATTCAAGTGCTTTTGTGTAGGTTTTTTGGAGTAGGTCATGGTTCTCTCCAAGTTTCTTGAGCTCATCCTTAACAAGCTTGTTAGCTCTTTCAAGGTGGTCAAGATCCCTACTGAGAGAAGCATGAGCAACTTCAAGTTCCTCCTTTGAGGTATGGAGAGCACTTGAGTCAAAGATTGAGCCCTATCAATAGTTTCTAGGTCCTTAACTTTATCAAGTTCATAAGTTTTAGTTTGTTGCTTAAGACCTTGAGATATGCACCTTTCGGTTTTTAGCTCTTGTCTTAGGAGATTGAATCTCCGTTCCTTCTCATTTAAATGATATTCTAATTCCTCAATGGACTCATCCTTTTCCTTGAGTGAGTCCATCAAGAAATCAAACTTGACAAGAGCTTCACCACGAAGGGTGCATCTAACATCATAGAGTTCCTTAAGCACAATTAATTCTTCTTGATTTTCGTTTTCATCATCAAGAACACTAGATAGGGAAGGTGGAGGTTCCATTACCTTGGTTTCCCTTGCCATAAGACAAGAGCCAACGATTGTAGAGGAGGGAGAGTCATCGGAGTCATCATCTTGAGTTGTTCTTGCCATGAAGGAAGAACCAACATCATTCTCCGTGGAGTAGTCCTTGGAGTAGTCATATGTGAAGAGTGACCCGGGCTTAGAGAAAGCCAAGCCGGCCACCCCGGCCTCCTTCTCCTCATCTTCCTCTTCATCATCGGACAAGTACTCGGCCCCAACAAAGGCTCTTCCCTTGTTCTTCTTGTATCGATTGTTGATTGGGTTTGGCTTCAATCTTGGCCTGACCCCTTTGATGAATCTTGGCTTGTCTACCCTTTTCTCATAAGGGCACTCATTTGCAAAGTGGCTATCTTCATCACAATTGTAGCAAGTTCTCTTCTTCTTCTTGTCATTGAGGAGCATTGGGAACTTTGCCTTGTATTTCTTGGCAAAGAAAGCAAAGTCTGTAGCAATGTCACTAGTTGAAGTCATCTCTTCTTCTTCTTCAATTTCATAGTCTTCTTTGCTTCCATGATCGGCCCTAGCTTTGAGAGCAAGGTTGTGTGACCCTTCATGGTTGTGCGAGGCTTCATCAACACGGTTCATTGCCATGAGCCTCTTTCCCGCTTCGGCCATGTTTTCATTGGCGGCCACATAGGAGACGAGATCATCGGAGTTGAGATCGGCACTCTTGGTCATGATTTGCAAGTTGAGTGCAAGGTTGGTGTCTTCTTGCTTGACGGCGATCATAGCAATGACCTTGGACTTTATGAATGCTTCATTCATCTCGAAGCCATCATTGTACTTCTCAACACCAAGTCCCTTGACTCTTACTCTAAGAGCACCAAGCCTAGCATAGGCATCGGCCACGGATTCTCCATCTTGAATCATGAACTGGTGAGCCTCTTGCTTTGCGGTCTCATAAAGAGCTGATTGGATCAAATCGGTTCCCTCTTGGAGTACTACGATCCGATCCCACAACTCTTTAGCGGATTCGATGTCATTGACTTGATCAAGAAGCTTGCGGTTGATGCCACTTCTAATCTTGTCACGTGCGGAGGCATTGAGTTGACGGTTGTAGAACTCGGTGGAGGTCAACCGAATGGGATCTTCTGGCTCCCGGTATCCATGAACAATGATCTCTCATAACTCCACACTGCAGCTGCGAATATGAGATTCCATAGAAGATTTCCAAAAAGGAAAATGAGTTCCATCAAAATGGGGAACATTCCCACTATGGTTTATATGAGGCATGGGTGAAGTGTTTTTGGGATAGTCATGATTAACTTCATGGAAATTCCCTAGAGAGGCCGAAGCCGTACTAGGAGGAGGTCCACTAGTTAATTTCTTAAGCATGGAAGACATTTCTGTCATTTGGTTTTGTAGCTCATCCTCCTTTTTCTTCTTCTCGGCATCATATGCCAAGAGTCTAGATTTCATCTCTTTAACCGAAAGGTTAGAGTCGTCATCTAGACCCTCGAAGAGTTTATCCATCTCACTCTTAAGGCGGTGAAGCCCTTAATAAGAGTCCAGGCTCGATACCAATTGAAAGTATAGAGATGGTAAACCTAGAGGGGGGTGAATAGGTTTCTACAAGTTTTAATTCTTTCTTTGCAATATTAGGCTTGGCGGAATATAAAGGTGAGCCTAATGCAAACTAGGTGAAGCAACCTATATGAGGATACAACTAACTCGAGCACGAAGGCTCTCACGAGCGATTAAATCACAAGTAAGGAGTTCGATAAGAGATAACCGATAGCACGCGGAGACGAGGATGTATTCCCGTGTTCCCTTGCTTTGCAACAAGGTACGTCACGTTTGGAGGGGTGGAGGTCCCACGAAGGATTCCCCACGCCACGAAGGCTCACCCTATTCTCCGGAGCCTATCCCACGAAGGAATAGCTCACTCACTTGTGGTAGACTTTGAGGTAGCCTCCAAACCTTCACAATCTTGCTCGGAGCAAATCCACAGCCCGGATGCTTCCGGACTCCTCTTGCCCACCTAGGGTTTCCAAGGAACCCTAGGAAGCAAGCTTCTCGATGAATACAAGGGGGAATGAGATTTGGCTTGGTAGAACAGGTAGATCGGGTCCTCCTCTAGCGATTCCCCGGAGGGATTTGAGTTTGGGTGGAGGAGGAGGTAGATCCGAGGCTTTTGGTGTTTCTAGCAATGGAGTAAGAGAGAGAGAGCTCAAGAACAGCTTGTAGTGTAGTGCCTAACTGTTCAGAGGTAGGAGAAGGCCTATTTATAGTGTTCTTCGAAATATGGCCGTTGGTCACTTGCCACCTCAGCTTTTCCCTCGACAAGCCCGGTTGACCGGGCCACAGACCGGACAGCCCGGTGGTGAGGCCGGTCGGACCGGATCAGCGACCGCACACCCTTTGCATCGTCCTGGAGCTCCTCCGGTTGGCGGCCGGTTGGCGCCCGGTTGGCGACCGGTCGACCGGGCCGTGCGCCGGACTCGCCGGTCTGTAGGCCGGCTGACCGGTCGGCAACCGGATTTGCTATGTTCTCGTGTGGAGCCCGGTTGGCGACCGGTCGACCGGGTCGTGCGCCGGACTTGCCCCGGTTGGCGACCGGTGGACCGAGCTGCGCGCCGGACTGGCCGGTTGCTTGGCCCGGTTGGACCGGGCTGCCGACCGGATTTCTGCTGTAGACCCCTTTTCGATTGTTGTTGAAGTGGGGGGTCTCCTTTAGCCTTCTTGTTCCTTTGATACACCATTTATGCCTCATTGCCTAATACCTGAGCTTATCCTTATAAACATATTAGGCCAAATACTCTAGCACGGTGTCATTGTTACCAAAATAATGGATAAGGGTAAAATACCCTTACAGAGCCGGACCCCATACATCAGAATGAACCAAATCAAAGGGACGCTCATATACATACTGTTGCGGTCAGAAACCCACCGGCGGGCAGCGACGGGCAACACCGTAGAGCCGGGAATCTCCCAGGACTGCGGCTGGCCCTGGTCCCTCCGAGCGACGGCCCGCTAAGCCTCGGCACGCACGTCCGATGCTGATGCAAGGGCGTGCCACCCGACCTATACCTGGTCGGGAAGGTGTTGGATGATGTCTCGCTTAGTTTCTCGCATGGCATACACGTAAACATTAAATACGAGCCTCGATCGGCTCTCGAGTTGTCCTGTGAATCGGCTCAAGGAGCCGATCCACCCATGATGCGTACGAGGTGTACGATCAGATGGTGGTCCTTCTTGATCGAAATAAAGCTAAAACGACCTACTACGATTTAGGGTTTTCACCGCATAATCGGAACGTCCTACTCGTGATTGAGCCTGGCGGCCACGCACGGTGATCGTAAACCGACCCTAGACAAGGCCTAAAAACCAACACGAAGTTGATCCTCGGAACATCCTGTCTAGGGCTAGCAAACTACACCCTACGCGCCACTTGGATCCTTCAACCCGTTTGTAAGGCCTAACCATGCAGATATTAAACTAATCCTTGAAGAACAAGGAGCAATCATAACGGATCGGATCTACTAAACAATGATCAAGCGGGGTGCCGCCCTTACACCCAAGATAGGTGTAAGGGCGGCTAGATGCCTAAGGGTCGCACGACGATAGCATATGATACGAAGAACAATGCTAACCCTAAAACATCTATGATAACTACGTTGCTCGCCATCAAAAAGGCTTCAGCACGAGCAACGCATGAACGACGAATAAACGTGCGCTGCCTAGATCGCAAGATGCGATCTAGGCAGCATGATGCTTACCCGGAAGAAACCCTCGAGAAAAGGGAGTTGGCGATGCGCCTAGATTGGTTTGTGGTGAACGTGATTGTTGTTTATTTCATAAACCCTAGATACATATTTATAGTCCGTAGACTTTCTAACGTGGGAATAATCCCAACCGGGCACGAGCCCAAACTCTAACTAACCGACACGTATCCTACTATGTTACAGATACACGGGCAAACTAGCCCAAACTTGGTATATAAGGCCGATTCATGTATTTCTTCTAAGTATATTCTTCAAGCCCATCTTCAATCGCGGCCCACCTATGATCCGGTCAAATTCTGGTGATAACACATGCCCCCCTGGTTTTGGAAATGAGAATTCCAAAATCACTCTGTTTTTCCTTCGTCGGGTCATGTCGTGGCAGAGCAGAACCGCCGCAGAATCTTTCATCATTTCGCCTCGCCTCCTTGGCTTCTCTGCACGAATTGATAGTTTCGGCACCACGTCCTCGAGAACCGTTATGGCATTAAATCTCCACTATCCCCTCTTTATTTATCTGTGCCGAACGGTTCGCCACTTCATCCCCTTGCTCTGTTCTGTCCATCAGCGCCCAAAAAACCCTCTTCCCCTGTAGCAATGTCTTCCTCTTCCTCTATCTCCTCAGGCCTCTCCCTCCAATCCACCTCCTCGAGCGAGCAGGAGTGGAACTTCGACCACATACCAGATGGCCCACCCAAAGCACTCGTCGGGTCAGATGGTGACTTACCTCTGACCGATTGGGAGGACGACCTCGAGTTCCTCATCGAAGGGGAGCTGAAGAGCGAGAGCGAAGACGACCTCCACTCCTGGGCGAACCCCACCTCCTCCGACAAGGAGGAGGAAGAAGAAGAAGTAGAGGAGGAAGAGGAGGAGGATGATTCCTCCTCCCCCGCCGGGTATCCGCCGGCGAAGCGCTCCCGCGCGTGGGTGGACAGCGAGGACGATGATGATGACGAGGAAGGAGAGGAAGAGGAGGAGGATGATTCCTCCTCTTCCGCTGGGTATCCGCCGACGAAGCGCTTCCGTGCTTGGGCGGACAGCGAGGATGATGATGATGACGAGGAAGAAGAAGAGGCTCCGGCCGAGGGCTGGGGTAGCAGCGACGAGGAACTCTCCGGAAGTAGCGCCGACGGCAACTCCGATGCCGACGATGGGGCCAGCGAGGATTAGCAATGTAGGATTAGTAGTCCCTGAGCAATCGGCTCTTCTTTTGTTCTTCCTTTCTTGAGCAATCGGCTCTTCATTGTAAAAATCCTCTTTTATTAATGAAGAAGACATTTCTCAGCCGATTTTGTCCCCTTTCCCAACCTTGCCGCTTGAACAGATCCAACCCACGGCCATACGAACCACAGATGTCAATCGTGCAGGTTCGCAACTGCAGCGGACCCAAGGGCAATAACACCCAATGCCCATGCTATGGTCTCCTTCCAGCAACTCGGGTGATCTTCTTCTGCAACAACCCGCCACTTCCGAAGAGGTTTATGATGCAGGGTCAGCCGATGATACTCCAATCGGCTTCCAAAAACAGGGTGCCTACCAAATCAGCTGCCCCCCGAGCCTCAGTCAAGGCGAGAACGGCGGTGAGGACATATAGTTCAGACAAATGGACCCGAACTTGAGCGGACCTGAGCAAACTTTCCACCATCGATCACCTTTCTTCCGTTGAAAGCCGATATTGAAGGCAAAACATCAACGTCTTAACCGACAAAGGGTTGGAAGTCCTCGAAGAGAAGGTTCTGGCACCAAATCAACTCATTGTCACTGAGGAAGCTCTCATTGTCCACCCCCTCCAAGGAGCAGAAGGCCATCCGTGTCTTGAACACGCAGCAGGTAGATCCTGTGTAATTGTACTAGAGTCGATGGTTATGCATCGGCTTTGTTCCTTAGTTCTAAAGTCGATGTCCATGCATCGGCTGTATATCATGAGAAATTTTTTTTACGGGCCGATTTTTCTGTCGGCCCCCAATGTTTCACTGCACATGTATCACATGTTCATCTAATTAGGTGCCCCCCGAGCCGATTCTGCCATGTATCTGCTGATATCGGCTCTGTGGTTAGCCAAGGCATTATATGTGAACGTCGGCTCTATTAGGACCAGTGTGGACTTCTTCCAGCTCATCAGCCGACGCAAACCCATTGCCCATTAGATCGGCGTTGAACCCAGGCAGAATGGATGGTGAGGATAATTTTGGCTGATTGCTGGAATCGGCCTCCATGTTGCTTGCTCAATGAAGGTGTTGCAATGTTCCTCCATAGATCCTTGGGGCCGATCACATGGATCGGCATCGCCACGTTTGTCCATAGATGTTGCTCTCGTTACACGGTCAGGCCGGTGGATAAAACCAGCCTAACCCCGTCCTTTGTCACGTCGATGCGCTCGCAGTCGTCCAAATTGATGCCTGAGAGTGGCTCTTGGCCTGATGTCTCCCAAATGTTCATGCCAGCCGTTGAAATCTCGGCTGAATCATCTGCGGGGACGACTTCTACTTCATCTCCATCCCATTGTATTAGGCACTGGTGCATCGTGGATGGAATGCAACAGTTGGCGTGGATCCAATCTCTCCCTAGTAGGACAGCATAAGTGCTCTTGCTGTCGACAATAAAGAACGTCGTAGGGACGGTTTTCCTTCCTACGGTCGGATCCACGTTCGTAACACCTTGTGCGTCGGATGCTTGGCCGTTGAAATCGCTCGGTGTCACATTGGTCTTGATCGGATCCGAGCTAGAGCGTCCCAACCGACGTAGCATGGAGTATGGCATAATGTTGATCGCCGCTCCGGTGTCCACTAGCATCTTGTTGACAGGCTGCCCATTGATGTAGCCTCGCAAGTACAGGGCCTTCAGATGCATGTAGCTTCTTTCTTGTGGCTTCTCAAAGATGACCGGCCGTGGGCCGCAGTCAAGTTGTGCCACAGGTGCTTCGTCTATTCCTGGAGCACTAAACTCCGTTGGAAGGATGAACACCATGTTTGTGCCAGCCGATGTCTCATCATCGGCTTTATTTTGTCTGGGGCGCCACTCTTTCCTTTGTGGTCGACCTTCTTCGTCCAGGGTTCGCTGAATTTTAGCGGCCAAATCAGGCCGCGCCTTCCTCAACGTGTGCAGGTATAACCTTTCTGCTTCCTCCAAACCACGTAGTCGCTGAACCCTACGCTTTTGGGAACGGCTGAGCCCATCAGGGCACCACCTTGGCCGATGATACTTGTCTTCTTCATCATCGTCCTCTAGTTCCTCGAGATCTTCTACCCGAGAGGACTCAGCGTGCTTGTTCCGAGGCGGGAGAGGCCCTAGACGTTTGAACACGGACACGTTAGCTGCATCCTTCTTCTTTTGTTTACATTCAGGCGGTTGCCGATTGTAGGCAATCGGCTCATTCCTGAATCCCAGCAGTGTCTGAAGAAAGGGCAGTCCCAGTGCCTATCCACGTCGTCTTGCTCTCTCGCCTTTTCCTTGGCGTGGCGCTCGTATCTCTCCTCGTCGCGATCATGCCGACGGTGTCTCCTGGCGTCCCTAGCCAGACGATCTCTTTCAACGTCGTCGTTGTATCGCCGGCGTTGGTCATATTGACCCACATACTTGTTGAGGAGGTGATCAGAGAGAGGTCGCTGATATCTTACGTTCCTCACTTCTCCCTCTGTGATGTAGCGCTTGCCATCGTGACGGAGCCGATCGCGTGGAGCGGCTTCCTCTGTATCCTTGCTATGAGAGCAGCTGCCCTCATCTCCGTCCTTACCGCAGTGGTGCCCGGGTCCTACCATGTTGATATTGCACGAGAATCCTGGTCGGCACCCTCCATGGTAAGTGCACTCCACCATGTTAACGGCGGGGAAGGGGTGTGTGTCGACCTTCATGGCGTACTGGCTGAAAATTAGACGCCCTTGTTCTATCGCCATTTGGACCTGCTGACGCCACGCCCTGCAGTCGTTGGTGGCGTGGGTGAACGTGTTATGCCACTTACAGTATGGCTTTCCGTTCAGCTCCTGCACCGTGGGGATCTTGTGGCCTTCGGGTAACTTTAGCTGCTTCTCCTTGAGTAAAAGGTCGAAAATCTGCTCAGCTTTGGTCACGTCGAAGTCAAACCCTTTTGGAGGACCTTGTGGCCTAACCCATTTACAGGACACGGGGCTTGCCCCCCGAGTCCATTCAGCCACTGCTACCTCTTGATCTCCCGCCGCACCTTCATCTTCATCTGCCTCAACCAGGACCACCGCACGCTTGAATTTATCCTGGTAAACATCTGGGTGGCGCCGTTCATATGCCGACGCCTCTCGCACCATGTGCGCCGGTGAAGGGTAGTCACGCTTGGGAGGCCACGTCCTTGATCGATGATGAGAGACCCACCACCGCCAACTCGATCGCTTCTTTTCGGTCACATGAACCGAATAGCATCGGTTCCTAATGGTCCTGAAGCGCCGGACGTATTCGACACTCGTTTCTCCGCGCTTCTGTCGTACTTGTGCTAGATCGGCAATGCCAGCCTCGGAAGCCTCTGAGTCATACTGTACGTGGAACTGCTCTTCCAACTGCTTCCAAGTCCGGATTGAATTTGGTGGCAGCGAGGTGTACCACCCGAAAGCCGATCCTGTGAGGGACTGTGCGAAGAACCTCACACGCAGCTCGCTCGATGCTCGAGATCGTGCCCAGCTGTGCCAAATATCGGCTCACATGCTCGATGGAGCCGGAACCATCCGATCCATTAAACTTGGTGAAATCAGGGAGCCGATATTTGGGTGGCAGCGGGATCAACTCGTACTCGTTGGGGTACGGCTTGGAATAGCCGATTGTCCTCCTTTTCGGCATCATGCCGAACTGGTCTTTCAGGATCGTACAGATCTGATCCGCGGTGATGGCTGTAGGCGTTGAACTCTGAAGATTCGCCGGGGTGGCATACTTAGCCAGCCATGCTTGCTTTTCCAGCTCTGAGCCAACTGCAGGAGCTGAGCTGCGGGAGGTTTGTCGGAGTGGCATATTTAGCTAGCCACGTCCGCTTCTCAAGATCCGTTCCCGAAGTTCCTCCTCGCTGTTCCGGAAGTCCCTACTCGTTGCAGCCTGGTTCGAGAGCGCCCGATTACTACGGTCGGCACGTATGCGCACGTGTATCCGTGAGGGATCTCCTTAGGCGCCTCATGCAAGAATTGGTAGTCACTAGGGTCACCACCGATCTTGTAGACGACGTATGCCGATGAACTCGGCACTTCTGGTGCTGCCAACGCGAACGGCAGCGGTGGACGGGACTGGAGTGGCATCTCTCCTTGGTGAGTCCCTAGAGCTGGTCCTGACGGAGAGTACTGATGGCTCATGATTTTCTGGATCACCCGAAGAGCGACACGCTCCAAAGTGTTCACCAGGCTCTCAGAATGGCGGTGTAGTGAATGAGCCACCATGAAGTTAATCTCCCGACGCGAGACCCGGTGCGTTCTTCGACGGGGTGGACAGGTCCACTCCATCGAGCGCGCCTTCGAGGCGAGAACCCCTTCCACCCGATGCCATGTGAGCGGGTTACGTGAAAAGAGCCGATGAGGTCGGCTTCGAGGACCGCTTTGATCTCGTCATGCTTCTTCTTGAGCTCCTCGGTCGGATCCTCGTACTTGAGCGGAGTGCCTTCCGCCATCTCGGATGTAGATGGCGATGCGGTTGATGTCGAAGATTGTCCCACCGGGCGTGCCGAATGTGTTGCGGTCGGAAACCCACCGGCGGGCAGCGACGGGCAACACCGTAGAGCCGGGAATCTCCCGGGACTGCGGCTGGCCCCGGTCCCTCCGAGCGACGGCCCGCAAAGCCTCGGCACGCACGTCCGATGCTGATGCAAGGGCGTGCCACCTGACCTATACCCGGTCGGGAAGGTGCTTGGATGATGCCTCGCTTAGTTTCCCGCATGGCATACACGTAAACATTAAATACGAGCCTCGATCGGCTCTCAGGTTGTCCTGTGAATCGGCTCAAGGAGTCGATCCACCCATGATGCGTACGAGGTGTACGATCAGATGGTGGTCCTGCTTGATCGAAATAAAGCTAAAACGACCTACTACGATTTAGGGTTTTCACCGCATAATCGGAACGTCCTACTCGTGATTGAGCTCGGCGGCCACGCACGGTGATCGTAAACCGACCCTAGACAAGGCCTAAAAACCAACATGAAGTTGATCCTCGGAACATCCTGTCTAGGGCTAGCAAACTACACCCTACGCGCCACTTCGGATCCTTCAACCCGTTTGTAAGGCCTAACCATGCAGATATTAAACTAATCCTTGAAGAACAAGGAGCAATCATAACGGATCGGATCTACTAAACAATGATCAAGCGGGGTGCCGCCCTTACACCCAAGATAGGTGTAAGGGCGGCTAGATGCCTAAGGGTCGCACGCCGATAGCATATGATACGAAGAACAATGCTAACCCTAAAACATCTATGATAACTACGTTGCTCGCCATCAAAAAGGCTTCAGCACGAGCAACGCATGAACGACGAATAAACGTCGCGCTGCCTAGATCGCAAGATGCGATCTAGGCAGCATGATGCTTACCCGGAAGAAACCCTCGAGAAAAGGGAGTTGGCGATGCGCCTAGATTGGTTTGTGGTGAACGTGATTGTTGTTTATTTCATAAACCCTAGATACATATTTATAGTCCGTAGACTTTCTAACGTGGGAATAATCCCAACCGGGCACGAGCCCAAACTCTAACTAACCGAGCACGTATCCTACTATGTTACAGATACACGGGCAAACTAGCCCAAACTTGGTATATAAGGCCGATTCATGTATTTCTTCTAAGTATATTCTTCAAGCCCATCTTCAATCGCGGCCCACCTCTGATCCGGTCAAATTCTGGTGATAACACATACTCACTAGTAGGATAAGGTAACTGATTCTGTTTACCAAGCCTACAGCCCTGACCACCCTGAAGCGAGACATCTCCTGAGACAGGCCCAAGAAGACCTCGACGAAGTAAAGACGACAAGCGAGAACCACAAAGATGACCAAGACGATGATGCCACTGCTGAAAGGAGGCGGTATTGGAAGCAGCAAGCACACGTGATGTATTCGGTGAAGTGGTAGAAGAAGGAACATGAAGCCAGTCAAGCTCCCAATGTCCCTGGGAATCACGGCACCGAGGGCCAGCCCCAACCAGTGCCCGGGTGTGAGTGTCCTGGACAGAACAAGAATCAACATCAAGAATGACCCGACAACCAGAATCAGTGAGCTAAGCAGCGGAAAACAGGTTCATGGTAAGACGGGGAAAATGAGAAACATCAGGGACGGAAAAGGAGGGAGTAGAAAGAGTGCCACGACTAGCAACACGAAGAGAAGTACCATCAACAGTAAGAACATGAACGGGAAGAGGCGGAGGTCGAAGAGAAGAAAGAGAGGAAGAATCAGGCGACATGTGGAAAGAAGCTCCAGAATCCAGAACCCACGAGGATGTACCTGACTGTGTAGAGGAACCAGCCATAGAGGCAGCAGTGCCTATCGACGCAGAGCCATAGGAGGCAAGAAGGCGCTTGAGGCTCGCAATATCCTGCTCGGTGAAGCCGGTGGTGA
Source organism: Lolium rigidum (assembly GCF_022539505.1). Classification (NCBI taxonomy): domain Eukaryota; kingdom Viridiplantae; phylum Streptophyta; class Magnoliopsida; order Poales; family Poaceae; genus Lolium; species Lolium rigidum. The sequence continues at coordinate 58,076,326 of NC_061510.1, read as the reverse complement.
CGGGCGCTAAAAGTGGAGCCCGGGGAGGCACTCCTCGCTGCTTCTGATAGTAGTCAGACTCAAGGTGACCAGGCCTCCGACAGTGAGTGCAGAACTGAGGAGGACGAGGGCGACCTCCACCACGAGAAGGGCGAACTCCTCCAGTAGAAACAGGCGCTAGTGTGGGTAGAAGTGGCGGTGCGGGAGCAGCCGGAAAACGAGCAGCAAGAACAAAAAGTGTCCCAAGTAGACCAGCAGACGAGTCTCCTCAGCACGAAGCTCAGTCAGCACCTCTGAGATAGGAACACGGCCCCGAGCAAAGAATTTGGCACGACGGGGCTCAAACTCGACAGGAACTCATGGATCATCTGAAAATCCATGTGTGAACGGACTGTCCGGCAACACTGGCAGGTACCACAGACAGAACTGCGAAGGGAGTCAAGCTGGCGCCAGATCGCCGCACTCTGGGTGTAGAACTCATCAACAGTAGAGTCACCCTGCTGAAGATCATGCTCCTAATGCAACACAGATAAGTACAGAGAATCTCCAGAAGGCTGATAGCGCTGACGAAGGTGAGACCACATCTCAGCAACAGTAGCAAGACCCATAAACTCAGAAGCAAACTGTGGTTGAACACTCTGAGAAAGAACGGCAGCAACCCGGGCATCCTCATCACACCACTGAGTAAAGGCAGATAAACTATCACGGTAGGAGCCAAGAGCCTTTGAATAAGCAAGTACTTGCTCCTCATATGCCTCATCAGCAGCGGTCTCGACAGACTTGGCTGCATCCTGATCAGCCTGAGTAACATCATCAGCAAGGGCATGCGGCACTGAGGGCGGGGTACGTAGGAGGCACATGAGCAGTGGGATGCGGCGGACAAGAGACCTCGCCACTAAGAACACCCCACAGCCGAAGACCACTCATGTGAATGCGCATAAAGGCAGCAAACTCTCCATAGTTGGCACCATCAAAGATCACTGGACATCGAGGGATACTGACGTAGCCAGACGAAGAGGATGCCATCTTCCCCCTATTTTTTTGGTCAAGCCAGATCTGAATCTAGCCAAAACACACGAGCAGCAGCAACCTCTCGTGCGGGCCGGCCAGGAACAGGCAACGCCGGGGCGGAGGAGAGCGGCACCTGGACGTGCCGGAGGAGTCCGGGGCGGGGCCGGTCGGACGGGGATGGGGCCGGCCTGAGGCGGTCGGGGCGGGGACGGGGTCAGGAAATGGCGGAGGGTCAACATTTTTTAATTTATATTTTAGTTAGCAATTTTTTGTTTGTACAATTCGCCACTGTCATATTTTCCGATCATTGCTTGTTCCTTATGCAGAGAAAATAAGCGGGATCACAGATGTAAAGCGGTAGAAGTTGCATTTTATCGATGGTGAGTTGGTGACATGTCTATCCCATTTTAGTTCGCTTTTAGTTCTTTCTGTTCAGCACTAATGCTCGCTTGTTCATGAATATGCAGTACACATAAGATATAGAGTTAGAAGAAAGTAGAAGAAGTGACTCTCTATGGGGTGTATCAATTTATTTTCAACAACCTAAGAGGAAAGTTTCCCAAATTAATTTCATTTTCATTGTTCATTCTGTAAATCAGTTCCATAAATAATTTAATCACTAACGTCATCAAGTTACATGTCTTTGAACAAGTTTGATTTCCATCGGTTATCTTCCAAGATCTTCATGCCCAATGTTGTCTTGTTGTTTCAGTTTATTATTGAAAGGCTAGTTTTGATATTTCAATGCAAAAGGTTCTGGATAATGTGCTGGTCTAAAATGTACCGAAAATACGCCTCCTTTGCCTTTTGGGTATGTTGTACTTACAGATGGTTCTTCATTACTCCTGAACGGGGTCAACCTGCATAAGATTTTTTGACAGCAGGTTAGTCATATGCATTATTTTCTCATATCTTCATTTTTGTTTCTAATCACATTGCTTACTTGAGCTTTGTATCGATTTGTTTCAACCTGAAACGTATCTGTTTCAGCTTGGTTGCTTGCATTTTGGTGTACATTCAAATGTATAATCGGTATAAACATCTCTGTATACATTCAAAGGAAACTGAAGTTGAACCCATACATTTCGAAATTCCATTGAAACTGAATTTGAACCTATACATTTGGAAATTCCAATGAAACTGATTTTGAACCTATGCATTTGGGAATTCCAAAGAAACTGAATGTGTACAATGGCACATATGCAGGTCGGGCTGTCCATGGATGATATGTGCCAGCTTGCACTGGCTCTCCATTGACGACGGCAATTTGCAGGTCTTCGACGGCCAAGACGGCAAGATCGTGGACTTGAACCAGTACCCCAACACCGCCGCCCACCTCCTCGAGCTCCTCGAGCTCCAGCAGCGGCGAGAGGGGACATCCATCACCGGCGGACAACAGGTTCCAGCAGCAGCGGCGAGAGGCGGCTCCAGCAGCTTCGGATCCATCCTCCTCGAGCTCCATCGTCGGCGAGAGGGGAGCTCCATCGGCTTCGGGGGTCCATCCTCTCAAGCTCCATCGTCGGCGAGAGGAGAGCTCCAGCAGGGTCGGCAAGCGGGCTCCAGCAGCGGCGGCGAGAAGCGGCTCCAGCAGCGCCGGTGGAGCGCGGGAGGCCGTTGTTGGCGCGCGGTGTGAGAGATCGCTGGCGCGGAGGCCGTCCGCCCGCGTGCGCGAGACTACGTGCGAAGGGCGCGCGATTCCGGCGGCGGTCGACTGGTAGGGGCGCGCGAGTCCGCCGGCGGGAGGCTGCAAAGGGCGCGTGAGTCTCCGGCGGGAGGCTCCGATCCCGAGCGCAAGTCCGCCGGCGGTAGGCTCTGATCCCGAGCGCGCGAGTCCACCGGCGCCCGCGAAGTTTCTTGGTTAGATTAAGGATGGGTTGGTGACGATTTCAAAATACAAAGGGTAGAAATGCAAAAGTTTATATACACTAGCGCTCCGACAGGTAATTGGTGATGGAGGGAGTACAACAGTTTCAGAGTACAAGCACCATCCTTCCAATTTCTTTACTGCTAGTAGCATGGCCTTGCTTCAGGTTCTCGAAAACACTGGCCGCTCTTCTTCAGTTTGGACAGTACCAACTGAAATTTAGAGCGTTCTCACTAGGGGTGCAAAGGGATAGGATAGAAAGTATCCATGTCTAATTTTAAAGAATCCAATTCCGAAGTGGCCATTTCGAATACGGTTATGGTATAGCAAATAACATACATGAATATGAATGATTCGAAATTTAATTAGAATAATTTAAAGGTTCTAAACCGAATAATCTGATTTTTGAGTCAAAAACCAAGGGCAATCTTGTAAGGTTAGTAGTAGTTTTATTGAGTTATCAAATTCTCATTTGGTGAGCATGTTAGCCCTAAGTTTTTATTAATGCTTGAGTTTTAACATTTTTTTTCTTAACTACATAAGACTGGAATTCTAAATCTTTCTCAAGATTTGCAAAAACTATAAATATCGACCAATGAGAGCATATAACCAACTTTTTTTATTTTCGGTCCAAATCCCACCCCATTTCCGACTCAAATCCGCGGCCCTATATCCACATTCGAATCCGAAACCAATCAATATCCGCTCTGATTCAAATTCGAGAAAATATGTGGTTTCAAATTCTAGAAAAATATATGGTAAAAAATATAGTATGAGCAAAATTTTATCTGATCCGGTTCGTTACACCCATAGCATGCGTTCCAATCACCCTCTGATCTGGCACCACCGCACCCTCAAGATCACAATGTTCACGCCCATATCGCTACTCACAATTGCACAAAGACTTATTCAGAAGTAATTCGTCGAGATCGTGCACCCTTTTCTTATTTATCCTAAAATAATAAAAAATATTCTAAAGTCAGCCGGATAGATCCAATCTATTCTTGAAATAGACAACTCGCACACACTCCCTTTCCAAAAAAAATCAAAACACCAACCACTACAGTTAGATTTATTAGATTTGTTGCTAAAATATTGGTATTAAGCCCGAAACTGCCAGCGGATGGCCAGTGAGCTAAAAAAACGAAAGAATGGGTTACATTTTTCATATGCTCTCCTCTTATAGTCTTATAGATAGGTTTATAGATATTGGTTGTAATAATGCTATATTACTAAGCAAGTTATTAGCAAATTATTAGCAACAAGTATAAGGTGTAAGTTATTTTATGATCAAGCCATACAATTTCAAATCGTCCATAACCGCGGACACGGCTTATCGATAAGATGTACACCCTGCAGGGGTTGCACAAATGTAACCATACGCATGCTCGACCCTGGTGTCAAAACCAGAGGCTCACGACAAGACCATTCCCAAAGCTACAAGCAAGTTTATTGGAAGCCACCCAACTAAGCTACCCGTGACGAAGTTCGGCCGTACTCCGATACGGACCCAGAGGTTTGCGACGGCTTCCAAGGCGGGCAAAATAAAAGTAACCCCTATATTCTCGTTCCCTCTCTATTTCATGGGTGGAAGAACAGAAAAGGAGGATTCTAAAAAAAAGGACTTTCGAAATCCATTTTTATGTGTAGCGGAAAGGAGTTGCGATTTTTTCTTATTCCTATAGAACATCTAGTAACAAGAATATAAAATCGTAAATAAAAAAAATTCTTGTCTTGCGTGGTATCTCTACTAATAAGTTACGGATCGGTGGTGTTGGTAGGTCAAAAAAAACCGAAATGAATTTTCGTCCGTCAAAAAAACCGAAAACCTGTCCGTCGTTCCTTGATTTCTGATCGCTAAAAAACCTGGCTTTTTGCGCCTCAGCCCGTGCTTTGTCCGTGCAAATCGGATCGGCTCCAAAATCCCAAAGGCATACGGCACGATCGTTCTCTCCCCCGTGGAAGGAAACAACTCCACGTGCTTTCGTCCGTTCACTATACGTTTTCATCCCTCGCGATCGAAGTTCTTTGATTGTACGTCTTGAACCGCACGCAAAGATCAGAGTTCGTACCAGATACGTTTTCTGAGTCACGACGAGTCTAGACTTTATAATGGACCCCACCGTGGCTCCTCCATTCCTCCAACCAAACCTATCCGCTCGACACATCTTTGTCCCGAGTAGCGTCCCCGCTAGAGTAAATTACACAGAACTACCACAATTGCGGCAGCTGTAACGCGTCAGTACCATTCCTAGATTTTTTTGCTAAAAACTATAACTGCTGGGGTAACACGTAACAGATCACGCAAACGGTCGGGTGAGAGCTGTTTAAGCCTTCTGGGCCCACTGTCAGGACCAACGGACGTTTCTTCTCGTTAGGTCGTGGAACAGAGGTGGTTAAGACGGCTTGGTCGGGTCGGACTGCACCAGACCGCAGCAGTCGCACCGTCGAGCCACCATCTTCCTCCTCTGTGCCTCTCTCCTCCACCGCCGCGGCGCAGCGCCGCCGTGTCCCTGCCGTGGCAATGCCTTCGTGGAGCGACGGAGAAAGCACCGACGACAGCCTCCTCTCGGAGTTCGACCACGGGCACGACATTAGCCCCCGTCCACCGGTATGTATGGTTAGGGTTAGGGTTTGCCACGATTTGGGAAATTTTCCGATTGAAGCTCCGATTCGTCTCTCTGGAGGTTTAATTTTTGCTTCGTTTGCCATGCTTTAGATGCCAGAGAGCATTTTATTTCCTGAGTTCACTGGGTATGAGGATTGTGATATGAGATGCAAGCATGACATGCCTATGTATAGATATGTTTGCTTTGAAGGGGCAAACACTGGTAGGAGATTCCTTGGATGTGGATGTAAGGTAGGTTATTTTCCAAGTTAATTGTATTTTGATAACTAGCAATTTAGTTTGACATAGGTTGTGATATTATATGTTCCCTACTGCATATATAAATAATTCATCTCTGCCTAGAAAGCTTTGTTGTATAATTTGTTTACTGCATATATTATTTGTGTACTGCCTAGTGCATTGCATTAAAATTTAACCAATTGCAGTGCATTAATATCCCTGCCTAGAAAGGTTACTTGTTTAATTAGTAGTGCATATATTATTTCTCAAGTGCATATATTATTTATGTACTGCCTAGTAGAATTCATCCTTTTTTTGATACTTTATATGTAATTCAATTGAGCAAGTGCATTGCATTAATATTCATGTGTTGTGTTATCTAGGAGGAGGTCATGTGTGATACAGTTCACTGGGTTGATCATGAGTGGCCATGTAAACTGAAGAAATCTCTGGTCAAAATTTGGACTATGTATGAGGAGGAGAGGGACTCAAGAATCCATGGGAATGTGGAGTATGCTACTAAGAATTACCAGCTAGTCCTACAGAAAAGGGATTTAGAGAAGAAGAACTTGGAGCTACACAAGCAGTTAGGTGCCACTCTGGAGTATGTTGCAGAGGCAACCAGCCATGAGCTTGAGGTTGCAAAGAGGCAGGAGGCAGAGCTACAGGTGGCTAGTTTGAAGGAAGAAAAAAAGAAGCTGGAGTTTGAGATGGCAAGGAGGCTGAAGGCAGAAGAAGATGTTGCCACTTTGATGGAAGAGAAGAAGAAGGTGGAGGTTGAGGTTGCAAAGAGGCTAGAGGCAGAGGGAATGGTTGCCAGTTTAAAGGAAGAAAAGAGACAGCTGGAGTACTATGTGACAGATCTTCTCAAGGCCCACCATGTCCACAAGGACAAGTTGAAGAAAATAGCTGAGATGTGTGCTGAATGAATGTTGGCCTTGTAATAATTAAGTAGTTTGATCTATTCTGTTGAACCGTGGGATGTGTTGGTGATCTGTTTGTGTTGGATCAGTCTATGTATTTGTGTTGTTGAACCAGTTAAAGTTGTTGAACCAGTTAATGTTGTGGAATCATTAGTTGTTGAACCAGTGAATTGCTAATTGAATTGTGTTGTTGAATCATTGTTGTGTGTTGTGTGTGTAACAGCAAATTATGCTGTCTGTTGTGTGTGTGTAACAGCAAGTGTTCTGTTTGTGTGTATAACAGCAAATGCTGTTTGTTGTCAGCACGGCGGTGCCACCATTTTATGGTCACCGGCGGCAGCATCATCACGGCGGCGCCGCCAGTTTATGGTCACAACAAGTTTCAGCAGAAGAGCAACGCATTCAGCATAATTGGACTGACAGAAGCAACACATGTATGAACAGAAAAACCACCAGCAAATTCAGGTAAGTATTGACTGACAGAACCAACACATATATTAACAGAAAAACCACCAGCAAATTCACCAAAAGACCAGCTTGTTGATTCAGCAGCTAGTACTGCATTTGTTCATCATTCACAAGCAAAAGTGACAGCACATAAACTAGTGGATTAGTCCAACTAGTAGTGCAACAGGCAAGTCAGCAAAAGCACCAATAATTCCTGGATTACATCACATTGTTAGAACCACTGGATCATCTACTACAACAGATCAAATGTTAGAACCACCTTCATCAGCATCTGGAGCATACCCATAGTTGAAGTATCCCCAGGTTCTTGTTCTTTTGTAAGCTGGCCCAGGTCCTTGTCCATCTGGTGCAACAGTTCTTGGTGGAATGAAATGGCTCCTTGGCACAAAGGTGGAGCTTGCAGTACTTGGTTGATAAGCAGCATGTCTTGTAGCAGCAACTCTTGGATCAGGAGTTCTTGGAGCAGGAGCTGTTGGAGCAGGTGATCTTGGAGCAGGAGCTGTTGGAGCAGGTGCTCTTGGAGCAGGAGCTGTTGGAGCAGGTTGCCTAGCACTATCTATCAGTGTCTGAATGCTAGCATTTGGATCTGACCTAAATGCAGCTTCATAGTTCCTAGCCAACCATCTTGCACTCACTCTAGTTGTGTTAGTTGTTGTGTCACAAGTATGGGTTAGCTGCATCTTCCTTATGACAAATGTTTTCTCCCCTTTTATCTCTGAAGCAACCATGTAGAAAGGGCAATTCTCTTGTATGCACTGCACAATAATTCTCACATTAGAATTTCTGTGATACACATAATTTCTACTCTGTGAAATGCGCAGGTTAATCAATGCCTCTCTGAATTGATGCACATCTCTAAACACATCTTCAGACATAGTTGCTCATGTGGCTGCAACCTCCTTTCATCATACCATTTCCTTGGAGGCCTCTTCTTAGCTCTACTCTTTCTTCCTCCTTTGGGTGGAACCATAGTGAGTGGTTCAAAATGATCATCATCCATATCATCAACAAAACCAGCATCCATGTCTTCAACTGCTTCTGGCTTCCAGTCAAGAATATCATCAATTTGAGCAAATGAATGGGATCTCACAGTTGGTCCCTTCCTCTTCTTGTTCTTTTCAGGTTCAACTATGGCTACAGGTTCAGGTGCAATTATAGGAGGAAGTGAATCTAGAGGGACATCATCAACTTCTTCAGTAACAAAAAGATCTTCAATGTCAGTATCTCCTTCACAATGCAGCAAAGGATCCATTCTCTGCTGCCTCATCTCCTCAATCCTTTCAGCTACCTCAACTTGTTCCTTCCTCCTCATTTCCTCCATCATGCTGAAATCAGCAACACCCATGTCAAAGTCCAGGTCAACATCTGTTGCTTCATTGAGATCAGGAATTTCATGTGCTTCATCATTTCTGCTCTCTTGAGTACCAAAATAAGAACTCTGAGTTGCAAATACAGTGCCTTCACCATCAACAGCATAAACAGGTGGAGGAGTAAGATCATAGACAACAGGGTCTGCATAATTTATAATTCATGAAGCAGACTGAGATCCTGCAATGCCTTCATCTGCTTTTGCATCCACAGCATCAGATACAACAACTTTGTTCTTCCTGCCTCTCTTCACTAACAAGGTAAGCACTTCGGTTTCCTCAAAATACTCAAGCAAATGATATAGCTGCTGATTGTTCTCAATAAGTACCATGTCCTCCCCCTGTCGGCAGTACAGGCTATCATCGAAACCAAATCCCTTTGTCTCTATCATTGCATACGGATTCATAACGGTTATGTCATCACGTGCAATTCTTCTCTCTAGGTTATCCATCCCATCTAACTGAATTCTGACTTCCCATACTTCTGGATCCAAGCTACAGTGCAACAAAGAATCCCCAAATCAGAAAACCCTAACCCTAAAATCCCCAATGTGGCCAAGAACACCAAATAATCCCCAAATCAGAGACAAGAAAAGAGTACGTACTCTATTCCTCCGAGGCCAAAGGTGAATCGCTCGCTCGATTCAGGGTTTTCCACCCAAATCTGAGCGAGCATCGCCGCCGAATTCGATGCCCGCGCCGGCCACAGCTCCTCCAGGTTGTCTACGCCGCTTCCGGCGTCGACTCCGTGGCCTCCGCCGCCTTGTCCTTCGCCGCCACTTGAGACTCCACTCCGGCAGCCCTGCTCTCCGCCGCCGCCGCCGGGGTTCGTCGGCTCCTCCATCTAAGCGGGAAACGAAAAGCTCAAGCGGGAAATGGTGGAATGGTGGACTGGTGCGGTCGGAACCGACCGGCTCGGTCATAACCATCCACGCGCTAACGGCGAGAAAACGTCCGTTCGACCTGACAGTGGGCCCAGATGGCTTAAACAGCTCTCACCCCACTGTTTGCGCGATCTGTTACGTGTCACCACAGAAGTTGTAGTTTTTAGCAAAAAATTTCAGGAATGGTACTGACGCGTTACCACTGCCGCAATTGTGGTAGTTTTATGTAATTCACTCCCGCCGCTATGAAGCGCTCGACGGGCGCGGGACGCCACGGAGCGAGTCCCGTGTTCCTCTGATTATCTTCTGTGAAAAGCAACAACGCGTCGCCGTTGAGAGTTGCCAGCCACCGCCGCATGCAGGGAGAAAGATTCGTTGAAGACCAAGCTTCCCTACCAAGTCCCTCTCGATTCCTCTTCTTCGTAGCTACACGCAGAGAGCACGAGCCCCGTGACAGGCTCCCCTGCTCCTCTACGACTGCAATGGCGCCATGACGTAGGATGCTCTGGACATGCGCGTGGACAAGCACTGGAAGCGGTGGGCGAGATGATTGCCGATGCGAAGCTGGGCGGAGAGCGAGCTACGTGATGAGATGAGCTGCTCTGCATCGTCGATGAGACCTGGTGCGGTATGGTGACGTCCATCCAGATGGCCTACGTGACCCTTGACCTACGGGAGCGCGACGTCATCCGCGTCGACCAAACGGGCTCCGTCAAGACCGTCGTCTTTGTGCTCCCCACTGCATGCCGGTTCCCTGCATGCCACGAGGGTCCGTACGCGCTCTTCGTGACGGATACAGCCGAGTGTCTGTACCTCTGAGAGTCGAATACGGCCGACGGCCTGTACGCGCTGAATAAGGCCGAAGTGATGTGATCGGATCTGTTTTTCGAAGCTGACCAAATTAACCTTTGATCAGTGATGATTATGACCTATAGAAAAGCTGGCTATAAGCAGATCAGCTAATCGACTCTGCTGCCTGAAACATACTGATTGCACGAAGCTGATCGATTCTCTCCATGGCGAGTGATGCCTATCACCATTAAACACCTGGCTACATACGCCAGATGAGCTGATCGATTTTGTTGGGTGGCTTGCAAACTTAAAACACCATGCTTGATCTATACAATAAAGGACTATACAACATGTTAAATTCATTGTTTATACCAGCATAAAGGTTGGACAGACTTTATTTCTACGGTACACCAAGGTGAGTGGTAAGGCCTCCTCGGCCTAATTTAATTTGATTGGTGAGCATTAATCAATTGCTTAGTACATTATATCTCTAACTACATTGATTCATATTTCTGAATATATGTTCGTGATTGTCGTACTTAGGATCGGTTGTTCTACTAATCTTTTTCTTCACATGTTCACCGATGGAATTCTAGGATTTAGTTAGGATGCACAAAATGATACTAATTCTATCGTGCCTACTTTTTCACTACATAAACTCATGAAGAAAGGCTACCACGAAAGCATGTTTAAGGTATTTGATAAAAAATAACGGGTAGCAATGCAAGATTTGAGGCAAGAATAAATATTAAATAAAAATTATTCCGTAGCAACGCACGGGTATTTGTGTTAGTAAGTCTAAGGAAATAAAAAAAATCGCTTATACAATTTGATCCACATCGAATTTATATATAGCTACTATTTATACCGGAACGAGAGGATATCTGGATTCATTAGAGATTGAACAGGTAAATAAATTTCTGGATGACTTACGTAAACACCTAAAATTAATTCATCAAGTTGATGAGAAAATTCATGGGCGTTCGACTGGACCCTACTCACTTGTTACACAACAACCCGTTAGAGGAAGAGCCAAGCAAGGGGGACAACGAGTAGGAGAAATGGAAGTTTGGGCTTTAGAAGGATTTGGTGTTGCTCATATTTTACAAGAGATACTTACTTATAAGTCTGACCATCTTATACCTCGCCAAGAAATACTTAATGCTACGATCTGGGGAAATTGAGCGACAAGCTGCCGAGATGATTGCAGCCGGTCTAATCACTGCCGTCTCAATGCCTTCACTATCAAAAACAAGTTTTCCATGCCCGTGATGGATGAGTTAGTGGGAACGAATCTGTTCTTCAAGCTACCCAAATTTCATCTCGTATATGAGAATGCACAGTATCTAGCCATTGTAGACTTACAGGCTCTTCATATCAGTTAGTTGGGAAAATTTCTAAATGTAGTTTCCCACAAAACAAGCTGAGTACTTTGATCGTATTATATCTGACAACGGTGAAGACACTAGGAATGATCAATTGGCCTGCCAGCTGAGCTGCGCTGCTTTCTTGTCATACTGGTTACTATCGCAAATTAGTCAAAATTCAACTTAACAAATCAAAATCCTGCTCTCTATAAGAATATAGAAAAATAGCCTTCCAATTAGAGTTAATCAGCAAAATAGCTTCAATTGAACTCAACATGAAGAAACAGAACGCTATTAGCAATTAAATTGTAGACCAGCCACACATGTTGATCAATACCCAAGTCAATGACACACCAATGTAACAGGATAAGATGTAAAAGCTCAAAAATCTCTTTCTAGTAGATCAAGGGTTCAACACCAGTGCTACCAAGACTGCATGTCCATAGGGGTACAAAAATAGACAGTGCACAGACTGAAACAGAAGGCGCATAACTATTTCTCCTCACTTCTTCTTTGCTGCTTCCCCAGCCTTGGTCTGCAAAAGTCATGCATAATTGAAATTAGTTTCTGAAACATTAGTCTTGGAACGCAGGAGTCTGAATAGTAAGGATTTGCATACCTTCTTCACACCACGGATCTTCTTGGTCCTGTTCTTCCTCTCCTTGATCTGCTTACGTGACTTCTCTACCTTCGTGGCCAGACCATTCTGTAGAAAGAGTGATGAAAATGAGCAAATCGGAACTTGAAAATTAGAGTTTTTATGGTGTTGCTTGATTCAATTTTCAATCACTGGTGCACAGAAAAAATTGAAGGGCAATATAGCGTTGTTCCTGCCATACTGCAAACAATTTACATTTATAAACCATGATTCAAGGGTTAGTATGTTAACAAATCCTAGACTGCCGAGCAAAACCTATAATACTCCCTCCGTCCCCGTTCGCAAGGCAAATTCCCAAAAAATATTTGTCCCAAAATCCCTCACCTCCTAGGCACATTTTTTTGCATTTAAGGTGGGAGTAAACTAATTCATTTTTGCATGCAAACACTTCTCTTTTCATCTCCCACCACGCACTAGTACTCCATGCATGTGAAACCACCACGCACTAGTACTCCATGCATGCGATCGGCCGGCTAGTTCTTTTTAATTTACCAATTAATTGCAGCATCAATTAATGTTTTAACGTGCAAATTTAGAGCCAATGAGAATTCACCTTGGGCCAAGATATTTGAAAACTTTGCCTTGCGAACTGGGACGGAGGGAGTACTCAATATCAAGCATCAAAGGCTAAACAATTAATACATTTGATTCTATCATCAGAGAGAGAAACGCTGAATGGCGCGTGACAACAAAAGAGACAGAGCCAATTTATAGCTGTCGGTCAGTAATACCAACATTTAGAAAAACATACCACATCAGAAGGTGGATTGCACAAAGCGCTAGCGAACAAGCATAAGGATTCGTTTGCTGTTCTAGTACAAACATACTAGATCAGAAGGTGGGTTGCACCAACTGGTAGAAAAAAGGGTCCAGGATTCGTTTGTTGTTCTAGTGCTAACTTACTGACCAGTACAATGTAGCCGTGTCTAAAATCTGATACTATTTGTTAAAAATAAGATGGCTACTGATCAAACTAAACTAGACATGTCATTGTGAACTGAAGCGGCAAAAACAGCTGCTTACACTAGCTCATGATTGTAATTCTGTCAGACAATAAGCAGATTTAGCATGCAATCCTAATGATTAAGAGCATGTTCGTGAGCGAGGAATGAAGCAAAGAGAGCCGTACCCTGATGAGCCTGTACTTGGGCTCGAACTTCTTGGCGGCCTCGAGGCTGTCGTAGATGAGGCCGAAGCCGGTGGACTTGCCGCCTCCGAAGTGGGTGCGGAACTTGAAGACGAAGATGCAGTTCGAGTCCTTGACGTCGTAAATCCTCGACAGCTTATCCTTGAGATCCGCCTGCGAAACACACAGATCAGATATCTAGCGGCGAGAACCACAAGCGCAGAGAAGACAAGATCTGCGTCGGAAGACTGAGCACGCACCTTGGAGACGTTGGCGCGGCCGGGGTGGATCACCTCGAGCACGAACTGCTTGCGGGAGAGGAGGCGGTTCGTCATGAACTTGCGGGTGCGGAGCGTCACCGCGGGCTGTGTCTTCGTGTCCGACATGGTTGCTGCTGCTGCTCCTGCTGCCGGAAGTTCCTAGCGGCGACGACGGCGGGGCGCGTGAGAGGCGACGGCGGCAGAGGTGGCGGCGGGGCGTGGTAGAGGAGCATTTATATACGGCTGGAACCCTAGGTCTTTGGCTCTCGACTGTGGACGGGCCTTATATGGGCTGGTAGAGCTTTACGATAGTTGGACTTGCTAGAACTGTAGGCCGGTTTTTAATGGCCTTGTTTTGTGGTTACAAGATACAAGATGAATACTGCTAAAAAAAAAGATACAAGATGAATTATGCGGAGCAGAAGTGACATCAGTTGTTCCGAGGATTTTGAAAGGAGAAGATGACCCCGCACTCATTAATAAAATATTTATTATTCTCATCCCTAAGGTGGCGAGTCCAGAGGAGCTGGGGTAGTTTAGACCGATCAGTCTTTGTAACGTCATATATAAAATAGCATCGAAGGTGTTAGCGAACAGAATGAAGGAGATACTACCGGAGATTATATCGGAGGAGCAATCAAAATTTGTTCCAGGGCGGATGATCATGGATAATATTATCACGACATTCGAATGCATGCATTTTATGAAACGCAAGCGAGCCTGCGAGTTGAGGTGTTGTGCTTTGAAGCTTGATATGCGAAAGGCCTATGATCGATTAGAGTGGAACTATCTTAGTTTCATCATGATTCAGATGGGCTTCCACAGGCGTTGGGTGGAGATGGTAATGCGTCTGGTAACAACTGTCTCATTTTCAGTTCTTTTCAATGGGGACCATCTCCAGAGTTTTACCCCCTTTCGGGGCATCCGTCAGGGTGATACTATTTCTCCTTATCTTTTTTTGTTGGCCGCAGAAGGCCTTTCGTGCCTGTTAAAATCAAGAAATGAGTCATCGACCCTAAGTGGCATTAAAGTGCCTCCATCGGCCCCGATGGTTAGTCACTTACTGTTTGCGGATGACAGCCTGCTGTTTTTCAAACCTAATAGGGAGAGTGCTGAGGAGGTGAGGGATGCATTGCAACTATACTGCAATGCTTCTGGACAACAAGTGAACTTGGATAACTCATATATTCATTTTGCGAATGGATGCCAGAATCTGGTTAGGCAAGAGATCATGGAGATTGTGAATGTTCATAATGTCTCCTTGAGTGAAAGTACTTGGGTATGCCATCTGATGTGGGAGCCTCAATTAATGGAGATTTCAAGTACCTCAAAGATCGAGTTTGGAAAAGAGTCCAAGGTTGGATTGAGATGTTGTTGTCGGCAGCTGGTAAGGAAGTGCTCATCAAAGTTGTGGCTCAGGCTATACCAACTTATTCGATGTCTTACTTTCGCCTCCCTAGGAGCTTGTGCCATCATATAAACAACCTTCTCTGTAATTTTTGGTGGGGGAGCAAGGACGGACAATGGAAAACATGTTGGGTTTATTGAGAAGACATGACGAAGCCAAACTACCTTGGAGGCCTCGGATTTAGGGATATTGAGCTTTTTAACCTGGCACTTCTTGCACGCTAGGGATGGAGTGTTTTACAGGATCCTAGTTCGCTGAGTGCAAGAATACTTAAAACGGTCTACTTCCCGGACTGTGATTTCCTGGATGCACAAGTGGGTACATCGCCATCTCGGATCTGGCATTCAATCTGTGATGGCAGAGCGATACTCAAGCAAGGGCTTATCAGAAGAATTGGAACATGAGAAAATACAAGTATTTGGAATACCAATTGGTTGCCACGCGATGGGTTACTTCGCCCAATTCCTTGTATACATGTTGAATCACCTCAAGTAGTCAGTGAACTCATTGATGTACAAACTATGGCCTGGAATAGGCAGAAGTTGCAAACCTTTTTCTTGCCGATGGAGAGGGATTTAATACTGAGTATTAGGGATTTAATCCTGAGTATTCCTCTGAGCACAACGCGACATGATGACTTTTGGGCGTGGCACTATGACAGGAGGGGAGTGTTCTCAGTCAGGTCGGCATATCGCATGCTTGTTGACACACGAGAAAGAAGAACATCATGGCTTGATGAGCAGGCTAGTTCGTCGTGGGTACGGGATGCAGAAAAAGAATGGACATCACTTTAAATAGTGCATGTTCCGTCAAAGATCAGGGTCTTTCTATGGAGACCTGCATGGCAGTCTCTCCCGACAATGGATGTTCTACATCATAGGAACATGGCGCCGCAGCGGAGCTGCACAATCTGTGTGGGGGGGGGGGGGCGACTCGTGGAGGCACTCTCTCTTGGAGTGCAACATGGCACGGTCTGTATGGGCTTTAGCACCGCATGAAATCATCGACCTGATTGGCAATATCCAGGAGCATAACGCGAAGGCGTGGCTAGCGACGGTGATCAAAGCCCTACCACATGGTGATTTGACTTGGGTGCTTGTCACTCTATGGGCCTTGTGGCACGCAAGGCAGAAGGCAATTCATGAAGGGATTTACCAAAGTCCGCTATCGACGAACTATTTTATCGAAAGATTTCTGTCAGACCTGCACTTGATTGCACCAGTACAGACTATGGTGTGAGCAAAAGATACAAGAGGGCCAGCTTGGATCCTGCCGCCGGCGGGCATGGCGAAAGTTAATGTTGATGCTGCAACTTCCAAGAATTTAGCGAAGTTGGCTATCACGGCGGTGGTTCGCGATGCAGATGGAACCTTCTTGGGTGCGTCCTCGATGGTTTTGTTTGGGATCACAGACCCGGAGACTCTCGAAGCTATGGCATGTAGAGAAGGGCTATCTGTTGCAGCTGACCTGCTAATTAGGAGGTTTAGATTGGCAACGGATTGCAGCAATGTGGTGCGAAGCGTTGGAGGGAAAGGTTGGGGCTCTTACGGCCATGTTGTCCAAGAGATCAAAGCAAGGACCACGTCATTTGAGAAGGTTGAGCTTGTTCTTGAGAAAAGAACAGCGAATGTTGATGCACACACGCTGGCCCGAAGTTCCATTCATTTAGAGTATGGAAGGCATGTATGGCTTCAGTGTCCACCTGATGGAGTTTGTACGAGATACGTAAACAGTAGTAACTTGTAATAAAGAGGTGGAGAGTTCTCAAAAAAAAGATACAAGATGCATTTTTCGATGCTAAAAAAAGATGATTTTTTTGAGAAAAAAAAACAAAAGACATGGATGAGCTTTCTCTCTTAAAGCCGCTAAGATTTTTTTCCTTTTATATTCTGATTTTTCTCTCTTTAAAATATATAAGAACTAATTAGGTACATACATTTACATAAGATTTTTTTTCGAGAATACACCGTAGAAAAGTGTATCAATCACATAAAAGTGTGCCAAAAAAGGCAATGTTTGTGCTGCCAACACGGGGTGGCAACTCCCCACTCACGCCTACTCTCCATATTGTTACAGTACAACCTTGAATCTAGAAAAGCAAAAGTCTTGCCATGAAAAAGTTTGGCTAACTGCCACCTATCAAACTCCTCTCTAATCTTCTCCCTAATGGTGGACTGCGAAGCCACGGCTCCATTGAAGACCACGTTCTGGTATCTCTAGATGCACCGGAAGACTAGGATGATAGCTGTGTCCACGTGTCTCGCTTATGCATCATAAAACATAAATTATTTTTCTCTTCTTTTTGCGAATTGTTTTCTCATGGTGAAGACATATGCGAAAGCCAATGATGTAATCTTGTAGTCTTGGCACTCGCAGATATGATGTTGATATGTAAGAGAGAAGCAAAGAACACAACTGACTCTTTGCTAACAATGAGATCACTGAAAGTACTCAATAGTGCTAGAATCTAAGACTCCCTCATTGTCTATGTATGTTGTCGTTGACTTAAATGTATATGTGCATGTAATAGTAGGAAATGGAATACCTTTTTGTGGCACACCAAATAACTATGTGTCACTAAAAAAGTATTTGTGGCACACCCGTGCGACACTAAATAATGGTATTTATGAGGCGCACCAACTCTTCATGCGCCACCGAATTTGGTATTTCTATGGCGCACTAATTCTTCATGCGGCACAGAAATCTGGTGGGCCCGCGGCCAATTATATTCTGAATATTTATGTGGCGCATGGACCTGGATGTGCCACAGAAATGTCGCCTTTTTGTGGGGCGTGTGTCCAAATACGCCACAGAAAGTAGCATTTATGTGGCGCCATAGAAGTTTTTTTTCAACCGTCCACGCAACACCCCACACCCCCCCATCGCCTTTTTAGTGTTCAAAAAATAACAGAAAATTATAAAAACTTCAAAATAAATCCTTTGAACCGTACTTATATTAAGTGGTACACTTGTAGGGAAAATTGGAAAACATGAATTTCAATGTATTTTGCAAAAAAAATCATGAAATCTTCAAATGGATTTTCTGTTGCATACGAAGTTGGAAAAATACGCACAGTATATCAAAATAACCGGGAGAAAATTCTACATCTGAATTCAACCGCCTTTGGCCGTTCTGAAATTTACAATCGGCAAATACGAAAAGAGAAAAAAGTGACGACAAAGTCAAGAATTTTGCTACAAAAATAAAAAAAATGGAAAAAAAATTCTATGGCTCACCAAATGCACATCCGCCACAGAATTGATAAGTTGGAATTTAAAATTCGGCAGCACCCTTCTCCCTCTCTATTTTCTCCTCCTCCTCCACTTCACCTTCTCCTCCACTTCCAAGTCCCACCGAACCAACGACCAAGTCAACACGCGACCTCCTCCCTCCTCTCCTGCATCTCCGGCCTCCTCCACCACCCGACGACCTCCTCCTCCTCCTCCACACCCAACGACCTCCTCCTCCTCCGGCGACCTTGAAAGTTCAGAGATCGTAAACCTAGAGGGGGTGAATAGGTTTTTACAGTTTTAATTCTTTCTTTGCAGTATTAGGCTTTGCGGAATATAAATATGAGCCTAATACAAACTAGGTGAGGCAACCTAGATGATAATGCAAGTATCTCAAGCACGAAGGCTCTCACATGATATATATAACACAAGTAAAGAGTTCGGTTAGGGATAACCGAAAGCACGCGGAGACGAAGATGTATTCGCATGTTCCCTTCCTTTCCAAGAAGGTACGTCACATTTGGGGAGGTGGGGATCCCACGAAGGATTTCCCAACGCCATGAAGGCTCACCTTCTTCTGCGAGCCTATCCGACGAAGGAATAGCTCTTTCACTTGTGGTAGACTTTGAGGCAGCCTCCAAACCTTCACAATCTTGTCAGGAGCAAATCTGCAGCCCGGATGCTTCTGGATGATTTTGCCCACCTAGGGTTTCCAAGAAAACCTAGAGAGCAGGTATCTCGGAGAATACAAGGAGGAACAAGATTTGGCTTGGTGGAACTATAGATCAAGACCTCCTCTAGCTTTTCCCCGGAGGAATTTGAGTTTGGGTGGAGGATGAGGGAGATCTGAGGCTTTTGGTGTTTGCAACAATGGAGTCGGAGAGAGAGCTCAAGAACAAAGTGTAGTGTAGTGCCTAATTGTTCTGAGGTAGGTGAATGGGTACTTATAGCTTTGGTTGAAATCCAACCGTTGGGGAAGTGTCCAGCTCAGCAGCAGGTCGAAGAGGTCGGTCTGCCGGACCAGGCGCCGGACTGGCCGGTGGCACACCCGGTGCCGCCGGGCAGACCGGGCAAGCTAGCACCCGTTGGGCGTGGCACCGGGTCTATGTTGGATGAGCGTCCACCCTTCCTGGAAGATGCTTCAGTGTGCATTGGCGCACGGGCCGGCCAGTGTAGGAGCCGGTGCCGCCGGGCCAAGCGCCGGACCATCCGGTGAAAACGGGAGAGGGGTCGGGAAGCCACCAGGTGAAATGCCTGGAGTTACTGGAAATGCTCCGGTGTGCACCGGCGCCACAGCCGGCCCATGTCATACTGCCCAGTGCCACAGCCGGTGCCGCCAGACTAGACGCCGGCTAGGATAGAAAAATATCCTTCCACTTTTCCATCGAAGTGGGGGGTCTCCCTTCACCTTCTTGTTCTATTAATACACCATTATGCTCGATGGACTAATACCTGAGAATAATCTTGTAGGCATGCATTAGTCTAATTACTCTAGCTACGGTGTCATTGTTACCAAAATAATGGATAAGAGTTAAATACCCTTACAATCTCCCCCTTTTTGGTATACGATGATAAACAAAGCTAGAGTCACATATAAATATTATGATAAGCTCAAAACCTTTATTCCATATAAAATATTAAGACAACTCCCCCATAATGTATGCACTTGAAGAGTTTACGTTTGAATGCAAAGTGCACCATTTGTAAAATATGAGAAGCTCCCCCAATATCTTTAGGAAGCAAGCATGGTATAGATAAGTATATAACAAGATATAGGCAACACGCATAATCATCCAATATAGAGATTAAGCTTACAATAACTTGTCCACACACGAATTACTAAAAGTAGCAATGATTCCGGAAATGAAAGCAAGCAAATAGCACAAGCCAAGTAAGAAGCAAATAAAGTAGCAATGGCTTGTGCAAAACATCAACATCCGTTCAGGAAACCCGTAATCCTAGACTCTACTCTCTTCTCCCCCTTTGGCATCGGAACACCAAAAAGGCAGGAGAGAGCAGGAATGCTAGCGTTCCCATCAATAGAACTCTTCCCAGTAGCTGGGGACTCCTCTTCATCATCATCTTCATTATCTTCATCATCACCAGACTCATCAGATCCAGACCCGGCAGCATCAGGAGCAGGAGCAGTTCTAAACCGAGTCCTAGGAGGCCATGTGAAGATCCACCGGGAGCAAACAAGGATAGGTTAAAGTTCTGGAACATGGCATCCTCAATGGGAGGCATCTCCCAAGTTGGAGAAGTCATTGGCTCTAGTTCAGGACCAGCAGGAGGAACAGGGTGGTTTCTTGCAGCCATGAATTCATTATGGCGCCTCCTGGTCTCTTAATTCAGAGCAAGACTTTGATGAGCCACATCATTGGTATTCCTGCACATTTTCCACAAGTTTACCAAGAAGCGAGAGGCACCCCGCTTGGGGCGCATAGAGGACCTGGAACTAGCAGTCGGGTCATGCCTTTGATTGGACCTTCGCTCTGAAGGCATCAACTCAGGGATCTCAGGTTTGTGCCCACAGGATGGAATCTTGAAGGGTTCCATCTTTATCACTTGATCCTTCCTGTTGAAAGGAGTTGGCACAACGACATTGATAAGCTGTTGGATGTACTGGCCAAAGTTCGGAGTCATGTGATTGCGAACAGAGCGCCTTAGTTCATTGTAGAGAAAGTCACATCCATCAATCCTCCTAATGTTCTGAGGATGGCAGAAGTACATGAGGTTGAAATGGTAGGATCGGCAGTCACTAGAATCTCTAGACTTGCTAATCAGACTCTCACGGAATATCTTGGCGAGGACTTGGTAGGAGTAATACATCCCTGAAATGAGTGGAGGATCATGTGCAGGCTCTAGAGGATAACAGAAAGCAATGTTGCCATGAGTGAATGGATCCTCGGTGTGGATCTGAAAGCCACGAGCACGACCACCACCAAGTCCCATTGCTTCACAGCAGTCATTGTAGTTGCAGGAATACTGCTCCTTCCCAGTCATCCAAGTCATAGTGCAAGCAGGATCATCATGGAAGTAAATTGTGCAATGAAACTTACGAACAAGAACCAGATAATACTCCCTGGTAATCTCAGAGTTGCCAGGCTTCAAGCACACAAGATCAAGAAGTCCCATCTTCTGCAAAGCATCAACCACAAAACGATACTCAGTGGCACTATACATGAGGAGCTCTTCCCTGTTGATGGCCCTGGGTTGCACAAAGGTGCCATTCCTCATATGTTCTAGAGAGCTGTAGAAGTCATCCCAGAAGCAAGGCTGAGTCTTCGTCCAGAATTCCCTATCACCACCGGTGTAGGTTCTTTCCATGAAACGATAGGGATTTTCCTCTCTGAGTCTCCTCCAACCAGCAATTTGAACTGTACCAGTATTGTAATTTGGCTGTTGCTCCACAAGATCATCATCTTGAGTTGTATCTTTTCATTTCCTCTTATTCCCTGTTGTCTTGATCCTACCTCCAGCAGAACTGGGCGGACCACTGCTCTAAGCTGCTTTGCTAGGCACACGAGTGCTAGTACGGCACCCCGGGGCCCTCTCATTCTTGCCCCTTTTGGCAGCAACACGGTTGCCATCACTAGAGTCACCTGTAAATGAGCAAATAAAGGGCGATAGCAGTGGGATAAGTGTACATGTCATCAGGAATAACGAGGCCAAAGGTATAATATGTATACAAGTGTTTTGACGAAATTGCGCAAAAATCTGGGTGAGTCAGTGTGTCGGCCGACAGCATTGGGCTGTAGACCGGACCAGCCGGTCAGGCAGCCGGTCTGCCGAGCGGCACGCCGGCCTAGCCGGTGTATGAGCCGGCACACCTAGCCGTAGACCGGACTGAAGAATTTATTATGAATTTCCAGAATTTTGTCACAAGCTCATACAAAAACTCATGTACTTGTACATGTATTATAGCAATATAGAGTAAACCCATGAATTGAGGTGTATGGCATTCCAATGGCACAAGGTACTAAGCCTAAACCTAACCCTAGATTCTCAAATCCCTCAAAAGTGGAGCAATAGGCAAGGGGATCCAAGACATAGGGAGGTCAGGAGGGGAATTACCCAAAGACATTTCTCTCCTTGCTCAATGGAGCAAGAAAAACTTCAAGGGAGGGCATGGTGAGCAAAATCCCAAGAACTCCAAAACTTGCTTGAGAGGGACCAAATCCTTTGGTGGAGATCCTCCAAAGGGCCTGATCTATGGTGGAGTGGAGTATGGGGAGAATCTAGTGGTGGGAATGCCCTAGGGAATGAGGGAGAGGTAGGAGGCGGCGTCAATGGAAACATGGGTTCAGGGGGAGAATGAGGAAGAGACCCCAAGGGGTATCCCTCACCCCTTACGTATGATGTGGACGGCCGGTGTCTGGGCCGCCAGACCGGGCTGTGTGCCAGTCCGCCCGGCGGATTGGCCAGCAGCATTGGGTTAGGCATCGAGCTGCAAATTGTTAACCCCTTTTGTATTTCTTTATGGGAAAATTTTGTGTACGTAGGTTTGAGAAGAAGAGCATAGACACGGGGTAGGAACACAAGTTTTTCTAGGCATACCCAGTGGAGTGAAATCCAAACAAGATGTAAATAGCAACAATGGGCATGATTCAAAATATATCAAGAATCACAAATCCTTTTAGAGTAATTTTGAACTAAGATCAGTTAGCCTCATGGGATGAAATCACTTGGTAGGTGAGGCTAATGAGTGGCGGGGGATTACTCCCCCTATGTTAAAGCACAAATGTCATGAGACCTCGAAGAGACATGCTTGGGTCCATATTTTGACATTGGGTTTACTTATGTTGCACACATAGGTATGCATCATATCAAGAATGGTAAGATGACTATCCCCATATGTGTTGCACAACCAAGCTAGATAGCAAGTTAAAAGAAAGAATGCAGTGCAAGAAGTTGTTCAATATAAGTTGTTAGGATCAAGAATACCAAGTTCTCCTCTCCAGTTCACAAACCGGACTTCATCCAAAGGCTTAGTGAAAATATCCGCCAATTGGTACATTGTTCCCACATGAGTGAGCTCAATGTCCCAGTTGGCAACATGGTCACGTAGGAAGTGATGGCGAATGTCAATATGTTTTGTGCGGCAACGTTGAACTGGGTTGTTGGTGATCTTTATTGCACTTTCATTGTCACATAGAAGAGGCACCGTACCACGAGACACACCATAGTCTTTCAAGGTTTGCTTCATCCATAACAACTGAGTGCAATAAGATGCCGCCGAAATGTATTCGGCTTCGATGGTGGATATGGCAGTGGAGTTTTGTTTCTTAGATGACCAACTCACCAATGACCGGCCAATAAATTGGCAAGCCCCGGAGGTAGACTTCCGGTCAACCTTATCACCAACCCAATCGGAATCCGAATAGCCTGTGAGTTCAAAGGTTGACCCCTTTGGATACCACAACCCGAGAGTAGGAGTAAGAACAAGGTATCTTAAAACCCGTTTAACTGCCACCAAGTGGATCTCCTTAGGAGCAGATTGAAAACGAGCACACATCCCAACACTTAACATGATATCCGGCCTAGAAGCACAAAGGTAGATCAAGGATCCAATCATGGACCAGTATACCTTTTGATCCACATCCTTCTCACCATCACATGAGCCAAGCTGCCCCTTTGCGGGCATGGGTGTCTTCATTGGGCTTGCTTTGGTCATGTTAAACTTCTTGAGCATGTCCTTCACATATTTTTCTTGGGAGATGAAGGTGCCTTTTGCAAGTTGCCTCACTTGGAAGCCTAAGAAGAACTCCAACTCCTCCATCATGGACATCTCAAATCTCCTAGTCATCAATAGCTCAAAAGCCTTGTTATGTTCAGGGTTAGTTCCACCAAATATAATATCGTCAACATATATTTGACACAAGAACAACCCACCCCCTTTAACCCGCTTGGTGAAAAGGGTGGACTCGACCGTACCCATGCTGAACCCGTCCTTGAGTAAGAAATCCCTAAGGTACTCATACCAAGCACGTGGAGCTTGCTTGAGACCATAGAGTGCCTTATGGAGTAAATACACATGGTTGGGATGACATGGATCTTCGAAGCCCGGGGGTTGAGCCACATATGCAGTTTCTTTTAGGGGACCATTCAAAAATGCACTTTTCACATCCATTTGATATAGCTTGAAATTATGAAAAGATGCAAATGCAAGCAAAAGAGAATAACTTCAAGACGGGCAACCGGCACAAAGGTGTCCTCATAGTCCATACCTTCTATTTGGGAAAACCCTTGCGCCACTAACCTTGCTTTATTTCTTATGACAATACCATTCTCATCTTGCTTGTTCTTGAACACCCATTTAGTCCCAATGACATTGCTGCGATGATCTTTGGGTCTCTCAACTAGAGACCATACTTCATTGCGGGTGAAACATTCCAATTCTTCTTGCATGGCAATTACCCAATCCGGATCAACCAAGGCTTCATGTACCTTGAGTGGCTCAAAACTAGACACAAAAGCATGATGTTGAAAATAAGTGATAAGTAATGCATGATGTCTACGATTTAGCACTCCTCTTGAGATGCTACCAAGGACTTGATCTACTTTCATGTCACTTGCCCTTGAAGCAGCCCTTGATCTTCCAAATGGTTCCTTCATGATCAATAAATTCATCTCTAGCTAGTTCTTGATCATGAGGGATAACTCGAGATCGACCATGGGATGAGGATGATTCTTGATCAGCATCATGGCAGGAGGATGAGGATTCTCTTCTTGTTCTTCGGAATGCAGCTCATCTTGAGTAGAGGATGAATCTTGGGCCGCACTTGATTGTTCAGTTTGAGTTGAGCAAGGCTCCACTTGGGCTGAGCTTGAGGCTTCTATTCCACCAACTTGATCATTAGTATGGACCTCCATGGGCCAGATGTGCCCAATACCCATAAGCTTGATGGCATTAGAAGGATCATCATCACCTGCAGCACATGCAACAACTTGCTCCACTTGGGAGCCATTATCCTCCAAGAACACCACATCACAAGATACTTCAATAGTCCCACTTGACTTGTTTTAGTATCTATAGGCGTGGGAGCTCTCCGCATATCCAACAAATATACCCTCTATAGTTCTAGTTTCAAATTTACCAAGCTTCTCTTTATTGTTTTTAACAAGACATTTGCATCCAAAGACACAAATGTACATGACATTAGGCTTGTTACCTGTGAGAAGCTCGTATGGAGTTTTATTATGCAGGGGACGGGAGGAAGAGCCGATTGGAGTAGTGGACAGCTGTAGAGATGGCTTCTCTGTAGGGATTCGTAGCATAGAAAACAAAAAAATTCCTACCGCAAGAACGAATAACAAGAAAAGATCTAATCTAGTAGATGGTAGTAACGAGGTGAAGATCAGCATACCCTTGAAGATCGTTAAGTGTTAACGAGATTAGATCTCATGGTTGATGTAGTCGATCACTTGCCGCTTGCAAAAGCGCGTAGAAGATCTTGACGGTGCCACAATCAGGGAGCACCTCCGCACTCGATCACACGTTCGGTGTTGATGACGACGTCCTTCTCCCTGTTCCAGCGGGCAGCAGATGTAGTAGATCCTCCTTGGAATCCCTCTAGCACGACGGCATGGTGGCGGTGGTGGTGGAGATCTCCGGTAGCGCTTCGCCTAAGCACCGCGAGAGAATAGGAAGGAGGGGAGTGGCTAGGGTTCGGGGAGAGGGGCACTTGGGGCGCCGGCCTTGGTGCCCTTGGGTGGTGCGGCTGGGTTGGTGGCCCCCTCCCTCTCCCCCTCTTTATATAGGTGGAACCCCCTAGGGTTTGCCCAAAATCCGAATAAGAGTCCAACTCAAAACCTTCCATATGGGTGAAACCTAGGGGAAGTGGGATTGCTCCCTTTCCTTCCCCTATGGCCGGCCAAGGTGGTGGAGTCCACCATGGACTCCACCTTCCCCTTTGGTCGGTCGGCTAGGGTTGGTGGAGTCCATCCACGACTCCACCTTCCATGGTGATTTCTTCCGGAAGGTTCTAGAACATTCTAGCGCCTTCCATAAATGCACCGGATCATTTCCAAACTTGGAAAGTGACTTCCTATATATGAACCTTATTCTCCGGACCATTCCGGAACTCCTCGTGATGTTCTGGATCCCATCCGAGACTCCGAACAACATTCAAACTCCATTCCATATTCCATATCTACTTATAACGACATCAAACCTTAAGTGTGTCACCCTACGGTTCGAGAACTATGCGGACACGATCGAGCCTCCTCTCCGATAATTAACTAATAGCGGGACCTGGAGATCCATAATAGCTCCCATATATTCAATGATGACTTTGTGATCGAAAGAACCATTCACATAAAATGACAATTCCCTTTGTCTCGCGATATTTTACTTATCCGAAGTTTGATCGTCGGTATCTCCATACCTAGTTCAACCTCGTTACCGATAAGTACTCTTTACTCGTACTGTGATATGATATCCCTTGTGAACCAGTCACATGCTTGCAAGCTAATTAGATATCATTCCACCGAGAGGGCCCAGAGTATATCTATCCGTTATTAGGATGGAAAATCCCACTATTGATAAAAGTGCCTCAACCCTATACTTTCTGAACACTTAATGCCACCTTTATAACAACCCATTTACGCAGTAGTGTTTGGTGTCAACAAAGCATCCATCCGGTGTAGGTGATTAACATGATCTCATGGTCAAAGGATTAAGTTACTATGCATATTAAAGCTTGGAGCACAAAGAACTAAATGACTTGATCTTATGATACACTTACTATGGGTGTATGTCCATACCATCATTCACCTAATGATATGCCCTTGTTATTAATAACATCCAATGTTCATGATCATGAAACTATGATCATCTATTAATCAACAAGCTAGTTTAACAAGAGACTTACTAGGGACTCTTTTATGTTTACATAACACACATGTATTAATGTTTCCGGTTAATACAATTATAGCATGAGATGCAAACTATTATCATAAAGACAAATATATAATAATAACCACTTCATTATTGCCTCTTGGGCATATCTCCAACAGTCTCCCACTTGCACTAGAGTCAATAATCTAGATTACATTGTAATGTACCTAACACCCATGGCGTTCTGGTGTAGGTCATGTTTTGCTCTAGGGAGAGCTTTAGTCAACGGATCTGCCACATTCAGATCAGTGTGTACTTTGCAAATCTTTAAGTCGACGTCTTCGACATACTCGCGAATAGAATGAAAACGTAGCTTTTTATGCTTCAACTTCTTGTATGACCTTGACTCATGTGCATTGGCTATGGCACCCAAGTTGTCACAATAGATGGTCATCGGGTCCAACGCACTAGGAACCACACCAAGCTCAGTAATAAAACACTTCATCCATATCGCTGATACGTCTCCGACGTATCGATAATTTCTTATGTTCTATGCCATATTATTGATGATACCTACATGTTTTATGCACACTTTATGTCATATTCGTGCATTTTCTGGAACTAACCTATTAACAAGATGCCGAAGTGCCGGTTCTGTTTTACTAGCTGTTTTTGTTTTCGAAATCCTAGTAACGAAATATTCTCGGAATTGGACGAAACGAAGACCCGGGGGCCTATTTCGCCACGAACCTTCCGAGAAGAACGAAGAGCATACGAAGTGGGGCCACGAGGTGGCCAAACCACAAGGCGGCGCGGCCAAGGGGGCCGCGCCGCCTGTGGTGTGGGCCCCTCGTCGGCCCCCGACTACGCCCTTCCGCCTACTTAAAGCCTCCGTCGCGAAACCCACGATGCGTAAAACCACGATACGGAAAACCTTGCGAGACGCCGCCGCCGCCGATCCCATCTCGAGGGATTACGGAGATCTCCTCCGGCACCCTGCCGGAGAGGGGATTCATCTCCCGGAGGACTCTACACCGCCATGGTCGCCTCCGGAGTGATGAGTGAGTAGTTCACCCCTGGACTATGGGTCCATAGCGGTAGCTAGATGGTTGTCTTCTCCTCATTGTGCTTCATTGTTGGATCTTGTGAGCTGCCTAACATGATCAAGATCATCTATCTGTAATACTCTATGTTGTGTTTGTCGGGATCCGATGGATAGAGAATACCATGTTATGTTAATTATCAAGTTATTACATATGTGTTGTTTATGATATTGCATGCTCTCCGTTACTAGTAGAGGCTCGGCCAAGTTTTTGCTTTTAACTCCAAGAGGGAGTATTTATGCTCGATAGTGGGTTCATGCTGCATTGACACACGGGACGATGTGACGAAAGTTCTAAGGTTGTCGTTGTCTTGTTGCCACTAGGGATAAAACATTGGCGCTATGTCAGAGGATGTAGTTGTTGATTACATTACGCACCATACTTAATGCAATTGTACGTTGCTTTGCAACTTAATGCTTGGAAGGGGTTCGGACGATAACTTTGAAGGTGGACTTTTTAGGCATAGATGCGGTTGGATGGCGGTCTATGTACTTTGTCGTAATGCCCAATTAAATCTCACTATACTTATCATGTCATGTATGTGCATTGTTATGCCCTCTCTATTTGTCAATTGCCCGACTGTAATTTGTTCACCCAACATGCTTTTATCTTATGGGAGAGACACCTCTAGTGAGCTGTGGACCCCGGTCCATTCTTTTATCTTGAAATACAAATCTCTTTGCAATACTTGTTTTACTATTTTCTCTGCAAACAATCATCTTCCACACAATACGGTTAATCCTTTGTTACGGCAAGCCGGTGAGATTGACAACCTCACTTATTTCGTTGGGGCAAAGTACTTTGGTTGTGTTGTGCGGGTTCCACGTTGGCGCCGGAATCTACGGTGTTGCGCCGCACTACATCCCGCCGCCATCAACCTTCAACGTGCTTCTTGACTCCCTACTGGTTCGATTAAACCTTGGTTTCTTTCGAGGAAAACTTGCCGCTGTGCGCATCACACCTTCCTCTTGGGGTTCCCAACGGACGTGTCAACTACACGCATCAAGCAAATTTACGGCGCCGTTCTTGCAGGGAGATCAAGACACGCTGCAAGGGAGTCTCCACTTCCCAATCTCTTTACTTTGTTTTTGTCTTGCTTTATTTTATTTACTACTTTGTTTGCTGCACTTATATCAAAACACAAAAAAATTAGTTGCTAGCTTTACTTTATTTCTTGTCTTGCATTGCTATATCAAAAACACAAAAAAATTAGTTTACTTGCATTTACTTTATCTAGTTTGCTTTATTTACTACTGCTAAAATGGCCAACCACTGAAAATACTAAGTTGTGTGACTTCACTAGCACAAATAATAATGATTTCCTATGCACACCTATTGCTCCACACTGCTACTACAGCGAGAATTCTTTGAAATTAAACCTGCTTTACTTAATCTTGTCATGAGAGAGCAATTTTACGGTGTTAGTTACGATGATCTTGCTGCCCATCTCAATAATTTTGTTGAACTATGTGAAATGCAAAAATATAAAGATGTAGATGGTGACATTATAAAATTAAAATTGTTCCCTTTCTCATTAAGAGGAAGAGCTAAAGATTGGTTGCTATCTACTGCCTAAGAATAGTATTGATTCCTGGACTAAATGCAAGGATGCTTTTATTGGTAGATATTATCCCCCTGCTAAAATTATATCTTTGAGGAGTAGCATAATGAATTTTAAACAATTGGATAATGAACATGTTGCTCAAGCTTGGGAAAGAATGAAATCTCTGGTTAAAAATTGCCCAACCCATGGGCTGACTACTTGGATGATCATCCAAACCTTCTATGCAGGACTAAATTTTTCTTCGCGGAATTTATTGGATTCAGCTGCTGGAGGTACCTTTATGTCCATCACTCTTGGTGAAGCAACAAAGCTTCTTGATAATATGATGGTTAATTACTCTGAATGGCACACGGAAAGAGCTCCACAAGGTAAGAAGGTAAATTCGGTTGAAGAATCCTCTTCCTTGAATGATAAGGTTGATGCTATTATGTCTATGCTTGCGAATGATAGGACTAATGTTGATCCTAATAATGTTCCATTAGCTTCATTGGTTGCCCAAGAAGAACATGTTGATGTAAACTTCATTAAAAATAATAATTTCAACAACAATGCTTATCGGAACAATTCTAGTAATAACTATAGGCCATATCCTTATAATAATGGTAACGGTTATGCTAATTCTTATGGGAATTCTTACAACAATAATAGGAATACACCCCCTGGACTTGAAGCCATGCTTAAAGAATTTATTAGTACACAAAGCTGCCTTTAACAAATACTGTTGAGGAAAAGCTCAATAAAATTGATATTCTTGTTTCTAGAGTTGATAGTCTTGCCTCCGATGTTGATCTTTTGAAATCGAAAGTTATGCCTAATAGGGATATTGAAAATAAAATTGTTACTACAGCAAATGCCATCCAAGTTAGAATTAATGAGAATATAAGATTAATGGCTGAAGCTAGCGTGCTAGGTGGGATAGAGAAGAAAATGAAAAACTAGCTAAAAAGGAAAATGTAGCTAAAGTTTGGACTATTACCACCACTAGCAATGCTAATGATTCACATGTTGCTGCACCTCCTACTATCAATGGTAAAATAATTGGTGTTGGCAATGCTTCTACTCCTAGTGCAAAGCGCGCAAAATTACATGGCTGCTAAAGCTGCTTGAAGCTGCTTGTGATAAAGCTGCTGAAATTTTTTCCAACCTTGGGGATGATAATCCCATTGCTTTAGATTGTAATGATTTAGATTTTGATGATTGCCACATCTCTGAAGTTATAAAGTTCTTGCAAAAACTTGCTAAGAGTCCCAATGCTAGCGCTATAAACTTGGCTTTCACAAAACATATTACAAATGCTCTCATAAAAGCTAGAGAAGAGAAACTAAAACTTGAAACTTCTATTCCTAGAAAGCTAGAGGATGGTTGGGAGCCCATCATTAAAATGAGAGTCAAAGATTTTGATTGTAATGCTTTATGTGATCTTGGTGCAAGTATTTACGTTATGCCTAAGAAAGTCTATGATATGCTTGACTTGCCACCATTGAAAAATTGTTATTTGGATGTTAATCTCGTTGATAATGCTAAAAAGAAACCTTTGGGGAAAGTTGATAATGTTCATATTATGGTTAACAATAACCTTGTCCCCGTTGATTTTGTTGTCTTGGATATTGAATGCAATGCATCTTGCCCCATTATATTGGGAAGACCTTTTCTTCGAGCCAGTTGGTGCTACTATTGATATGAAGGAAGGTAATATTAAATATCAATTTCCTCTCAAGAAAGGTATGGAACACTTCCCTAGAAAGAGAATGAAGTTACCTTATGATTCTATTATTAGAACAAATTATGATGTTGATGCTTCGTCTCTCGATGTTACTTGAGTTACACTTTACGCGCCTAGGCTGAAGGCGTTAAAGAAAAGCGCTTATGGGAGACAACCCATGTTTTTACTACGGTATTTTTGTTTTATATTTGTGTCTTGGAAGTTGTTTACTACTGTAGCAACCTCTCCTTATCTTAGTTTTATGTTTTGTTGTGCCAAGTAAAGTCTTTGATAGAAAAGTAAGTACTAGATTTGGATTACTTGCGCAGTTCCAGATTTCTTTGCTGTCACGAATCTGGGTCTACCTCCCTGTAGGTAGCTCAGAAAATTAAGCCAATTTACGTGCATGATCCTCGGATATGTACGCAACTTTCATTCAATTTGAGCATTTTCATTTGAGCAAGTCTGGTGGCCTAATAAAATCCATCTTTACGGACTGTTCTGTTTTGACAGATTCTGCCTTTTATTTCGCATTGCCTCTTTTGCTATGTTGGATGAATTTCTTTGATCCATTAATGTCCGGTAGCTTTATGCAATGTCCAGAAGTGTTAAGAATGATTGTGTCACCTCTGAACATGTGAATTTTTATTATGCACTAACCCTCTAATGAGTTGTTTCGAGTTTGGTGTGGAGGAAGTTTTCAAGGATCAAGAGAGGAGTATGATGCAATATGATCAAGGAGAGTGAAAGCTCTAAGCTTGGGGATGCCCCGGTGGTTCACCCCTGCATATTCTAAGAAGACTCAAGCGTCTAAGCTTGGGGATGCCCAAGGCATCCCCTTCTTCATCGACAACATTATCGGGTTCCTCCCCTGAAACTATATTTTTATTCCGTCACATCTTATGCACTTTGCTTGGAGCGTCGGTTTGTTTTTGTTTTTTGTTTTGTTTGAATAAAATGGATCCTAGCATTCACTTTATGGGAGAGAGACACGCTCCGCTGTAGCATATGGACAAATATGTCCTTAGGCTCTACTCATAGTATTCATGGCGAAGTTTCTTCTTCGTTAAATTGTTATATGGTTGGAATTGGAAAATGCTACATGTAGTAACTCTAAAATGTCTTGGATAATTTGATACTTGGCAATTGTTGTGCTCATGTTTAAGCTCTTGCATCATATACTTTGCACCCATTAATGAAGAAATACTTAGAGCTTGCTAATTTGGTTTGCATATTTGGTTTCTCTAGAGTCTAGATAACATCTAGTATTGAGTTTTGAACAACAAGGAAGACGGTGTGGAGTCTTATAATGTTTACAATATGTCTTTTATGTGAGTTTTGCTGTACCAGTTCATCCTTGTGTTTGTTTCAAATAACCTTGCTAGCCTAAACCTTGTATCGAGAGGGAATACTTCTCATGCATCCAAAATACTTGAGCCAACCACTATGCCATTTGTGTCCACCATACCTACCTACTACATGGTATTTATCCGCCATTCCAAAGTAAATTGCTTGAGTGCTACCTTTAAAATTCCATCATTCACCTTTGCAATATATAGCTCATGGGACAAATAGCTTAAAAACTATTGTGGTATTGAATATGTACTTATGCACTTTATCTCTTATTAAGTTGCTTGTTGTGCGATAACCATGTTTACGGGGACGCCATCAACTATTCTTTGTTGAATATCATGTGAGTTGCTATGCATGTCCAGTCTTGTGCGAAGTAAGAGAGATCTACCACCTTTATGGTTGGAGCATGCATATTGTTAGAGAAGAACATTGGGCCGCTAACTAAAGCCATGAATCATGGTGGAAGTTTCGAGTTTTGGACATATATCCTCAATCTCATATGAGAATAATAATTGTTGCCACATGCTTATGCATTAAAGAGGAGTCCATTATCTGTTGTCCATGTTGTCCCGGTATGGATGTCTAAGTTGAGAATAATCAAAAGCGAGAAATCCAAAATGCGAGCTTTCTCCTTAGACCTTTGTACAGGCGGCATGGAGGTACCCCATTGTGACACTTGGTTAAAACATGTGCATTGCAAAGATCCGGTAGTCCAAGCTAATTAGGACAAGGTGCGGGCACTATTAGTATACTATGCATGAGACTTGCAACTTGTAAGATATAATTTTCATAACTCATATGCTTTATTACTACCGTTGACAAAATTGTTTCATGTTTTCAAAATAAAAGCTCTAGCACAAATATAGCAATCGATGCTTTCCTCTTTGAAGGACCATTCTCTTTACTTTTATGTTGAGTCAGTTCACCTATCTCTCTCCACCTCAAGAAGCAAACACTTGTGTGAACTGTGCATTGATTCCTACATACTTGCATATTGTACTTGTTATATTACTCTATGTTGACAATTATCCATGAGATATACATGTTACAAGTTGAAAGCAACCGCTGAAACTTAATCTTCCTTTGTGTTGCTTCAATGCCTTTACTTTGATTTATTGCTTTATGAGTTAACTCTTATGCAAGACTTATTAATGCTTGTCTTGAAGTACTATTCATGAAAAGTCTTTGCTTTATGATTCACTTGTTTACTCATGTCATTACCATTGTTTTGATCGCTGCATCCACTACATATGTTTACAAATAGTATGATCAAGGTTATGATGGCATATCACTTCGAAATTATCTTTGTTATCGTTTTACACTGCTCGGGACGAGCGAGAACTAAGCTTGGGGATGCTTGATACGTCTCAGACGTATCGATAATTTCTTATGTTCTATGCCATATTATTGATGATACCTACATGTTTTATGCACACTTTATGTCATATTCGTGCATTTTCTGGAACTAACCTATTAACAAGATGCCGAAGTGCCAGTTCTTGTTTTCTGCTGTTTTTGGTTTCAGAAATCCTAGTAACGAAATATTCTCGGAATTGGACGAAACGAAGACCCAGGGGCCTATTTCGCCACGAACCTTCCAGAAGACCGAAGAGCATACGAAGTGGGGCCACGAGGTGGCCAAACCACAAGGCGGCGCGGCCAAGGGGGCCGCGCCGCCCTGTGGTGTGGGCCCCTCGTCGGCCCCCGACTACTGCCCTTCCGCCTACTTAAAGCCTCCGTCGCGAAACCCACGATGCGAAAAACCACGATACGGAAAACCTTGCGAGACGCCGCGCCGCCGATCCCATCTCGGGGGATTACGGAGATCTCCTCCGGCACCTCTGCCGGAGAGGGATTCATCTCCCGGAGGACTCTACACCGCCATGGTCGCCTCCGGAGTGATGAGTGAGTAGTTCACCCCTGGACTATGGGTCCATAGCAGTAGCTAGATGGTTGTCTTCTCCTCATTGTGCTTCATTGTTGGATCTTGTGAGCTGCCTAACATGATCAAGATCATCTATACTGTAATACTCTATGTTGTGTTTGTCGGGATCCGATGGATAGAGAATACCATGTTATGTTAATTATCAAGTTATTACATATGTGTTGTTTATGATCTTGCATGCTCTCCAGTTACTAGTAGAGGCTGCGGCCAAGTTTTTGCTCTTAACTCCAAGAGGGAGTATTTATGCTCGATAGTGGGTTCATGCACGCATTGACACCAGGACGATGACGAAAAGTTCTAAGGTTGTGTTGTCTTGTTGCCACTAGGGATAAAACATTGGCGCTATGTCAGAGGATGTAGTTGTTGATTACATTACGCACCATACTTAATGCAATTGTACGTTGCTTTGCAACTTAATGCTTGGAGGGGTTCGGACGATAACTTTGAAGGTGGACTTTTTAGGCATAGATGCGGTTGGATGGCGGTCTATGTACTTTGTCGTAATGCCCAATTAAATCTCACTATACTTATCATGACATGTATGTGCATTGTTATGCCCTCTCTATTTGTCAATTGCCCGCTGTAATTTGTTCACCCAACATGCTTTTATCTTATGGGAGAGACACCTCTAGTGAGCTGTGGACCCCGGTCCATTCTTTTAATACTTGAAATACAAATCTGCTTTGCAATACTTGTTTTACTTGTTTTCTCTGCAAACAATCATCTTCCACACAATACGGTTAATCCTTTGTTACGGCAAGCCGGTGAGATTGACAACCTCCTTTGTTTCGTTGGGGCAAAGTACTTTGGTTGTGTTGTGCGGGTTCCACGTTGGCGCCGGAATCTCCGGTGTTGCGCCGCACTACATCCCGCCGCCATCAACCTTCAACGTGCTTCTTGACTCCTACTTGGTTCGATTAAACCTTGGTTTCTTGCGAGGAAACTTGCCGCTGTGCGCATCACACCTTCCTCTTGGGGTTCCCAACGGACGTGTCAACTACACGCATCAGTATTCCCATTTCTTCTACTTTGTTTAATTGGGTGGTTCATGTTTTTTACAAAATATCTGATCAAAAGCTAATGCAAATCCTCTGATATGTGGGTTTTATGCCGTATTGATTCGAGGTATCATCAGCCTTCAATATGTTGATGAAACCATATTATTCCTGGAAAAGAATGTAGATATGGCTAGAAATGTGAAAAATGTCATGAATGAAATTAATTACCATAGAAATGATGTGCTAGTTATTAATGCAGACGAGGAAGAAGCCAATCGGCTTGCACAAATATTTGGATGTCAACTTAATGGTTTTCCTTTTATATAATTGTGAATACCTTTACATTTTGCTAAACTGATGAAGGAAGAATTACAACCAATACTGGATAAAATTATGAAAGGTTAGCTGGCTGGATGTGGATTATGCTATCCTATGGAGGAAGACTAATTCTACTTCAAGCGTGCATTGCTAGCATCCCTATGTACTTGCTTTCCTTTTTAAAGTTCCAAAATGGGCTCATAAAATCAATAGTTCTCAAATGGCTCACCTTTTCTGGAATAACATTGGTGACTCCCTGGTAAATTTGGACTTTATTTTTTAGAAAACGGAATATTATAATAAAATGTGGAAAATCATAGCTAGCCATAAAATATAATATTTTTCTGAATATTTTCCACTCAAAACATGCCCACAGCTCTCCTTTTTGGAAAGGGGTCATCTGGGTTGCAACATCGGTTAAAGTGGGTTTTAGGTGGATGGTTGGAAATGGAAATAAGGTTCTTTTTTGTGGGGATATTTTGCTAGGAAATTGTCCTCTGGTTATCCTGTTTTGGCACTTGTATGTTATCATCAATCAATAGAAAAGTATTATTCCAAATGTGTGGGATGATACAAATTTCTCACATTCAGGTGCACCATTAATCATAGTTTGTTTGATAGCTGGCCTGAATCGATCGCTTTGATTCAAACTTATCAATTTTCAGAAGAGGAAGATAAACCCGTTGGTTATTTCATCCATCTGGGGTTTATTCCGTGAAATTATTTTATGGTGTTGTGAATTTTGGAGGAGTTTTGCCAATCCATGTTCCAGATGTCTCGAAGTTACATATCCCTTGCGGGATACATATTTTCTTATGGATGCTTTCTCGGGATAAATTACCTACTAACAATAATCCGAAGACAAATGTTGATGATCTTACCTGTTTATTCTGCAACGAACATGAAATTGCTTGTCACGTGTTTTTCAGATGCGTTGTGGCTAGATATATATGGGGTTTTGTCTCTTCCATAGTTGGTTTAGAAATTGGCAAAGATTTTGTCAGTTGCTAGATGGTGGCTTAGTGAGAATAGAAACGATTATGAACATTTTTTTTCCTCTACCACCTTGTGGTGCATTTGTTCCGTGCGTAATAATAGGTGCCTTCAGGGTGTAAGATGGCCAGGTGTCCGAGAGATTCTAAGGAAGATTGGGAGATTGGGACGAGAAGTTGCAAAATCCTATGTATGAAGGCATTCAGCTCAACGTGGGGAGCTTCTCAAAATTGCTTGGACATGAACCTAGTGTTGTTGGGTGCCTATTCCGCTAAAAGCAAATCTGCACACCCTTCGGCTACGGACCGGTGGCACCAAGAACTCGCGTGTGAGTAGCTTATCCAATATGCTCCCCTACAGCTTTGAAAAAATCCTTGCAAGTAGAGTTCTTTGCAGTCGGAATTGAATTTTAGAGGTGGTGTTTTGGTTCATAGGTCCATGTAAATCTTTTATAAAAAGTTCATAAAAAGATAAAAAATTTAAAAACTCTGAAACAAAATTTTGCGCGTACATCCAAACATTCTTGCACTAAATTTTTGGAAAAAAACATTTGTGTGGCCTATTAAAAAAATAAAAAATGTTCCAAGACTAGTTACCATGGAGCATCAAAATTTGTCTTTTTATATGTAAAATTTTATTTCAGTTTTTTAAATATTTTATTAAAATATGTTTTACGCTGGTTCATCTAATTTTTTAGCGAGCCGAAATGTCCTGACGTACCCCCTCCGTCCTCAAATAAGTGTACATCTAAGCTCTAAATTTTGTCCACAAAAGAGTGTACTCCTATCTTCCTAATGTACTTTAATTTCTTTTCTCTCATCGCACGGAAATCAAACCCAATAGTATTGATCACATGTTCTTCTTGTTTCTACGTGCATTTAGCTTACTGGGGGTGAAAAATTAAAGGTGAGAGATGCATGTTTCCAATATATTTTTCACTCTACTCCATAATTTATCTTGAAAACTCGACATGTACATTTATTTGTGAACGGAGAGCGAGTAGACCAATATATTTTTGTGGTTTTGGGTTGGTCATCCTCAAGCATTTGGCTCGATCGTAGACCAGTCTATTAAAAACAACGGCTTTGATGTAACCACGGTAGTCCCTAGTCAAAACCCCCAAAACATTGCTCCCCGAGTATAATGGCCGCCGCCGCCGCCGCCACGCGCACCACTGTTGCTGCTGCCGCCGCCACCGTATCCGCCATATCCTCTACTTCCGACTCCGACTCTGAGTCCGGCGATCTCCAACTCCTCCTCCCAAACCTCCTCCCCGCTTCAACCGCCGCCGCCTCCGCATCCGAGGCGCAGCTCCACCAGTTCCACATCCCTGCGCTCCCGTCCCCCGTCACCGTCCGCACCATCCCTTCCCTCGGGCTCACCTTCCAGCTCTGGCCCTCCGCCACCACGCTCCTGCGCTTCCTCCCGGCCTCCCCGCATCTCCTGCCGCGCGCCCCCTCCCCACACTGTCCACTGAGCATCCTAGAGCTCGGCTCCGGGACCGGCGCCGCGGGCCTCGCCCTGGCCGCCGCCCTCCCAGCGCACACCGTCCTCTCCGATCTCCCCGCCGCGCTCCCCAATCTCCTCCACAACGCCTCCCTCAACGCGTCCCTCCTCGACTCCCGCGGTGGTTCCGTCTCCGTCGTCTCGCTCCCCTGGGGCGATGCCGCCGCGATGGAGGCTGTGGTGGCCCCCGCGCCGGCGTCTGGATTTGACCTCGTTGTGGCGTCGGACGTGGTCTACTACGAGACTTTAGTTGACCCCTTGATGGAGACGCTTCGGTTCTTCGTGAAGGGGGAGGTGGTGTTCTTGATGGCGCACATGAGGAGGTGGAAGCGCACTGATAAGAAGTTCTTTGGGAAGGCGAGGAAGGTGTTCGACATTGAGGTGTTGCACAAGGATCCACCCCCGGAAGGTTGGCGCCACGGTCCGGTGGTCTACAGGTTCACTGCGAAGAAGCAGCCTGGCAAGAAGTGAATAAGAAGCTGCCAAAAGGTAATGGATGTTTCCTTGCCTATTCCCATGCCAGTAGATTCTAATGTTAGGGTTGAACGCGTCCTTGCAAACCATGTAACAAACTAAACTGAAAATGTTTGTTCCGAGTTCGGAACAGTGTAACATTGTGTAACTGAGAAAGAAAATTGGTTCTACACTGCTTTGGATGTCTGGGTAATCGTTCCTGCTGGTCCAATTTATGGTTGATTTGTGGAGCGTGATCAAGTTGTTAGCTTGTATAGTTACACATTTCATGAAAATTTACCTACCATGGTACATGTCATTAACTCTGTGTTAGTTGGCCTTTGACACACATGCTTCGGTAGCGAGGAACATTTCACATTCTGTAGTTTGGGGCTTTCGGCATGACAATTTCTTGATGTTCAGTGCTACTGTGGTTCCGTACTGTTACTTCATGATGATGGTTTATTTAGTAGTCTGTTCCTTTTTCTTATGAGGGCGCAGATATATTAGAGTACACCCTTTTGTATAGGAGTACAAATATATTTGTATCACCTATGTTATATTAGACACTCCCAAATCCCAACACTTGGATAGTTAGGTGTAAGGTCAATTCAAATGGAACACATCTACATTTTGTAGTAACTAAAGATAACAGGAAAGATATAGGTTTAGTGGTGCGTGTTCATTGTATATATGCTTTCATAGGTTGTAAGATTAGGCCTTCCTGATGTAGTACTATTACAAGAACTGATCCTGATTTGTATCACCATGTGATGAAATATCCTATACATTTTTTTTGTTTTGTTGTGCAACAGCCCACATATAAATAAACATGAGAACAACTGTCAACACCACTCTGGATAAACACCATGAATTCACCCAAGATACATTTCATTGATTAGTTCTATAAGTGGCAAATATATACACAAGTAAGTGAAGAATACTGTTCACAGCATCCAGCCAAATAACAATCTCTAGGCAGTTTAACTTTAGTGCCATTCTAATACATTTGGCACCAAACAAAAGCAAAGTGTTGAACATCTAGAAAGGAACCAACAAACTTAGTAACCCACATCTGGCAGTCGAATAGAGGGAGGCGAGCTCGAACTATTGGTTGCACTGTATGAGCTTGTCTTTCCATACCCATTGGACCTCTGCAGCTCCTGCTCCTTCAGTGTCCCATCAGATGAGCTGTATGAAAACCTGCATAGAGAAATTGGCGGCGCAAAGAACATTGCCACAGGCATCTTTGGGGGAAGGCTTGGCAATGGTGCTTCAAACTTCAGTACACTTATGACCTGGCGAATCGAAGGTCGTAAATTGTAATCTGGATGTGCACACCACAGTCCGACAACCATCAAGCACACAACTTCTCTCTCTTCAAATGCGCCATCAAGCCTGCCGTCAACTGCCTTAAGAATCTCGTTCCTTCCATAGAGATCCCACACCCACTGAACCAATCTGATCTTGTCATCGTTTTCCTTTAGCACAACCGGTCTCCTTCCACATGCAATCTCCAACGCCAGAATCCCGAAGCTGTAGACGTCAGATTCTTTGCTTGCTTTGCCAGTGGTGACACACTCTGGAGCCATGTAACCCATTGTCCCAGCTAACACTGTAGTTTGTGAGCCTCGATCATGGTCGACGAACCGTGCGAGCCCAAAATCACCAAGCTTAGCATTGAATGCAGAATCAAGCATAACGTTGCTCGGCTTGACATCTCGGTGGACAATGCATTGTTCCCATTCCTCGTGGAGGTAAAGGAGAGCGGATGCAACTCCAGCAGTGACCTTAAACCTCAGTGGCCATGCTAGCAGGTTACTGTTGTCATAGAGGTGTGTGTCCAGGCTCCTGTTTGGCATGAACTCGTACACAAGCATGAACTCTCCGTGCTCGTGACACCAGCCCTCAAGCTGCACAAGGTTTCGATGCCTCAGCCGGCTGATGATCTTGACCTCAGATATATACTCCTTCCTCCCCTGTGTTGACCCTTTTGAGACTCGCTTTATGGCAAGGTCGAGGTTTTGATCCTTCAAAAAGCCCTGGTAGACTGCACCGAATCCTCCCTCTCCAAGCTTTCTCTCTAAAGCAAAGTTCTTCGTGGCACCCACAAGTTCATTGTACCGAAATCTTCTTGGCCCCCTTCCTTTCTCAAATTCACCGTCAATGGACTCATTATACTCTAGCTTCTTTTCTTTCCCCTTTCTTGACCTCCTAGTCCTAAAATGCAGAAGGAACCAAACCAAACCCATAGAACAGACCACGACACTTACGGCAGTAGCCAAGCTTATGACCAATACACTTCTCATCTTCTCAACCTTCATCATCTGCAAATCCGTAGAATTGAATTCCCAGTAAAGTATCTGATGAAGCTCAACAAATCTACCAGTACCAGTGGCAGCCGAGAATCCAATGGCCACTTTTTCTGGGACATGCTTTCTGAGATCAACTGAATAAGATAGGCTGGAGTTGCCACTGTACCGTGGGTTGTCCAGGTAGGTCAAGAAGACGCTCAAGTTCATGGAACTGGCCTGGTAAGTTACCCATACATTGGCTGTCCGACCATTATTGATGTCTGTTTTCCATGTCACGTTGGCTACCGATACAATTGAATTGATGTCGATTCCCACATGGTTGCTGTCTGGATCCCATGTGTTATTGTGGGTATCAAACTCAACAGCCACAAGTCCATTGGATGGGTCATTCTGATCATTACTAGTGCTGAAGAGGCCAAGAAAACCACCAGTGGAGCTATTGGGGATCACAGAAGGGTAGGGTGAGAGGAAGAAAGCCAGGCCCTCACCGTTTGAACTGTTGCTTGTGGCATTTATCCTGAATGTGAAGCGGGTCGCAAAGTCGGCTAACTGACCGGTGGTGCTATCCCAGAGAGGCACTGGATCGGTATAGACCGCTCTGCCTACACTGTTGGTGATCTGGTCATTCAGCTCGTCCTTGGTGAGTCTGATGACCTTGTTGTAGAAGGCATCCTCCTGGAACTGGATTGCAGCCAATGCACTATGGTTGGATTCAGTGAAATTCAGCTTGAAAGACAGAGAACTTACGCGGGCAATATTCAAATTGAAGTATAAGAAGAACTGGAGAGCCAAGAAGCAAGTTCCTGTGGCTCTTGATCCCATGACTGGGGTAAAAGTGAGGGGGCGGGGGGCTGGAAGTGAGGGGTGTAAGGAATGAAGGAGAGGAACAGAAACAACTTCTGCGGAGCTCACAAGTTGTCACGTATGCATATTGCTGCTAATAACCAAGTTTATCAACTTGGTCAGTCCTTGATAGCCTTGCAGGTATTTTGGGTGCTATACTGCCGGCCTGCCAATAGGTGTTGATAAGACAGATGTGAGCCACGGGAGAGGCTGCTCAGATTTGGAGCTTACGTTGATGGAGCTGTTAAATAATGGTACGGCCCTGAATAATGAATCGACCTTTCCTATAGGGGAGACATGGCTTGGTTTGCATCGCCATTGCTGACCATGAAGCGAGGCCAACGACTCGAGGATATCCGCCCATATGTACTCTTGTTGGGAGCTTTCGGAAAGTGCTTGTTCAGCAGATGGAGCAGGTATTATTAATTTATTATATGTGGCAGGCCTCTCATGCGATATCTCATCGAAAACGATAAAAATGGCCCTCCGGCCAAACTATTTCACAAAATAAACTTTGGACAAAACTATTTCATAAAATAACCTTTTTGTAGGGCGTCTGCCTTGCATGGTGCCGTGAGGTAGGGCGCCATGGTCTGCATGACGCCATGACATATAGCCATTTTCTGCGCAGGTTAGATAGTAATTTGCCCCCACTGAGCAAGTGATTTTCCCCCTAATTAGCTCATATTTGCCCCCTCTCAAAAATGTATCTTGGGTCCGCCCCTGGTCCTACCCATGGCGCCTTAACCCACTGTGTCATGAAAAAAGGGCCAGATTTAAAAATTCTTTCAGATCAAGTTTATTTTGTGCTAAAGTTTCACAAAAGGGACGAGTTCAGACACATTCTGCCGGGATGAAGATTCTTTCCTCTTTCCCTATTTGACGTCTAGGCTTAGCAAACTGGATTATGGCGTTCTAATTCTCCGTATAATTCGGTGTGATGTAACACACTCATTCAACATGGAAGAATGCTTTACTAGGTCAACTTCCATGCAGTACGCGTCAATGTTTACTGCCAAACACTCTTATTAAATTTACAAAAAAAATAAGAACTTTAAAGCCAAGCAAAGGTAAACCTGATTGTTCATTACCAGACAGCGCAGATGAGAACAAACTATTCTATTCATGCGGGGTTATATACACAAATGAGTAACCCAAGTATAAACTCAAAATCTGCATGGATTCTGCAATTACTGAACTCCAACATGGTGTTCCAATCAATCTTGCTTGCCGGTGGTGTTCATGTCGTCAGATGGCCACACAACGGTTTCGATTAGCCTTTCGCGCATGAGCTCGAGGTTCTCATTGGAAATCCTCTCGTACATTTTGGTATGGTCGCATTTCTGATCAGATGCAGGGACGACGAAGGTTAATATACTTTTTCTGTATTCTGCCTCAAATTTTCCTGTTAGAATCAGTGAAATTGGATCTCTGCCTTTGCAGTTACCTTGATCCATCTGCCGTATAAGTGAAGGCGTGTGACCATCACCCTCTCTGCCAGGTCTTGCCTCTCCTAGTATATATATATCGAACAGGTTAAATAAATGACCAGAAACACATTTCTGCTTTGCTGTATAAACGAAGAGGATACCTTCGTGAGTGCTCTAAGGAAATGTATACCCTCTTTTGCATCGTTGTCGACGAGGTAACTGACAAAAGAGAATTATAATTTCGAGAAAGTCCTTTATACCATTCTAGCTCTCCTATAGGGTAAAGTAATTTGCACACAAGAGCCAAAGAAATAGAATTCTTACTTATAAAGCCAAGTGTATGCTGGCGGATTCATTTCGTACAACTGATAGAGAACTGTCTTTGTGGCCTTGTAAGTGAAGTAATTCATTATTTCCTGCAAATCAAAACAAGCCAAAGGGTTTTCAAAGAAAAAAAAGAGACATTCCAAAAGCATAGTATGGAAAAGAACACATCGATGTCATAAGGAATTATCTATTTGTAACATGCTTGATATTTTCTCAATCTTGAACATTTTTTGGACTGTTAGTTTGGACTGAGTGAATTTCACATGGGCATGTTTGGTTCAAAGTAAAAGTGGAGGAAAACATATATGAATAAGAAATTTTCGTATGGTGCCACTATTCATCCATTTGGTTCAAACGAAAATTCTTTGCTCTCAACTATAAAGGGAAAACACAGACATCTTAGATCCGCTTGGACCTCCTTTTCAATCCCTACTCATGAAAAAAAGCCAAATCCCGTAGCCTAACAACATCTTGATTATACTCCCTTTATGCTGAAATATAGTGCGTATTAGGTTTTTGTAAAGTCAAACCGTGTAAACTTTGACCAAGTTCGTACAAAAAAAGAAATCTTTAGTTTTGCAAATCACGCTCGGTGAATTAGCAAAAGCAGAGCCATAGAATATTAGAATGGCATGACCGTGGAATCTACTACTTTATTTTCTTAGCACAAATCAACATTACGCATTCAAGCGCACCGTACATACCAATTCCACGTCCCCGAACCCGTCCTCGTACGTCCCGCCGAATGCGTCCACGATGACGAGGCCGCGGCCGGTGCCTCCCCTCCGCCGCCGGCGCCACCCCAACCCTCCTCCGGTCCCACTCGCCCCTCGCGACGACGGCCGCCGCGAAACAGATGGCGCGGCCGCGGCCACCACCGGCGAGACGACAGCTGCGGCCTGGGCGACGACCATCGCTGAGCAGCAGAACAATGGAACGGGGAGATGCTTCCCCTGACTTCCGGTGATACGATGAAAGAGAGAAGAGATGCAGGATTTGGATGGGTGGTGCAGTGTAGGGGAGGGGCGCGGTGGGAGTGGCCCAGCGGATATTTGTGGAGGTGTGGC
This sequence comes from Lolium rigidum, assembly GCF_022539505.1. Taxonomy (NCBI): domain Eukaryota; kingdom Viridiplantae; phylum Streptophyta; class Magnoliopsida; order Poales; family Poaceae; genus Lolium; species Lolium rigidum. The sequence goes on along the minus strand of NC_061510.1, from coordinate 58,031,384 downwards.
TGGTTTTACCCGCCAAAATGGCTCTTTCTTCAGGCTAGGGACAGTTCTGGGGCTCTGGGCGTGCGCAACGGTAAAGCCCACAGCACCAGCTTCTGTCTGACAATTTACGTCTTCATCTGAAGTCTCTGTAGGATACAGGTGAGATTCCTTTGTGGCAGTGATGCTGATTGCTGAAGGCAGGGAGTTAGTTCTATTTTCGTCTTGGGTTCATCTTTTTTGGCTCATGAGATTTGATTTGTTTTTTCCCTATTTCACTTTCTTCGGGAATCCTCTCTTTTGGCCTTTCATGGGCAAATTTTTTTTTTGTTGAGAATTCGGCAGCCAAGCTGCTCGATATATTAATAAAAGAATGTTTCAGTGTAAAAAACAATACAACAACAAGCCCATGCTACAAAACACGAACAA